>NC_143480.1:2446527-2758620 GCF_027475165.1 Benincasa hispida
AAAAGCCCAGTGAACGACTATAGAATCATATAACATAAAGTATACCATCACTGTAAACATGTAAATATACTAATGATTAACTCAAGAAATTGTCTCTAAATGTAGTTTTAAACCATTCTTAGATATCATCAAACATCATTATTTCCTAGTTGAGAACGAGCCTAAATGCTCTAGCTCCCAACGTTTATTACCGACCAAGAGACCCATACTTCGACCTCTCATTCAGAACTGCTTACGTGCACGTGGCCATACTAAGTACCGTCATACCTTAGGTACTTCTGCTCAGATACCTTCTCAAACTTGTCCTTCAGTATCAAGCTACTAAGATACCTTCTCAAATGTCCTTCGATATCAAATTGGTCAGGTACCTTCTCAAATGTCCTTTGGTACCAAGGTATTTTATAGCATCAAGTTAAGTTTCATTGCCTACCTTCTACACAAGAACTCATTTTCTTATAGCCTTCCTCTAGGAAGCATATTTCCATATTAGAACTTAACTTTTGTAATGACTACATGACATACCTTGGCCTGTGCTACACATATACAAGCCGAAAAACATGCGTTAAGTTATTCTCCAACCATTTGTTGCTTGAAGAAGTATAAATTCATCATTCGTGTCACTATAACTTACTTGATCTTATATGCATAAGTACTGGAGACATTAATTCACTTAGTCACTCACTGCTCTTAACGGTTTATACGCCTCTCCTAGCTCTTCTTGGCCTAAAAGGATATAATTCCTGGTTAAACTCTTAGAATTCTTAGTAAAATACCTTAAATAATTCATTTACTAAAGGAACTTTCATCAATAAAGATAGCTCTACTGGTGAGATCCCCATAAGCAAGATCACTACTAGTGAGATTGGCGAGATCCTTGCTAGTGAGATCGGCGAGATCCTTGCTAGTGAGATCGGCGAGATCCTTGCTAGTGAGATCGGCGAGATCCTTGCTAGTGAGATCAACGAGATCCATGCTAGCTAAATCAGCGAGATCTTTGCTAGTGAGATCAAGTTTTTCCTGGAAAATTTTCATCTTAGCGATACTCACTTTACCAACGATACTCGGCCCAATTCCTAGCTAGATTTCCTTCTAGAGCGAGATCAGCGAGATTTCCTTTATAAGTGAGATCCTCATCCCCATATCTCGCTATAACTCCCACGGTGAACTACTTGTTTGTTCTTCCCAAGCAGTTGTCTTCTTATGCACCGATTCCCTGTTATAATTTCAAAAATTCATAACTCAAAATCCAGAGCTCTTTTCAAGAAACTTCCTTCTATAAACGTGTTTAGAATTGAGTTAATTTCTTACCTTAAAATTTCAGCTATAAATTCCTTATAGTTTGGCCTGAAGATTCCAATCTTTACCTCGGGCCCTGATTAATCTGAGGTTCTGCCTCTTATGCAAATTCTCCACTTTTGTTCTTCTTCTCTTGTAATCTTTCTCCAGCAAGACAACCTTGAAAACTAGTTTCTCCCAGCTTTCAAATAGCACCAATTTCACTAAATTTGCTCTTGTCAATTGCCGAAACTATGCTTTTGAGACTTCACTTCCCTTTTAATCTTTCTGCCGCTTCCCGAGTTCAAAGAGTAGAATGCCACGTCACCCCACCCTTAGTGCCTCCAGCCAAACTAATGAATGAGTTTCTTCATTTAATATATTTTCCTTCCCTTCCTTCATAATCTCTATAAATAAACATGAATTTCTACTTAATAAATATGTAATATAACATTCCTTTGACTAAACATGCTTATCTAGTGAACCTAGAGTTCGGGGTTTACAAGTAAAAACTACAGGTTCTATGATCTAGGAAACCAAGTGATCATTGAGTCAAATGATGTCGACTTCTTTAAAGATAGGTTTCCCTTAAAATCAAGGAATGGTGGGGGATTTGGATCAAGTATTATAACCCTAGTTAGAAATCCTAAGCATAGAGAGTTGTCATTTAATATACAAAATCATTTCAAATCAACTATTTGAAATTTGTTAAATAATCAAACTTACATACTGATTTTTACTTCATTCATAATGAGTAAATATCAATATAAAATAGATAAATACTTACTTTTCATTTTCTTGTCATTGTCGTGATTCAAAGTCATGGTTATGATACTGTATCAAACCATTATTCTCAAAGATCCTAATTGTGAAATTCATTTATTAAATGAGCATCATAATTTTGCAAATCTTTTGTAATTCAATCTTTGAGAATCTGCATAAATTTGTGTAAATGCATTGAATTTTTTATCACAAAAGAATTAATTTATTCTTACATATCTCATATGCAAAAGGAAGCTTAATTGAAGACCTGTATTAGTTAGTACACATGTCTGTCTAGTGACTAGTATTCTTGATGGGGCTCACTAGGTTGTATTATCTATGGAAAAAAAAACAATGCTACGAAACCCTGTGATGTAAATGTGTTAAGCTCTGAGTTATTATGTATTCAGGGTTTGAGTATTATTATAAGGTAAGATAGAAAGTAAGTGCCAGTAAAAGGATTAATAACTACAGTAGTCATCATTCCGTCCAGGTTAGGAGAGTAATCTGGTGCGGGAAACCTAGAAGAACCAAAAGAGCTAGAACCGCCAAAGATTTTGAAAATGACTTCCTGACCTACAATGTAAAAGAAGACCCTAAAGATCTAAGAGCTGCCCTATCCTCAGTAGATGCCAACCTAAGGCAAGAAGCCATAAATGATGAGATGGACGCACTTGAGTCAAATAACACTTGGCACTTTGTAGATCTACCCCTAGGATGTAAGGCAACAAACTCCTACACGATCGCTTAACTATTACTAGTAGACTATCGCCTTCCCAGAAACTATACGATCGCATACCTTTAAGTTCTACACGTGGAAGTAGACGATGAGCGGCACGCTACGATGACTTCTCCATGACAACATCTTCTGAACACCCACTCTCAAGAGTTAATTTTTTACGTAATTAATAAAATTAATTAAGTAACCAATTTAATTAATTAAACATTTAAATCATATTCAAATTTACATTTCTCTCTGAACCTATAGTTTAAATTTGGACTCATTAAAAAATAACTTTATATTATAAAGTATCTATATACATTATATTAATTCTATCATGTACAATTAACATAAATTCCTTTAATCAATTTGAACATTTCGAATTCTTTCAAAACTAATGATTCTTATTTTACCTTTTGTGAGCTAGTAGGGGACCTAATTGACGTTATAAGCTTCAATGACAAAAAAGTTAATTAATTTAAATCATTCAGAAAGACATTTTATTTTTTATTTTAAATCATTATGGAGAATATAAACTTTTTTTAATCCCAAATTCTACATTTATTTATTTATTTATTTATAGTTTGAAGTGCTTAATATTCTATGAGATAATTTTTTTTTCGATTGATTTTTTTTAATTATTTTCTTATTATTTTAATTCTTAGGATAGATAATATTATATAAGATAATTATGTTTAAATTTTAGAATCGGTCCAAAATTATAGCTTTTAATCTTTTGGAAAGGATTTTCAATTCCGAAATTGTCGGCAGCATTTATATTTCAATGCTATCAATTGTTTAAATTAGATTTTAAGTCCTAAATCGGCTATAAAACATCTACAAACATGAAATACAATGAATCCCTTGTTTTCAAAATTACCAACGAGATATTCAATGATTAATTATTTGTACATGAGTTGAGAGTTATGTTTGTGTAAGACTTTATTAATTATTTGTACACAACCAAGTTTTCAACCTAATTTAAGGAAATTCTTCAAAGGCTATATAGAATATTGAAATATAAATTGTCGATGTAGTATCATCATAACATGAAAATGGATAGCTAGCTGGAGGAGAATTCTTTCTTTCAAAATGATGTTATAGGAGGTCAAGGACACATAGGAAATGTATGGATCAAATATAATTTTTTGTAAACCAACAACATTAACTAATTTTATATAAACTAATAAACATTAAGTATTTTATTAATTCAAAATATATAATATTTATATACGATAATGTGACCAAGAATCTATGGGCGAATACAAATATCTCAATTGTATGTCATATTCTTACATTCAGTAAATACTCATCTAATAAACCTAAATTTGTTGAATATGATATTTTGTGTTTTCAGTATCTTCCTTCATTGTACCTCGTCATTAGTTTGCATCGTATTGGTGGTGATTTCAGGCATGTAAGGCATAATGTTCATATTTTGAGCATAAGGCATGTCACTAGTAATTTGGTTGATGATCATCTCAGGTTCAGGCATATCACTAATACCTTTCTTGGTGGTCATTAAAGCCAAGTAGGACACATCATGATGCATTTGGTTGGTGGTCATTTTAGGATCACAAGGCATATGGCATACCATATTAGGTGTCACGGAAATCTGCTCTGCTAATTGTTGAGGCGGAATTTTGTTTGCTTTTCTTGTAGGTCGCCTTTGGATAATCTTTCTCGTATCATGAATCTCAGGTGCCAAAACCCTCTTCTTCGTAGGTTGAATATTGCATATCCCCAATGCTTTTCTTTTGAGTCTTTCATTCTTTCTAATCCGACACAATACATAGTTTGGATCTGAACAACCACATGTGATCACACTCTCATGCAAGCTGTACTCATGCATGATCCATTCACCATGATGTTCTTGTAATTGAGGATTCTCATACCTAACAGTAACAAATGGTAAAAATTATTCTTTCTAAATTCCAAAAGAATGGTAAGTTGAAAACTATAATAATTGAAAAATTAAGAAAAAACAAACAATAATTTCAAAGGGTGACATAAAAATAAAAACACAAGTGCCACAAAGTTGGAGATAGAAAGAAAGGCGTTATTATCAATGCCTTACTCGTCTGCAGTAGCCAATTATTGGGACGTTGCTTCCAGAAATCGGGGTGGCTGAGTTCTCACCACTCCATGTACCGCCAGCCAAGCCGATCTTGCGATTGACATAGGCAGATAATTGTCCCGAACTATTGATGGACCTATTGAGTTTCGTAAAGAAATAGAGGTCTTGGCCATCAACACCTCCATAGGAATTCCAAATTTCCCAAGGCTCTAAATCTCCGTAGAGATCACAGTAAAAAACAACGAGTGTGGAATAGGGAAAGGTGTGAATCTTCTTGTAAAGATAATGCTCCATGAGTATTTGGTCTATAGGGTTAAACCTAAAGCCAACCAACAACTTCAAAGCCTGTTGCAATGAATCTGAATCCATTACCAATAGCAACCAAGGATGAAGGCTTAGTTGATTTCTAAGTTTTTGAAGAAACTGCGATCAAAGGCTTGAGGGTGGGTGTCTCTAAAGAAGTTGTGATTGAAATTATTTGAGCGCCGAAGTCTTCATATTTATAGACATCAATTTTTTTGTTTGAGATCTAATTTTTTTTACCATAATCTTTTTAAAGATATATATATATATTAGTTTTAAATCAATTTGGAGAATATCATGTTTTGTTTTTTTATCCCAAATTCTACTTTTTCTTTTCTTTGACTTTGAAGTGCTTTGATATTTTATCTGATTATTGTGTTTGAATTTCAAATGCCTTTTTTTCCGGTTGACTTCTAATATTTCCTTTTTCTTTTAATTTTTAGGTTAGATAATATAATTTTATATCAGACGATCGCCTACCTTTTACTATACAATAGTATACCAAAAGCTACACGATCGCTTAGCTTTACTACACGATCGCATAGTTGAAGTAGACGATGAAGGGCACGCTACGATGGCTACTCCACGAAAGCATCTTCTGAATTCCCACTCTCGAGAGCTCACTTTCCTCACTACACAATCGCCTACAAACTCCTACACGATCGTTTAGCTATTACTATTAGACGATCGCCTTCTCAGAACCTATACGATCACCTACCTTTTACTATACGATCGTACGGCAAGTGCTACACGTTCGCTATGCTTAACTACATGATCGCCTTGTGGAAGTAGACAATGAGCGGAACGTTGCGATGGTTTGTCACACCCCCTCCCAGATTACCCTTTTATTCTGTAAGAGGATATGACTGTGGTAGTTACTAGCCCTACTACCAGCACTAACCACCCAAGCCTTCTAATCTAAATACCGACCTATTCATCAATATGTAATATACGCAAATAGCTAACCCCCCTTAAAGTTCTACAAAGATTACATAAATATATGCATACAGCCAAGACATTACTTTTATAGAAAAATATTCACAGGTGGCCCAAACATTCCTACAGAAGCCCTAGTCCCTCACAAAACATGTGTACATAAACAGATCATCAACCTAAGTCTTTTAATAAGCCGAGTCTTTTGGTGGCAAGCAGTAGCAGGATCAACCTTGTGGAAACTGACCGCTACCTGAGAAGGGAAAACACAGAAATTCTGTGAGCTAAAAGCTCAGTGAGTGACTATAGAATCGTAAAGCAACAAGTGTAGCATCATTATAAACATGTAAATATACCAATGAGTAAACTCAAGCAATTGTCTCTAAATGTAGATGTAAACCATTCTCAGACATCATTAAAAATTATTATTCCTTAGTTGATAACGAGCCTAAACGCTCTAGCACCCAAACATTTATTACCGACCAAGAGACCCATACTTCGGTCTCTCATTCATAACTGCCTACGTGCAGATGGCCACACTAAGTACCATCATATTTTAGGTCATTCTGCTCAGATACCTTCTCAAATTTATCCTTCAGTATTGAGCGACTATGATACCTTCTCATATATCCTTTGGTATCAAATTGGCCAGATACCTTCTCAAATGTCCTTCCGTATCAAATTGGCCAGGTACCTTCTCAAATGTCCTTCGGTACCAAATTGGTTAGATACCTTCTCAACATCCTTCGGTATCAAATGTGTATTTTGTAACAACAAATTAAGTTCCATTGCTTAGTATTTACACAAGAGCTGTTCCATTGCCACTCATTTACACAAGAACTCACTCTCTCATAGCCTTGCTCTAGGAAGCATATATCAAAATCAGAAACATAGCTTTTGTAATGGTTACACGACATACCTTGGCCCATGTTACACACATACAAGCCGGGAAACATGCATTAAGTTATTCTCCAACCATTTATTACTTGAGAAAGTATAAAAACATCATTAATGTCACTGTGCTTTACTTGATCATATATACATGAGTATTGGAAACCTTAAATTTACTTAGTCACTCACAGTTTGTCTGGATCTTATTGGTTTATACGCTTCCCCTAAGTCTTCTTGGCTTGAAAATATATAATTCCTGATTAAACTACTTAGAATTCCTAGTAAAATATCTCAAATAATTAATTTATTAAAAGAACTTCCATCAATACAGGTAGCTTTACTGGCGAGATCCCCCTGAGCGTGGTCAGCGAGATCCCCCTAAGCGATGCTAGCGAGATCCCCCTGAATGATGCTAGCGTGATCCCCCTGAGCGATGCTAGCGTGATCCTCCTGAGCGATGCTAGCGAGATCCTCCTGAGCGATACTAGCGGGATCCTCTAGAGCGATACAAACGAGATCCTCTAGAGCAATACCAGTGAGATCCTCTAGAGCGAGATCAAGCTTTTCCTATCAAATCTTAGCGATACTCACCTCAATTCCTCGCAAGATTTCCCCTTAGCTCGAGATCCTTCTTACAAAATCAGCGAGATTTCCTTTATAAGCAAGATCCTCCTGCCCAAATCTCGCTATAATTCTCCACGATGAACTGCTTGTTTGTTTTTCACAAGCAGCTGTCTGCTTATGCACCAATTCCCTGTTATAACTTCAAAAATTCAAAACTCAAACTCCATAGCTCTTTTCAAGAAACTTCCATCTACAAACTTGTTTATATTTGAGTAACTTCCTTACCTTAAAATTTCAGCCTAGAATTCCTTATAGTTTAGCTTGGAACTTCCAAACTTCACCTCGGCCCAGATTAATTTGTGGTTCTGCCTCTTCTGCAATTTCTCCACCTTTGTTCTTCTCCTCTTGCAGTCTTTCTCCAGCAAGACAACTTTGAAAACTAGATTCTCCCAGCTTTCAAATGGCACCGAATTCGCTAAATTTTCTCTCGTCAATTGCCGAAACCATGCTTTTGAAGTTTCACCTCCCTTTTAATCTTTCAGCCACTTCCTGAGTTCAAAGAGTAGATTGCACACACTTAGTGCCTCCATCCAGACTAATGATTAAGTTTCTACATTTAATATAGTTTCCTTCCCTTCCTTCATAATCCCTATAAACAACATGAATTTCTACTAAATAAATATGTCATATAACATCTCTTTGGCTAAACATGCTTATCTAGGGAACCTAAGTTCGGGGTTTACAATCATCTCCCCCTTAAAAGAAATTTCATCCTTGAAATTTACCTAAGATGTCATTTGAAAAGTTGAGGGTATCTCTTCCTCATTTGCTCTTCAGGTTCCCAGGTTGCTTCCTCGATCCCATGATTACGCCATAACACCTTCACCAAAGGAATCGTCTTATTTCTGAGTACCTGATCTTTCCTATCCAAAATCTCGATGGCCTCTTCCTCGTAAGATAAATTTTCTTTGAGCTATACCAGTTATGTTGTTAGTATGTGCATAGGATCAAGCACGTATTTCCTTAGCATCGACACATGAAATACGTCGTGCATACGAGCTAGCTCCATCGGCAACTACAACCTATAAGTTGCTAGACCAACTCGTTCCACAATTTCATATGGTCTGATGTATCGTAGACTTAACTTCCCTTTTCTCCCAAACCAGAGAATTCCTTTCCATGAGGATAGCTGGAGAAATACCCGTTCTCCGACTTTAAATTCTAGTTCTCTTCTTCATTTATCGGCGTAGCTCTTCTATCTATCGCGAGCCGTCTTAAGATTATCCCTGATAAGTTTCACATTCTCTGTTGTTTTTTGAACTAATTATGGACCAAGTAATTGTCATTCTCCGACTTCATTCCAGCATACTGGAGTCCTGCAAGGTCGACTGTACAATGCTTCATAGGGAGCCATTCTGATTCTAGAATGGTAGCTATTGTTGTAGGCAAACTCAATCAACGATAAGTGTGCATCTCAACTTCCTTTGAATTGTAGTACACAAGCTCTTAACATATCTTCCCTTGTCTATATAGTTCTTTCCAACTGTCCATCTGTTTGCGGATGAAAAGTCGTACTGAAATGCAATTTAGTGCCCATAGACTTCTGTAAACTAGGCCAAAATTTTGAAGTGAACCTCGAGTCCCGATCCGACACTATCGACACTGGGGCTTCATATTGACTGATTATCCTATCCACATAAATCTTAGCTAGGCGGTCTAGTGTAAAAGTAACTTTTTCTAGTATGAACTTCGCCATCTTAGTTAGTCTATCAACTATTACCCAAATGCCATCAAATCCTGAGGGTGTCTTAGGCAAACCAAATAGAAAGTCCATTGTCACATGCTCCCACTTCCACTCAGGCACTGGAAGTGGATTGAGTAATCCTGCTGGTCTTTGTCTCTCAGGTTTTACTTGTTGACAGACTATACATCGGTCCACATATTCTGCTATGTCTCTCTTCATCCTAGGCCACCAGTAAAATTTCTTCAAAGTTCTATACATCTTGGTGCTACCTGGATGCATGGCATAAGCGAAACTATGTGCTTCCTCTAGAATGGCTTGTTTAAGCTGTAGCTTGTTAGGCACACACATTCTCCCCTCCTTTTCTAGTACACTGTCTGTTCCTAGTTGAAAGTCAACCCTGATGCCCTTACTCACATCATTAACAATCTTCTGAAAATTAGGGTCTTCCAACTGATCCCGCTTAAGGTTTTCTACTAAGTTTGGCCTTATCAGAAAAGTAGCTATCATTCCTCCTGACGGTTTCACTGATAAAGCGGTTCTGGAATTCCTGAACTCCTGCAATAGCATTCCTCTTATTGAACCAATAATGGCCTTGGGTCTCGAGGATTTCCTACTTAGTGCATCTGCTACAACATTAGCCTTACCAGGGTGGTACTCGATGGAATAGTCATAATCTTTAATCAATTTAATCCATCTTCGTTGTCTTAGATTCAATTCCCTTTGATCAAAGATATATTTTAAGCTTTTGTGATCTGTAAATAACCTGCAGTGCTCTCCAAATAGGTAATGTCTCCACAACTTCAGAGCCAAAACAACTGCTGCCAATTCCAGATCATGCGTGGGATAAATGCCCTCATGTTTCTTAAGTTGACGAGAGGCATATGCAATCACCTTCTCATCCTGCATCAACACACATCCCTATCCTTATGGGGATGTGTCACAATAAATCTCAAATTCCTTACCTGGTATAGGCAAGGTAAGCACTGGTGCTGATACTAGTTTCTGTTTCAGCTCCTGAAAACTATGTTCACACTCCAACGATCATTTAAACCTCACGCCTTTCTTGGTCAGGTTCGTCAACGGAAGGGCTATCTTAGAGAAACCTTCCACAAATCTCCGATAATAACCTGCCAACCTAGGAAATTGCGTATTTCTGAAACGGTTGTGGGTCGTTCCCAATTAACTATTGCTTCCGTCTTCTGGGTATCTATGCTAATGCCCTCTGCTGAAACAACATGCCCAAGAAATACTACCCGATCTAACCAAAAATCGCATTTACTGAATTTAGCATACAACTGCCTATCTCGCAACATTTGCAATACTATCCTCAGGTGGGTAATATGATCCTCCCTACTACCAGAATACACCAATATATCATAAATGAATACTATCACGAACTAGTCCAAGTAGGGATGAAATATCCTGTTCATGAGATCCATGAATACCGCAGGGGCATTTGTCAATTCGAAAGGCATTACAGGAATTCATAATGTCCATATCTCGTTCTAAATGCGGTTTTAGGAATATCGACTTCTCTCACTTTCAGTTGATGATAACCCGATCTCAGGTCTATCTTCAAAAACAGTGTGGCTCCTCTTAGCTGATCAAACAAATCATCAATGCATGGTAACAGATATTTATTCTTAATCGTTACCTTATTCAGCTGCCTATAGTCGATACACAATCTAAGTGTACCATCTTTCTTCCTCACAAACAATACTGAAGCTCCCCAAGGCGATACACTAGGTCAAATGTATCCCTTGTTAATTAACTCTTGCAGCCAAACCTTTAATTCTTTCAACTCAGTCGGCACCATTTTATACGGTGCCTGCGATATGGGAGTTGTTCCTGGAACTAAGTCAATAGTAAACTCCACCTCCCTATTGGGTGGTAATCCCAATAGTTCTTCAGGAAATACATCCCGAAATTCATTTACCACTGGGACATCTTCTGGGTTCAACTCTTTCCCTTGAGCAACCATCACATGAGCCAGATATTCTTTACATCCCTTGTTCAATAGCTTCCGAGCTTTCACTGTCGATATCAAATTCCCCGCGACTAATCATTTGTTTCCTGTCAGCATTACATCTTGGCCATTTGATTTCCTGAGCACTACCTTCTTCTTGTAGCAATCTACTGAAGCATGATACTTACTTAGAAAATCCATCCCCAGGATAGCATCAAACTCCAATAGTTCTAAAGGAAGTAAATCAGCATAGAAGTTCTGACCATTGATCAGTATCTCACAATGATTATAGCATCTATCTACTACTATTACATCTCCCAAAGGGGGTAAAGATAAATAACTATTCAGGCATAGGTTCAACCAACCTATCTATACTAGGTACATACATGTTAGATATAAATGAATGTGTGGCACCAGGATCAAATAAAACATAAGCAAACTGCCCACATAACATAACATTACCAGTCACAACATCTAGAGACTCCGCGCCTCCTGGTGTGTCACGGTATACACTCGCCTCTGCTACTAGGGTCGACCTACGAGATTCTTCTGCTTGGCACCACTTGACCCTTCACCCTGATTTCCAGCACTCTTTGGTTGGTTAACTATCTGGGAAGTCGGCTGTTGTGCTGTTGAAACGTCCCTGTTCATCTGGGGACAGTCCCTTTTGAAATGCCCTGTTTGTCCGCATTGGAAACATGCACCTCTGCCACTATAGCATGCCCCAAAATTCCTCTTGCCACAACTAGGGCATGTTGGTCTCCTGTCTATGCTGGCTACCGACTCACCAGCTCGTGGCATCTCTGATCGGCTAACTGCACCGGCCGAGGGTCTCGTTTTCCTTTTCTTGGATCCCTACCAACTAGTTCCCCTAAAATGGCTCCCACTAGTCTGGGTTGCCACTGGAGATCGGAATCCCCTGTCTCTAGGCCCTACTATGGCCTCACTACCTCTTGGAAACTGCTCAACATCTGCCAAACTCCGCTCAACTCGTATTGTTGTTTCTACTAACTGGTTAAAATCTAGCCAATTAGCCGTTGACGTGACCAGAGTTCTGATTTCCATCCTCAAACCTTGTTCAAATTTTTCGCATCTATCTCTTTCCTCAGCAATAATCGGCAGGGCATACTGTGATAACTCTATAAATTTCTGCTCATATTCTGCCACCAACATCATTCCCTGTGTTAATCTGAGGAACTCATCCCTTTTTGCATCCCGAAACGAGCTGGGGTAATACTTATCTTCAAAGGCCTTCCTGAATTCAAGCCATAACATCACATCTGTACTGGCTTGTCTGGTGGATATCACTTTCCACCATTTCTCTGCTCCTTTCTGTAGTAGAAAGGTGTTAATCCCACTTTCCTGTCCTCTAGACAACTCATAACATTGAAACATTTTTCAACTACATCCAGCCACAACTCAGCTTCAGCTGGATCTGTTGTACCTTCAAATGTCACAGCCCTTAGGGCTTTAAACCTCTCAATACCATATTTCTTTTCTGGGTCGGCTCGTGCAGAGCCCACACTGGCTGCTAACCTCTGCACTATCCTGTCAAACACTGCATCTTTTAGCTACGAATCTGCCCTTGCGTGGGGAGTACTAGACTCTCCCTCGGACATCGTTTCCTGACCCACTGGATCATTCACCTTCTTTTTGCCACCCGGTGGGTTCTCCCCAAACTCTGGGCCCCTATTGGTAGGTCAGTGTTCCTGCCACCTGTCTGTTTACTTGGTCTGCCACGTTGCCTCGACATTTCACCTAATACAATGTACACATGTTAGGGACTCACACTTAGGGACTTAGACTTATGCATAAAATTCCCTCTCATTCAATAAACCTTATGCCCTGATACCAAATTGTCACACCCCCTCCTAGATTACCCTTTTATTCTGGAAGAGGATATGACCATGATAGTTACTAGCCCTACTGCCAGCACTCACCACCCAAGCCTTGTAATCTAAATACCAACCTATTCATCAATATGTAATATACGCAAACAGCTAACCTCCCTTAAAGTTCTACAAAGATTACATAAATACATGCATACAATCAAGACATTACTTTTATAGAAAAATATTCACAGGTGGCCTAAACATTCCTATAGAAGCCCTAGTCCCTCACAAAACATGTGTACATAAACAGATCAACAACCAGTCTTTTAATAAGTCGAGTCTTTCGGTGGCAAGTAGCAGCAGGATCAATACAGAAATTCTGTGAGCTAAAAGCTCAGTGAGTGACTATAGAATCATAAAGCAACAAGCATACCATCACTATAAACATGTAAATATACCAATGAGTAAACTCAAGCAATTATCTCTAAATGTAGTTGTAAACCATTCTCAGACATCATTAAACATTATTATTCCCTAGTTGAGAACGAGCCTAAACGCTCTAGCTCTCAAACGTTTATTATCGACAAAGAGACCCATACTTCGGTCTCTCATTCATAACTACCTACGTGCACGTGTCCACACTAAGTACCATCATATTTTAGGAACTTCCGCTCAGATACCTTCTCAAATTTGTCCTTCAGTATCGAGCGACTATGATACCTTCTCATATGTCCTTCGGTATCAAATTGGCCAGATACCTTCTCAAATGTCCTTCGGTATCAAATTGGCCAGGTAACTTCTCAAATGTCCTTCGGTACCAAATTTGTTAGATACCTTCTCAACGTCCTTCGGTATCAAATGTGTATTTTGTAACAACAAATTAAGTTCCATTACCTAGTATTTACACAAGAGTTGTTCCATTGCCACTCATTTACACAAGAACTCACTCTCTCATAGCCTTCCTCTAGGAAGCATATATCAAAATCAGAAACATAGCTTTTGTAATGGTTACACGACATACCTTAGCCTGTGTTACACACATACAAGTCGGGAAACATGCATTAAGTTATTCTCCAACCATTTGTTGCTTGAGGAAGTATAAATACATCATGGAAACCTTACTTAGTCACTCACAGTTCGTTAGGCTATTATTGGTTTATACGCTTCCCCTAGCTCTTCTTGGCCTGAAAAGATAGAATTCCCGATTAAACTACTTATAATTCCTAGTAAAATACCTCAAATAATTCATTTATTAAAGGAACTTCCATCAATATAGACAAATTTACTGGCGAGATCCCCCTGAGCATGGTCAATGAGATCCCCTTGAGCAATGCTAGCGAGATCCCCCAGAGCGATGCTAGCGAGATCCCCTAGAGCGATGCCAGCGAGATCCTCTAGAGCGATACCAGCGAGATCCTCTAGAGTGAGATCAAGCTTTTCCCGTCAAATCTTAGTGATACTCACCTCAATTCCTAGCGAGATTTCTCTCTAGAGCGCGATCCTTCTTACAAAATCAGCGAGATTTCCTTACAAAATCCTCCATAGCTCTTTTCAAGAAACTTTCTTCTATAAACTTGTTTAAATTTGATTAACTTCCTTACCTTAAAATTTCAGCCCAAAATTCCTTATAGTTTGGCTTGGAACTTCCAAACTTCACCTCGGGCTCAGATTAATCCGTGGTTCTGCCTCTTCTGCAATTTCACCACCTTTGTTCTTCTCCTCTTGCAATCTTTCTTCAGCAGGACAACCTTGAAAACTAGATTTTCCCAGTTTTCAAATGCACCGAATTCGCTAAATTTTCTCTTGTCAATTGCCGAAACCATGCTTTTGAAGTTTCACCTTCCTTTTAATCTTTTTGTCGCTTCCTGAGTTGAAAGAGTAGATTTCCACGTCACCCCACACTTAGTGCCTCCAGCCAGACTAATGATTGAGTATCTTCATTTAATATATTTTCCTTCCCTTCCTTCATAATCCTTATAAACAACATGAATTTCTACTTAATAAATATATAATATAGCATCTCTTTGGCTAAACATACTTATCTAGGGAACCTAAGTTCGGGGTTTACATGGCTTCTCCACGACAGCGTCTTCCGAAGTCCCAGTCTCAAAGCTCTCTTTCCTCACTACACGATCGCCCACAAACCCCTACACGATCGCTTAGCTATTACTATTAGACAATCGCTTTCTCAAAACCTATATGATCGCCTACCTTTTGCTATACGATCGTATGCCTAGTGCTACACGATTGTGGAGCTTTACTACACAATCAACTAGAGGAATTAGACGACGAACGGCACGCTGCGATGGCTTCTCCACGACAGCGTCTTCCGAACTCCCACTCTTGAGAGCTCTCTTTCCTTATTACACGATCGCCCACAAACCCCTACACGATTGCTTAGCTATTACAATTAGACGATCGCTTACTCAGAACCTATATGATCACATACCTTTTACTATACGATCGTATGCCCAGTGCTAAATGATCGCTGAGCTTTACTACACGATCGCCTAGTGGATGTAGACAATAAGCAGCACACTGTGATTGCTTCTCCACGACAACGTCTTCCGAACTCTGACTCTCTAGAGCTATCTTTCCTCACTACACAATCGCCCATAAACTTCTACACGATCGTTTAGCTATTACTATTAGTCGATTGCCTTCTCAGAACCTATACGATCGCATACCTTTTACTATACTATCGTCTAACCAGTGCTAGACGATCGTTGAGCGTTACTACACGATCGCCTAGTGAAAGTAGACGATGAGCGGCACGCTGCGATGACTTCTCCACGACAGCGTCATCCGAACTCCTACTCTCGAGAGCACTCTCTCCTTTCACTACACAATCACCCATAAACTCCTACACGATTGATTAGCTATTACTATTAGACACTCGCCTTCTCAGAACCTATATGACCGCATACCTTTTACTATACGATCGTTTACAAACTGCTACATGATCGCTGAGCTTTACTACACGATTGCATAGTGGAAGTAGATGATGAGCGGCACTTGATATGTATATGAAAAATCATAATTGGTAAATTTATTTGAAATTTTGAAACTCATATCATTATAGAAACAAAAATTAGGGTAAATATTTGAAAAAATATGTAAAAAAATTGATATAAGATTTCAACAAAATAATTGAATTTGATAAAAATTTGAAAATATATAAGATTTGATATAAGATTTGGAAAGATTATATAATATTTAGAAAATTGAGTAGAATATCAGTGTTAATCAATGAAAATTCTGAAAATAACATTTTGACATTTTCAATGTAGCTAGATTTTAAATTTGAATTTTTCAAATGCATACTTATATAAGAAAATATTATATATATAAAAAGAAATAACAACAATAAATGCATTATTTTATGTTACAAACTCGATTATTTTTGTTAAATTAAAATATATATTATATAATATATCATATATTATATGATAATACAAAAAACAATTATATAAAAATTTAAATAATAAAACAAGTTTATAAATTAATTAGTTTGTTTATAATCAACCTAATATATTAGTGAGTAACTATAATTAGTTTTATGGTTTATAAATATATTATTAAATACATTTTTAAAAATTATTTACATTGGTTTTAACTTTCAAAATTAATTTGCTACCACAACACATATCTACAAGTATGAATCTCTTATATTCAAAATTCAGTTTACTAAATGACTTAACTTGTGCATGGTAAACCTTTGCGATCAGATATTGTAATTCAACTATGGTTTAAAATTGCGAGATTTTGATGGCTTTGAAATTTGACCTAAGAAAATTTTGTTTTCCCCCATTTCGATGAAATTTCAAGATTTGTATGTTCAACACACTGTCTCGTTGGCCTGTGCGTAATTTCTGGAGTATTTAGGTTCAGATCCTAGCTCAAACAATATTTTCAATTTTATTTTTGGGAATTGTAGCGTATTCAGATTTTAGGGTTTGATTTTGAAAAATGACAAAACTGGCAAATGATGAGATTTATGGCAACTCACATGACAGACATATGACCAAGAATTTTTAAATCCTTGTTTTATCCTCGTCTAGTTCGTAGCTTCTGTTATTCATGAAACTACAAATACATGGTAAGTGTAAAATCATAAACAATAACGGGTTCTAGGGTAATCACTGATGCCTTAGTTCACCACCTTCCCTCTAATCGATTCATTTGAAAAAATTTAAAATAACCACCTTCCTCAAAATAAGCACCCTCCCTGATTTTCCTCATGTAGTTAAGGTTTCAATGCATAGTTTATTATTAATTTAAATTTTGTTTAACCACTTTTTATATTAAATTAAATATGTAGATTTTTTCTACCAAATTTATATTTTAAATATCTATGTATTATCAAATTTCATTAATCTAATCAAATTTTAAATCTATTCAAATGTTTGAATTGTTTTTCATTATTGTATACATATTTCTAATAAATTAATTGGGTATTTTACACATTTTTTAAGATTTAAATTGATTTGTATATGCTATTACATTCAATTGTACATATTATTTCATATTTAGTTGTTATTTTGATTGTACTTAACTTGCCCTTAATTGGTTCCTATATCTGAAATATTAAATAGAATGTAAGTGTAGAGTTTTATTAATAATCAA
This sequence comes from Benincasa hispida, assembly GCF_027475165.1. Classification (NCBI taxonomy): domain Eukaryota; kingdom Viridiplantae; phylum Streptophyta; class Magnoliopsida; order Cucurbitales; family Cucurbitaceae; genus Benincasa; species Benincasa hispida. The sequence goes on from NC_143480.1 coordinate 2,464,222, forward strand.
GATATAAATACAGTGTGACTGAAGAGCTTGAGTAATAACTGGTATATAAATACAATGTAATTTGAGAGCTTGATTAATAATCAAATTAATCATATTATAATCTAATAGATTCAATTTCAAAACAAAAAAATGACCATCATTCTGTAAGTTTTGCCATCTTTTGGAATTTAAATTTATTTTTAATATTAAAATTAGATTTTGATAATTATTCACGAATTGATTTAAAATAAACCAATCTCTTCCTCATTTTTTGTGAACCCTGAATCCTAATTTCTCTACTTGAGTATGTTCCCTACTAAGACTAGTGTGATGAGTAGGTTGATATGGAAACTAGTGTGGAATGGTAGAGGAAAAAGGAAGATTTGAAGAAATGAGGAAATTTGGAAGTTTAATTCTTGGGGAAAATTTGGAAAATTTGGCTAAGTATAGAATTTTGCGTTGGATGCGTTTGATGATGGATGCGTTGGATGTGTTGGATGATGGATGAGTTGGATACATTGGATGCATTGGTGAAGGAAGGAAAATGGAAGTGTAGCATTGGGATGGCATGAGGGCTGAGGGTGGCATGCGTCGAGCAACCTCGGCCAAATGCCCAGCCATGCGTCAAGTAGCCTCGGCTAGCGCCCATTCCATGCGTCGAGCAGCCTCGACCAGCACCCTTGCAATGTGTCGAGTAGCCTCGGCCAGCATCCCTGCCGAGCGGCCACGCCCATGCGTTGAGCCCTTGCCGAGTGGCCACGCCCATGTGCCAAAGCACCCGGCCAAGTATCAAAGCGCCGCACGCAGCCCAAGTGGCCAAGCACGCCAATGCGTCAAGTGACCAGCCTATGCGTGCCTATGCATTGGTGGCCAACACCATGCACCCATGCCATGTAAGCCATGCAATGCTACCTAGTGAGCCATGCAATGCTAACTAGTGAGCCATGCGATGGTCACCCTATGTGTTGGTGATGGTTAGCTTCTTGCGATAGCTAAGTTGAATTGTAATGAGAGTGAATTGGTTTTCTATGCATTGATGATAGGCTATGCATTGAGTATGGATTATGTGTCTAACATCCAAGTGTTGGACGCATACAAAGGATGAGATCAGCAGGAGAACATCATCAAAACCATGTGTCTTCTTGAGAGAAAAGCCTTAAGCCTTAAGAATTTGAGGTGGTGGCATCAGATTGGAGACTCATGCGTTGGCAACATGGGAGGAAGACACTTAACTTGCGATGATCACTACATTGCATTGATGGGGTAAGAAAGAGACACTTTGCCATGCAACCAAGTAAGTGGTGTCAACTATGGAGAAGGTTTGAATGCCTATAAATAGGGCCAAAAGACTTCATTTTTAGATCACAATTCAGAAATACCGTAAAAAGAGTGGGAGAGTTGAGCAAACTTTACGTTGGAGCCAAATCCATGCATTAGTCATAAAGGACGCATTGGACATTGAGGTCTGAAAAGGACGCATCATCTTGGGACGAGAAGTTCTCCCAATTTACTCGCGCGTTTGGAGTGATTCCAAAGCCACTTGAAAAGTCTAGTTTTCAGGGTAGAGCTTCTGGAAGAAAAGCTCGAAGGGATCGAGTTGGAAACTGAGAAAAAGACAGAAGGGTCAGGCTGTCAGATAAGCTTCGGCCAGTCTTGAAGATTCTGTGATTTCGGCCAAACGACGAGAATTTCTGAGCTCAACCTTTAGGGTAAGCTTCTTGAGACATTTTAGAACATGTTTGTAGAAGGAAGAAGCTCAAAATAAGGTTTAGAACTATGAGTAATCTAAGCTTTAATTTGAATCTGGATTCTAGGGGTGAAAAGGGAGCCCGAGGTAGAAAAGGGAGCTACTAGAGTGAAAAGCTCCTAAGCAATCAAGGTGAGTGGCTAAAATGTTTTGACTAAAACATTTTCTTAAAATGTTTGATTAACGTGTTATAGAAAGCATGTTTTAAAGAAGATTATTCTCATGCCAGCTAGTTTTACAAAGTGATTCCAAGCAAACCATGAGTTATGTTTTAAACACATGCATGTGTGAGAAATTGTTGAAAAGCGATTTATATGTGTTAAATATATTCAGCATGCGTTAATACCTTTAAAGCCATGTTTTTATATGTGTTATACTTTATATGTTTTAAAGATAAATTCATTATAACTAGTTTTACTTAAAACGCGATACCGAAGGACATTTGAGAAGGTATTCGCCCAACTAGATACCAAAGGACTTTGAGAAGGTATCTATTAGTACTGAAGGACGTTTGAGAAGGTACCAAACAACTAGATGCAGAAGGAAGTTTGAGAAGGTATCTGAACTGAAGTACCTAAGGTATGACGGTACTTAGTATGGCCACGTGCACGTAGGTAGTTAGAGTCAGAGAATGAGCAAAGGGGTTCTCTTTTGATTAGCAGTTGGTGTTGAGATTGTTTTATCCACAGTAAGGGTTATTCTCAACTGAGAAATAGTTTTATTGTTTTATGATTAAAACAGCTTTATATGTTTTATGCTTGGAAAATGTTTATACTGCAGTACAAGTACTGTAGAAGCTTATATTTCAGTTAAACTCTTTATTAAGATTTTGCATGAGAATCAATTATCTTTCTTAAGTCACTCACTAGGCGCAAGCTCACCCCATTTTCAAATGTTTTCTTTTTCCTCCCCACAGGTAGAGGTCAAATCCTCTGAAGATAGCTCTGCATCTGCTCTGCCACTAAAGGATAAAAAGATTCGTAACCCGTCTGTTTAGGTGGTTATTGTTAATATTGTACACATGTTACTGTTGTTCATATAGGGACTAGGGTTTGTGGATTTTGGGACTTGTGAATCTAGTGTTGTAATGACTCTAAATATGTTATGTTTTTGAATTAATAAATTTTGGCCTAAATATATTCCGCTGTATATAGGTTATATTTTGGTATCAGAGTTATTCCGCAAGAGTTATTAGGCAGTAAATGTCAGCCATAGGGTTGATAACTGCTGCAGTCACGCCCTTTTCTAGGCTAAAAGGATGGTCTGGGGCGGCGTGTGACAGATTTGGGTTTTAGACTACTCTCTCAAGTGTGCCTAAATGATGAATGATGCACTCATAGGACAAGGTAACCGCATGAACTTGGTTGGCGCAAGGTTGTTACTATCCCTAGTGAACAATGCATACATTACTTAATGCGACCAACCATTTACCCTCTCGAGCAGTTGATTGTTGCTGACTTCACTCATAGACAAGTAATGCGTTAGCCTATAGACAAGCATTGCAGTAGCTTCACACTAAGCAAATAAGATTACTCATATACTCGCGCAATGCATACATCTCGGTAGTATGCTACATGTTTCATATCCCTAATCCACATGACTAAGTATGCAATACCCAAGCAATCCCACTAAGTGTTGCAATGAAAGTAAAGATGCTAAGCAAGAAGATAGAGATGGAGTCAAAGGAATAGAGAAATGCATTGAAAACAGGTTGTATTGATTTCTTAATTCCAAAATGTTATACAATACAATATGAGAAAAGAAAGGAAAAGAAATGACCAGTTGGAAGCAAAGATTTGTTTCCAGCAGATGTGCATCAAGGCTGCCGGTGGTGCCATGGATGGGCAAAGAAGTTGACTCTCTCGAGATCTAACTCCGGTCAAAGGCTCCGGTCATCACTCGGAATGGATGAAAGAGGTGAAGAACTCTCAGCCGTCTTCTCATGCGTTTGTCTGGATCGCAAGGATCTGCCATAGGCGAACCTTAGGCGAAAACCTTAGATAAAATGAATTTCAGCTCATCGGTTTCTATTTATAGAGCTTGGGTCGCCGACAACATTAATTGGACTACTTTGAGTTTAACGTTCGGCACGTTAGTCCTTTTCTAAACCTCTGCCACTAACGGCGTGGTAGGTGAAATGTCAACATCAACTTTGGATTTTCTCGAGGTAGATGCGTTGATGCATTCATTCCACCTACCTTGCGTTGTCGCATAGCCGCAATCATTCAATAGCTACATTCGCTTAACACCGCAACGCTACATGATGACCACAATCTCTTGACGAGCACAACTCCCATGCATCGTGATGGACGCATACAGTTAATTACCGCAACATCCATGCGTTGATCGATGCATTTGCCTTGTGATGTAGTGTTTCTACGCATGCGGTCGTCTATGCGATGGTCCGGTCTCCGCGTTTACGATCATTTCCTGCATTGGCTACAAAAATAGAACATTGAATGCATAATTAACGTAAAACAACGAGTTAGCTGAGATTCGACATGCTGATCGACGCAAGCTCATATTCTTGTGGATTCCTATCATGATCGACGCATATTCTGCCTAACAACCTTCATAATTCTAAGTAAAAGGCCTAAGATGATATGTATTTCTACATGTAATCACACCCCCAAACTTAAAATCATGCTTGTCCTCAAGCATGCGTTATACTCAAGAAATTCTAACTCACCTTCATGCTTTCCTTTGTGATGACCAGCTTCTCAGAATATAATTTACATACACCTTTAACCATCATCGCAATGCTCTCCTCCACTTAGGCTGCTTCTTCAAAAAGATCTTGTCTAAGTTAAATCCCGCAAGCCTTTGCTAAAAAAAATTTTATTCATTCACCGCAACTTTGTGTTTAGCTTTTGAGATTGCGTTCATTCAAAATACTTCAAAAATTTGCGATGGCTTATTAGAAATGCGGCGTTGAACCTGGTTACGACCTTCGTTTTGCCTTACCCCCACGTGTGTCATGTGGGCATCCAACTTCGGTTGCGTTCCATATTCAACTCAACTCTTGTCTTGTTTGTTTTGGCTTGTGCCAGACAGAGGAGTTATGCTAATGCGCTGATTCTGGCAACTTGCCTTTGTTTTGGCTTACCCCACGTGTGTCATGCGGACATCCAACTTCGAGCAAGTGCCTTTCACAGCTTAACTCTTATCAACATGAGTTTCCCCATTGCGTTGACAATGGAGTTATTATTCCCAAAATCTCACTTCAACTTTTTTTAAAAAAAAAAAAACAAATGATCGCAATATAACCAATTCTCTGAGACCGCTGCCACCCCCAAACTTAGAGGTTGGCAGCGTTCTCACCGCAAAGCTAAAAACAAAATTACAAGAATACGATAATAAATGTTTGAACACAGGTTTGCGCAAAATAAAACTTAAGACTTTCAAAATTTGAAGAAGCTAATAAAAGTAAAGAATGTCTTGCATTGATTAGTTAGAAAATGCGGTGAACTATATGTACCATCATTGAAACATCGCAAAACAACGCAATCAGGAAAAAGAGAGTTTCAAAAGGATAAGGCATACAAGATAACAAGAAAAGACCTTAGGCAGAACAACGCATGCACTCATGCGTTGGAATCCACGCGATTGAAGCCATGCGTTGAAGGGTGAAAGGAATTCTTCCATTGAACTACGAACCAAGGAGACTTATTGTTGCACCTACAAGAGCAAACGTACCACAACCAAGGAAGCAACCATATATCCAAAATAACAATAAAAATAAAAATAACCTATACTAAGAAAGCAAAGTAAAGATAGAGCAGAAGACGTCCCTAGAAAAATAAGAGTGTTGTCACCGCAAGGAGTCTTCCATGCAGGAGATGGTTCTCGATTGCTTGGGTGAAATTGCCCTGACCATTGGAACTTCCGACAATTGTTGGGCGCATGCGGCCGTCATGAGCTTAGAACTGCCTTAAGCTCTTTTGCAACTGATTGCCCTTCTACCTTGGGGTCAACGTTGGCATTCAGCGCATCGCCTATACTTTAATATTGTTTGCAACCTAGTCACACAAGCTGCAATACACCCAAGATAAAAAGTTTGCTCACAGAGACACAAAACTTAACAAACATTTAGTTGCCAAGTCCCTGGCAATAGCGCCAAAAACTTGATGCATTATTTTATTAAGTGGAAATATGGATGATATGCATTGTTGGAATTGTGTTGTGCACTCAAGTTTCCTCAGCGGAATTCAAGTGTAAATTCTTCTGAGTTTCCTGGTAAGTCTAGGGTCGAATACAGAGACTTGTGAAAATAGTTGCGTTGGTAATGTTTATGAAAACTTTGTGGTAACCAAGTAAATAAATAAAGTGTGGATGTGTTGTTGCATTGATGAAAGAGAAGTAAATAAAGGCGGCGGATTTGAGAAAGATAGTTGTGTTGATAGATGCAATGAGTATGCGATGAACGGGTTGAGAAGACCTTTATCTAGCGTTACTCGAGAATGCATCAAACTTTGCGATCATGTTACAACCATGCACAGCAAGTCATTTCCCAATGTAAATGCGATGCTCCTAAGTCTAGGACACATGTGTTGAATGCAAAATGTCCATAGAGCTTATCCTTAAGTCTCTACACTTGTCCTATGTGTTGATGCAAAATGCATGAAAGCAAGGTGACCGCATACAATCATATCTTATTGGTAAGATGCATGCGATGCGTTAATAACAAATAGTGCTCATTCCTAAGCGCCTATCTTTCGTTTATGCACTCTAATCTGGTTCTTCCAAACCTAAATTCTGACCTGACCTTCCCAAGTCTATATCCTGTCTTTAGACTACCCTCTTGAGTATCTCTAATAGACGAATGAAGCATACATAAACAAGATAATCGCAAAGATGAAGATTCCCTCATTATGCTAGCTAACTACTTCTCAACCCATTCAACTAATTTAGCTACTCATGCATAAATAACAGATAGATATAGAAAAAGACATTTCATTCTTATAACTGAGTTGAGTACAAAATGACAATGGAAAGTAAAGGTAGAGAGCCTGTAGCAATTCCTTACTGATTGAGGCTTTTTACACTGAATCTCTATTCTGATCTACAAATTTTCCCGCTTCCGCAGGCGTCGGCCCTCTCTCTGTCTTGGAGCTTTCGATGCTTTCCCAAGCTTACCGGAACGATCTACCGGCACACCTTCTTCCTCGCGTCTGCCTTAAAATGAAGAAAACTATGGACAGAGGCGTGAACTTATAAAGTTATGAAGTAATCGACTGCTTAACCCCCTCTCCAAAGAATGCACTTGGTATTTATAGAGTTTCCATGGTGAAAGGCGGCTTCCCTCTCCCAGTTGTACAGATGGGACAACTTTAATTCCTGACTGGTGCGCCGGATAATTGTCACTGATAAAGCTGAATGTACTTCATGACTGTTATCGGCTGTCAACTTAATTTGGATCCGACTGCTGTCAGCTTTCTGTCCCATCGCTCTTAATTATCCTTTCACCCGGATGCGCCCACCATTTTGCGCTGACCAACTTGCGGTGATTCTTCTTGGACGAATGTTTGTGAGCACGATCAACGCAAAGTCTTGCGGTGAAGATGCGCTCGACCAATGTATTCTTATGATTGTAATCTCTGCATTGCGTTAATGCATATTCTGCACAAAAATGTAAAGATCAACTACTCTAATACGTTGGACGCATGCAACCGCAATATTATGGAATTTATGATTAATGAACGCAATTTAACATATTTCATCAATGCATTCCAACATTGTTTAAGAACTTAGTACTATGATAACGTGCATTTCTGCCCGTTATCAGCTACCACAACACATATCTACAAGCATGAATCTCTTATATTCAAAATTCAATTTACTAAATGACTTAACTTGTGCATGGTAAACCTTTGAGATCAGATATTGTATTTCAACTATGGTTTAAAATTGTGAGATTTTGATGGCTCTGAAATTTTGTATATGCTATTACATTCAATTGTACATATTAATTCATATTTAGCTGTTATTTTGATAGTACTTGACTTACCCTTAATTGGTTCCTATGTCTGAAATATTAAATATAATGTAAGTATAGAGTTTTATTAATAATCAAGATATAAATACAGTGTGACTGAAGAGCTTGAGTAATAACTGGTATATAAATACAATGTAATTGGAGAGCTTTATTAATAATCAAATTAATCATATTATAATCTAATAGATTCAATTTCAAAACTAAAAAATGACCACCATTTCGTAATTTTTGCCATCTTTTGGAATTTAAATTTATTTTTAATATTACAATTAGATTTTGATAATTATTCACGAATTGATTTAAAATAAATCAATCTCTTCCTCATTTTTCTTCCCTAATTGATTCAAATTAGCTATTTGTTTTCATTTGATTTAACCACTTTTCGAAAATATTCAGAATTAATCAATATTTAATTTGTTTATCACCATTTGGATTTTAATTTATAATACATCTTTAGATTATATTATTTTATTATTTTTTATTATTCTAAATTCAAATTAATTTTTTTTATTTTAATTAAGATTTTACGAAATATTTTATACATATTATCATCTAATAAACTTTATATGTCATTTAAATTTGATCATTTTTTGTATTTTTTTTAATTACCTTTTATTCATTATCATCTTATTATATAATTATATCATTAATTTATATTTTTGACAAACAAATAAGTATTTACTTTTTGCAATCTTTCTGTTTTTGCTATGCCTCTACAACGAGTTAGGCTTCTTTCATAGATTTTGTGGTTGATGAAGTTGTAATTGTTGAAGCTTATGAAAATGGAATTATGAATACAGTTTAATTGTAAATAAACGAACTTATTTCCTGATTTTTCTCCCATAATTATATTTAAATTTATATTTTATTATCAAATTAGATTTTATCTAACTACTTATTGAATTTTTTTTAATCAGAATAAATAAAAACTTACTGTTTTTCTTCCCTAATTTATATTTGAATTTATTTTTTATTATCAAATTTGATTTTATCCAACTAACTATTGATTTGTTTATATGTTTGTTACAAATTCAATTGTATCCAAATTCTTTTTATTATTATTTTATACATATTGTTACCAAATTAATTTGATTTTTTTTTTTATATTTTCGATGTTTTCAATTTTTCATATACAAACATGTAAAAATAGCTTGTTGAACCTAAAAATAAACATATAAATGAGAATTAAATTTTAAAGGTTTGAAACATGTAGGTGTGTATATATATATATTTTTCCGTTTATTATTAATATTAACATTAATAATAATATTATTATTACTATTCTTATTCTTCTTATTATTATTATTATCATAATTATTATTATTTATTAAACGAAGATAACAAAAAAAAAACCCTAAATCTCACCTTATTCATCTTCTTCACTTAGACGCCACCTAAATCTCATTTTTCTCCTTTGCAATCTCATGTCTTCGATCGTTAGTTCAGAAACTCTTTCTTGAATTCCATCATCTTGACTAGCTTTTAACGAACACCTTCACCAGGTTACCGACCTTTTTTTCCTTGCATACATGTTTTCTGTTTTTGTTTCTACTTTGAACATCATTTTCAACAATTGATAGTGTTTAAAGTTGGATTTCCAAGATCCAGTGAGCAAAATGGTTACATGGAATGAAGATGATGAGACTCTCTACAACTGGTTTGGTGTCAAACGCAACATCATCATGAAGTTGTAATTCCTTCACATATTCACTTGCCAACAACAAATTTGGGCGTTGGAGATGCACGCGCTAGACGATCGTGTAGCAAATAAGGAGCGGCACTACGCGATGAGGTAGGCGATCATGTAGCAAATGAGCGAAACTAAGCGATGCGGTAGGCGATCATGCGATAAAGTGCGGCGGTAGATGATACGAAGGGTCGCGCTAAACGATAACGCTATGCATTAGACGAATGGGCATTGGCACTGTACGGTCGGCATCAGCGCTAGACGATGAGCTGCACGCCAGCGCTAGACGATAGGCACTGGGCGTTAGACGATGTATGCGATGTGGGCAAAGTGTTGAAACTCGATGTATGCTAAAGTTATGATATTAGGCGAAGGCCTAACATTTGGTTGATATGATAAGACTAAGCTATGCATGGGCTAGGACATGCGTTGGCTTAGGAGTAGGTGTTGGGTGAAAATTTAATTTTCAAAACTAGAGGGAACCAACTTTTTTGGTTGGAGAATCCCACATTGGAAAATTTGGTGTTGGAAGTCTCCTTTATGTACTCCAATCTTGTGTTTTGGGTTTGGGCCCCAAGGGGTACCCATGTTTTGGAGGGAGTGAGGAGATAAACCAATGTAGGTTCGGTGGATGTCCCACACGTGCCGCCGTCCGATCGGTCGGGTGTGGTGAGGCGCGCATGAGTGTGATTATTAATTTTTACCCAAAAAAAAGGGAGGAAATAGTCGCTCCGTTCGACAAAGTTACCTGTTTTGTTCTGTGGCAGAGAGCTTTTTTTGCTCCCTACGGTTCGACGCTGAAGGCCTATAAAAGGCATGGCCTTCAGCAATTCAAGGGACATAATTCATTCTTCATTTCCCACTTCATTATTCCTCTCCTTCTCCATATTAGCTTTCCAAGCAGTGAGTTTAGAAAGGGTGTATTTTTCGGTCAGTAACGGTGCATTTCCGACCGGGTTTCATTTGGCTGTTTTATCCTAGGGATGACGTGGCGTTTTTCAGACCTGCATGCACACTTGAGCAGTGCTACGAAATGTATTAAAGAGAGCGAGCTCCACAACTCAGCCTATAACGAGTTTCTGTTTTGCAGGTTTTCCTCTTCGCTTGACCGTCCTGCCTTGACGGTTTACTATTCGTTGTTCTGTGGGTCCTGCCATTTTCAACAATTTTAAGACGTATAATCACATCATCAATGGCCCTCATTGCCACAATGATGTTATGATATCTGACCTTAACTGTCCATTTTGGTTCGAAGGAGCAAACTTCAAGTGGTGGAAGCAAAAGATGTTATTCTTTCTCACCGTCAAGAAAGTTGCCGAAACCTGTACCAGAGTTAAGCCGATCGTCCCTTTAGAAGAACCAACTGAACAACAGATAAAAGAGGTTGCTGACTGGGAGGAGAAAGACTTTCTCTATAAGAATTTCATTTTAAATGGTTTGATTGATGATTTGTATGACTACTACAGTACAATGAAGACAACGAAGGAGTTCTAGGATGCCCTGCAAAAGAAGTATGACACCGAGGAGGCCGGGTCGAAGATATATATTGTTAGTCGTTATCTCAAGTTCCAGATGACGAATGACAAATCCGTGGAGGCCCAATCCCATGCACTCCAGAAGGTAGCCCACGAGATAATTATTGAAGGTATGCCTCTAGACGAACAATTCAAGTTAGCTGTTATTATTGATAAACTGTCCCCTTTGTGGAAGGACTTTAAGAACACCTTGAGGCATAAGACCAAGAAGTTCTCATTGGAGACTCTTATAACTCAGCTAAGGATCGAGGAGGAAGCTCGAAAGTAGGACCAGAGGGAGGAGGTGAATATAGTACCTGGAAACCTCGCCTCTACTGTGGTAAAACCTGACCAAAAATCTAAGAGAACAAAGAGGAAAGGTCAGAATCGTGGCTCCAGCAACTAGAACCAACAGAAAAAAAACCCCCCTTCAGGAGAAACGGTACAGTTCCTTTGATTTAATTGTAATGAACCTGGGCACATGGCTAGGAACTGTAGGAACAGGCATCATCCTGCTGGTCAGGCAAATCTGACAGAATAACCATTAGTCGCCATGATCACAGAAGTAAATGTGATCAGTGGCTTTGAAGGATGGTGGATAGACACTGGCACTACGCACCATGTCTATCACGACCTTAATCTATTTAAAACTTATACTGAAACTAAGGATAAGAATATTCTGTTGGGAGATCACCACTCTACGAAAGTTGCTGGAACCGACGAGGTGGAACTAAAGTTTACCTCTGGGAAGACCCTCACATTGAAGGACATTCTGCACACTCTGGAGATAAGAAAGAATTTGGTTTCGCACTATCTCCTCAACAAAGCCGGGTTTACTCAAACTATAGGGGTTGACCTATATACCCTTATAAAAAATAATGTATTTGTAGGGAAAGGTTATGCAACTGAGGGAATGTTCAAATTAAATTTAGACCTTAATAAAATGAAATCTTCTGTGTATATGTTGTGTTCTATGAATATTTGGCATGCTAGACTCTATCATGTGAATAAGAATTTAATTAGTAACATGATTAAGCTGGAAATGATACCTAAGTTATCCACGAATGATTTTGATAAATGCGAGTATTGTAGTCAGGCTAAAATTACTAAAACTCCGCATAAATTTGTACTTAAGAATTCTGAGCCTCTAGATTTGATTCATTCTGATGTTTGTGAATTTGATGGCATCTTGACTAGGAATAGTAAAAGATATTTCATTACTTTTATTGACGACTGCTCTGATTTTACTTTTGTATACTTGCTGAAAAACAAAAGTGATGCTTTTCATGCCTTCAAACTTTTTGTTTATGAAATAAAGAATCAATTTAATAGAAAGGTTAAAAGAATTCGTAGTGATAGGGGAATTGAGTACGACTCAGACAGTTTTAATGAGTTTTTTTAACTCACATGGAATAATACACGAAAAGACCGCACCTTATTCTCCTGAAATGAACGGAAAAGCCGAAAGGAAAAATAGAACTTTAGTTGAGCTCATAGTTGCTATTTTACTTAGTTCAGGAGCCGCGTCTTATTGGTGGGGTGAAACCATCCTTACCATGTGTTATGTCCTAAATAGAATCCCAAAATCTAAAAAAAAAACTTTGTCTTATGAAATTCTCAAGAATAAGAAACCAAACTTGTTCTACTTTAGAACTTGGGGTCGTCTAGCCTTTGTAAGGATTCCTAACCCAAAAAGGAGAAAGTCTGCTAGTAGAGCTTATGAGTGTGTCCTTATAGGTTATGCCTTAAATAGTAAAGCCTATAGGTTCTATGATCTAAGGAACCAAGTGGTCATTAAGTTAAATGATGCGACTTCTTTAAAGATAGGTTTCCCTTTAAATCAAGGAATAGTGGGGGACTTTGGATCAAGTAGTATAACCCTAGTTAGAAATCCTAAGCATAGAGAGGAAACTGACCCAGAACCTAGAAGAAGCAAAAAAGCTAAAACCGCCAAAGATTTCAGAAATGACTTCCTGACCTATAATATAGAAGAAAACCCCGAAGATCTGAGAGCTACCCTGTCCTCAGTAGATGCCAACCTATGGCAAGAAGCCATAAATGATGAGATGGACACACTTGAGTCAAATAACACTTGGCACTTAGTAGATCTACCCCCAGGATGTAAGGCAACAAACTCCCACACGATCGCTTAGCTATTACTAGTAGACTATCACCTTCTCAGAAACTATACGATCGCATACCTTTTACTATATGATCGTCTACAAACTGCTACACGATCGCTGAGCTTTACTACACAATCGTCTAGTGGAAGTAGAGGATGAATGGCACCTGCGATGACTTCTCCACGACAACGTCTTCCGAACACCCACTCTCGAGAATTAAGTTTTTACGTAATTAATAAAATTAATTAAGTAACAATTTAATTAATTAAACATCTAAATCATATTCAAATTTACATTTCTCTTCAAACCTATAGTTTAAATTTGGACTCATTAAAAAATAACTTTATATTATAAAGTATCTATATACATTATATGAATTCTATCATGTACAATTAACATAAATTCCCTTGAACATTTCAAATTCTTTCAAAACTAATGATTCTTATTTTACCTGTTGTGAGCTAGCAGGGGACCTAATTGACGTTATAAGCTCCAATGATAAAAAAAATAAAAAAAAGTTAATTAATTTAAATCATTTGGAAAGTTATTTTATTTGTTATTTTAAATCATTCTGAAGAATATAAACTTTTTTAATCCCAAATTCTACATTTATTTATTTATAGTTTGAAGTGCTTAATATTCTATGAGATTATTTTTTTTTCCGGTTGAAGTATTTTATTATTTTATTATTATTTTAATTCTTAGGATAGACAATATTATATCAGGTATTTATGTTTAAATTTTAGAATCTGTTCGAAATTATTATATTTCAATGCTATCAATTGTTTAAATTAGATTTTAGGTTCTACATCGGCTATCAAACATCTACAAACATGAAATACAATGAATCCCTTATTTTCAAAATTACCAATGAGATATTCAATGATTAATTATTTATACATGAGTTGAGAGTTATGTTTGTGTAAGACTTTATTAATTATTTGTACACAACCAAGTTTTCAACCTAATTTAATGAAATTCTTCAAAGGCTATATAGAATATTGAAATATAAATTGTCGATGTAATATCATTATAACATGAAAATGGATAGCCAGCTACGGGAGAATTCTTTCTTTCAAAGTGATTTTATAAGAGGTCAAGGACACATAGGAAATATATTGATCGAATATAATTTTTTGTAAACCAACAACATTAACTAATTTTATATAAACTAATAAACATTAAATATTTTATTAATTCAAAATATATAATATTTATATACAATAATGTGACCAAGAATCTACAGGCGAATACAAATATCTCAATTGTATGTTACATTCTTACATTCAGTCAATAATCATCTAATAAACCTAAATTTGTTGAATATGATATTTTGTGTTTTTAGTATCTTCCTCATTGAAATCAAAACTTAATATTTCACTCCATTGTATCTCGTCATTAGTTTGGTTGGTGATTTTAGGCATGTGAGGCATAATGTTCATATTTTGAGCATAAGGCATGTCACTAGTAATTTGGTTGATGATCATCTCAGGCTCAAGCATATCACTAATATCTTTCTTGGTGGTCATCAAAGCCAAGTGGGACACATAATGAGGAATTTGGTTGGTGATCATTTTAGGATCACAAGGCATGTGGCATACCATATTAGGTGTCACGGCACTCTTCTTCGTTTGCTAATTGCTAAGGCGGAATTTTGTTTGCTTTTCTTGTAGGTCGTCTTTGGTTAATCTTCCTCGTATCATGAATCTTAGGTGCCACAACCCTCTTCTTCGTAGGTTGAATATTGCATATCCCCAATACTTTTCTTTTGGGTCTTTCATTCTTTCTAATCTGACACAATACATAGTTTGGATCTGAACAACCACATGTGATCACACTCTCATGCAAGTTGTACTCAAGCATGATCCATTCACCATGATGTTCTCGTAATTGAGGATTCTCGTACCTAACAGTAACAAATGCTAAAAATTATTCTTTCTAAATTCCAAAAGAATGGTAAGTTGAAAACTATAATAATTGAAAAATTAAGAAAAAACAAACAATAATTTCAAAGGGTGACATAAAACTAAAAACACAAGTGCCATAAAGTCGGAGAGGTATCGTCTATAGTAGCCAATTATTGGGATGTTGCTTCCAGAAATCGGGGTGGCTGAGTTCTCACCACTCCATGTATCGCTAGCCAAGCCGATCCTGCGATTGACATGGGCAGATAATTGTCCCGAACTATTGATGGACCTTTTGAGTTTCATAAATAAATAGAGGTCTTGGCCATCAACACCTCCATAGGAATTTCAAATTTCCCAAGGCTCTAAATCTCTATAGAGATCACAGTAAAAAACAACGAGTGTCAAATAGGGAAGGGTGTGAATCTTCTTGTAAAGATAATGCTCCATGAGTATTTGGTCTGTAGGGTTAAACCTAAAGCCAACCAACAAGTTCAAAGCTTGTTGTAATGAATCTAAATCCATTATCAATAGCAACCAAGGATGAAGGCTTAGTTGATTTCTCAGTTTTTGAAGAAACTGCGATCAAAGGTTTGAGGGTGGGTGTCTCCAAAGAAGTTGTGATTGAAATTATTTGAGTGCCCAAGTCTTCATATTTATAGACATCAATTTTTTTGTTTGAGATCTAATTTGTTTGACTATAATCTTTTTAAAAATATATTTGATATAAGATTTGAAAAAATATGTAAAAAATTGATATAAGATTTCATAAAAATAATTGAATTTGAAGAAAATTTGAAAATATATAAGATTTGGAAAGATTATATAATATTTGGAAAATTGAGTAGAATCTCGATGTTAATCAGTGCAAATTCTGAAAATAACATTTTGACATTTTCAATGTAGCTAGATTTTAAATTTGAATTTTTCAAATGCATACTTCTATGAATATTTTTCTGTAAATGTTATGCCATGGCTGTATGTATGTATTTATGTAATCTTTGTAGAACCTTAAGGGAGGTTTGCTGTATGCGTATATTACTAATGTTTTAAACAAGTTGGTATTTAGATTAGAAGGCTTGGGTGGTAGGTGCTGGCAGTAGGTCTAGTAATTACCACGGTCATATCCTCTTCCAGAAAAAAGGGTAATCTGGGAGGGGGTGTGACAGCAAGCAAATCTCCATCCAGATTGGAACTAAGACGTTGGCGTTTATTTGTAATTGTTTCTACCTCTATTCATCAACTGTATTTCATCTTCTTAATCTCTTCATTCACAAATCATGTATCAGATGCTAAATAGAAATATTGAATGTCTCGATCATTTTCATATCCCCTTCTCTGTCTATTTCCGTTCCTCCATTTATCGTTTTTTTCATGAAGTGTTCTTAATACCTTTGTAATTAATATGGATTAAATGAGTAACTTAATCTGTGCTAAAGAGATAAATGCGTTTAGCTAAGGCATGCTAGACGGAATCTTCACCTGTGAAAGCAGAAGTGAAGATGTCATTCTGATCTGTCAAGAGAAGGTTAGAAGAATGCATTAACTAAAGCGAGTAGTACTTCCAGAGATGGAAGCAACCTTACGTTCGTTACGTTCGTCCCTGCTTCATCACAGAGATGTGGGAACGTGGCTGACCACCGAGAGGTGTACGCCAAGGGAAAAGCGAAACCGTACTTATATCTTTAACGCAATTAAGAAACTTGCGATGTTTGTATTCGAACAGCTCAAAAGACTATTGGGAAGCGCTACAAAAGGAGAGAGGGCCAACACTTGCGAAAGCAAGGATATTCATCTGGGCAGAGTTGGAGTGAAAAGACAGTGTAAAAGGCCACGGGCAGCAAGACATTTCTACCGGACTTCTTATCTCTACATTCTACTGTTATTCTGTATTCTGTATTTAATTTATAAGACAATGGAAATCTCATTTCAACTTATGTTCAACCTCTCCATACTTAGCATGAGTAGCTAAATTTTCGAATGGGTTGAGATGTACTTAGCTAGCATGACCTAAGATTTACACTTTATTCGATCATCTTGTCTTATTGTATGCGTCATTCACCCTTTAGAGATACTTGAGAGAGTAGTCTAAAGAAAGAATCTAGACTTGAGAGATCAAATTAGAATCTAGGCTTGAGAGAGTCAGATTAGAACCGCATAAGCAAGAGATAGAAACTTAGACATAAGTTCTGTTTGCTATTAAGCATCGCATGCACCCTGGAAATAGGATATGATAGTATGCGGTCATCTTGTGTATGTGTGCAACATTCATCATCGCATAGACAAGAATAGAGGCTTAGACATAAGTCCTATCGACATTTTTGTATGCATCACATGTATCCTAGAAATAGGAATTATGGCATTTGCATTGAGAGATGACATGCTGTTGTTTGTGTGTAGCATGATCGCATAACTTGTACGCAATCTTAGGAAGTGTTAGCTAAACCCCTTCTCAACCCATTCATCGCATACTCATTGTAATTCTCGATTTCATCAACTCTTTATTCGAACTCCATCGCATAGGAAATATACTTAAACAAGACACCATCCAACTTATTTGTTTTCACCATCGCAAAGGAATCAATTTTATTTTCGCATATTTACTCAGTGGTCCCTGTCTTCGACCCTGGGCTTACCAGGAATCCTAGTGAGATTTATACTTGGATCTTATTAGGAAAACTTGCATGTGCAACACATAACACATCACCGCAACTCATACCACAATCGCATCACATTTACAATGCATCAAGTTTTTGGCACCGTTGTCGGGCACTACGGTAGTATATATAACGCTAACAGTAACTCTTTTTTTTTTGCAGCTTTTGACCTCTATACACTGCCATTCCTTCGGTAAGAGAAGAAGCAGGTGTCACGTGAGTGAAGGACACGTTCCTGAGCCTAACTACGACCCAGAGATCAAAAGAACGTTCCGACGAAGACGAAGAAACAACCGCTAACAACAACAAGAGAGAAATCCCAATATGGCGGAACAACCGGAAGAAAGAGCCGCAAACGCAAACAACATCGTGGAAAACCCCATTCTTCTAGCAAATGACTACAATAGACCCATCCGGGACTATGCATCGCCTAACCTCTATGATTTCTCCCCAAGAATCATGAGGCCAGCTTTGGATGGATCGAGGTTTGAGATGAAGCCAGTTATGTTACAGATGATTCAGACAGCCGGAGAGTTTGGTGGAAGGCATGGCGAGGACCCACACGCCTATCTCCGAAGTTTCATCGAAATCTGTAACACTTTTGTGTTCCCAAACATCTCAGCTGAAGAAGTTCGACTAACATTATTCCCATTTTCATTATGCGATCAAGCAAGGAAATGGGCATATTCTCTCGAACCAGGGGAGATAACTTCGTGGGAACAAGTTGTAGAAAAGTTCATGAAGAAATATTTCCCTCCTACCGTGAACGCAAGAAGGAGGAAGTTGATTACGAATTTTGAACAAGAAATTGATGAATCGCTCAGCGACGTCTGGGCGAGGTTTAAGAGATTGGTGCGAGATTGTCCGCACAACGGCTTACCAGACTGTCTCCAGATGGAGATAGTTTATCACGGTTTGAACCCTGCATCGCAAACAGTTGCCAATGCGGTAGCAGCTGGTGGTCTGCTTGACAAAACGTATGATGAGGCTAAAAATATTCTTGATCGCATATCAAAAAATCACAAAGATTGGTAAGAAAGTGATCAACGACTAAAAATTCGAGAAGGAGATGCAAACAATGGGGCCATCGCATCTTTATAGAATCAAATGAATGTGATGATCAATCTATTATAGGGCATCGCAATCAATAACCTTGGAACGCAAAAAGGGTAGGTCAACGCAATTGATCAGATGAGCACGAGTTGTGCCACTAGTGGAGAATCACATCTGATGGAAGAATGTCCGAGGAACCCACAATCAGTATACTTCGTAAAGAACAATCCTTTCTCTAACACATACAACCCCGGGTGGAGAAACCACCCCAATTTCGCTTGGAAAAATACCTAACAATAGAGTTATCAACTGATAGCGCAAAAAGAAGGGCCCCTAGGATTTTTCTAGCGAACGAACGGTCAAATGCAACATCAAGCCAGCAGCTCACAAGCCTCGTCATCTTCCTCTTCGGAGAGCCTACTAAAGCAGTATATTGAAAAGAACGAGACGGTACTCTAGTATCAGGTGACTTCTGTCCGCAATCTCGAAATCCAAATAGGATAGATTGCGGGCAAGCTGAAAAATAGACCGCAAGGGACGTTGTCGAGTTCAACTGAGCTCCCTCGCAACCCAGGGAACACAGGAAAAGAGCAATGTCAAGTCGTGGCCTCGTGAAGTGGAAAGACGATAGCAGAACAGAAGAAGGAGCCGAGTAGGACTAATCCAGTTTCGATGGAATCCAAGACCCCGTTGACATAGAATGAAACAGAAGAGCCTAAGACGATGGAACCAGAAGTTGCGTCCACCTCTAAGCCTATAGAACACGGAACCGTGAAGGTACAGCTGCCACCATTCCTGCAAAGACTTAAGAAGAAGCAAAATGATGAAGTCCGGTACCATCGCTTTATGGACATGTTAAAACAGTTACACATCAACATCCCATTTGCAGAAGTGATAGAACAAATGCCAAAATATGCTAAGTTTTTTAAGGACATGGTGTTAAAGAAAAGAAGCACAGGTAAGTTCGCAACGGTGGCATTAATGCAAAAGTCAAACACCATAATTCCATCGAAGATGTGCGACCCCGGAAGTTTCATGATACCCTGGTCAATTGGCTGGATCTATATCGGTCAAGTGTTATGCGACCTTGGGGCCAGTATAAATTTAATGCCCCTTTCAATTTTCAAACAGTTGAATGTGGGGCAGCTGATGCCCACAACGGTGACTCTCCAGCTGGTGGACAAGTCCCTAGTTCACCCAGAAGAAAAGTTGAAGGATATCCTGGTCACGATTGATAAATTCATTCTACCGACAAACTTCATCATTCTCGACTACGAAGCGGACAAAGATGTACCCATCATATTGGGGCGACCATTTTTATCTACTGGTCATGCCCAAATTGATGTGTACAAGGGAGAGATCACAATGAGTGTAAATGGGAAGAATCTCAGGTTTAACATCATTGAAGCCATGAAGTATCCAGAAGATGAAGACCTATCCGATTCTGACAATGAACATAGTTGCAATAAAGAGGAGTCCGAAGACGAAGATGAAAAAGAGGATGTGATCGCATCCGTAGAAACCTACAATGTGATCATGGAAATGGAAAACAAAGAAGAAAAATTGAATTTGAATGAAGAAAGAAAAACACAAAAACCTTCCTTGGAACAACCACCTACCGTGGAATTAAAAACTCTGCCAAGACATCTAAAGTATGTTTTCCTGGGGGAAAATGAAACTTGGTCGGTGATAATTTCCTCTGCGCTACAAGAAGAACAAGAAAATGCACTGCTTAGCATCCTGAAGAAGTACATAAAAGTAATAGGGTGGACGCTAGCAGATATAAGAGGAATCAGCTCAATATACTACATGCACAGGATATGTCTCGAAGAAAACCAAAAAGGGTCTATCGAACCTCAACGCAGACTGAATCCTGCGATGAAAGAGGTTGTGAAAAGAAAATAATTAAATGGTTGGATGCAGGCATCATATACCCAATCGCCGATAGCATGTGGGTCAGCCCTTGCAATGCGTGCCCAAGAAGGGAGGAATGATGGTAGTCCCAAACACAAATAATGAGTTAATACTAATGAGGACCGTCACTAGTTAGCAAATTTGCATGGACTATCGCAAGCTCAATGTGGCAACGAAGAAGGACCATTTCCCCTTGCCTTTTATTGACCAGATGTTAGACTGCCTAGCAGGAAATGATTACTTCTATTTTCATGATGGGTATACGGGTTACAACCAAATAATGATCGCTCCTGAAGACCAAGAGAAAACCACATTCACCTGCCTATACAAAACGTTTGCTTTTCGCTGCATGCCGTTTGGATTATGCAATGCGTCGAGCACATTCCAAAGGTGCATGATGGCTATCTTCTTTGAGTATCTCGAAGATTCAATGGAAATTTTTATGGACGACTTCTCGATTTACGGGAAAATGTATGAAGTCTGTCTGAACAACTTGGAGAAGATATTAAGAAGATGTGAACAGACAAATCTTGTGCTGAATTGGAAGAAGTGCCACTTCATGGTGAACGAAGGTATTGTGCTTGGGCACAAGGTTTCCAAGGAAGGGTTGGAGGTGGATAAAGCGAAAATTGAGGCCATTGAAAAGCTTCCACCTCCAGCAAATGTGAAGGCTGTCAAGAGTTTCCTAAGACATGCAGGATTTTACCGTCGTTTTGTGAAGGATTTTTCGAAGATTGCTAGACCATTGAGTGCATTGCTAGAGGCTGACAGAACGTTTGACTTTGATTCACAATTCCTCAAAACATTCAAAATACTGAAGAACACATTAATTACCGTGCCTGTGTTGATCGCACCTGACTGGACAAAGCCATTTAAGCTAATGTGCGATGCTAGCGGTTATGCGATGGGGGTGGTGCTAGCACAGAAGAAAAAAACAATGCTACACCTCGTCGCATATGCGAGTAGAACATTGAACCCTGCCCAAGCGAATTACATTACCATTGAAAAGGAACTTCTTGCGATAATCTTTGCGCTAGAAAAATTTAGAGCTTACTTGCTGGGATCCAAAGTTATAGTTCACACCGACCACTCGGCAATCAAATATTTAATGACCAAGAAAGATGCAAAGCCGAGGTTAATCCGATGGGTTCTCCTCCTCCAAGAATTCAACATGGAAATAATTGACCACAAAGGGGAGAGAACCAGGTTGCGGACCACCTATCAAGATTAGAGAATCCGAAAGTAGACCGCAATCAGTCGGAGGTGAATGCAACCTTTCCAGATGAGCAGTTGTTCAAACTTGAAGAATTACCATGGTACGCAGATGTTGTCAATTACCTGGTCTGTGAGCAATTTCCGAAAAATTACACAACCCACCAAAAGAGGCGGTTTATGCATGAATGTAAATTCTATTATTGAGACGAGTCGAATCTTTACAAGAGGGGGTCAGACCAGATCTGGTGACTATGTATACCAGAGACTGCTTATCAGCGCATACTCTCCCAATGCCATGACTCACCGTATGGTGGGCACTTTGGAGGTCAACGCACAGCAGCAAAAGTGTTACAAAGCGGGTATTTTTGGTCGATGAACATTATATTAGAATTGGAACTCTTCTTTTTGCGCCACTGATTGAAAATTTTGTTGCTGATTTTTCCACGCAAAGTTGGGGTGGTTTCTCCACGTAAGGTTGTACGTGTTAGAAAACGGGTAATTCTTCACAAAATAAATTGACTGCGGGTTTTGTAGGCATTCTTCCATTGCGTGTTCTTCACCGCAAGTAACACACCTTAAGGTCGTTTGGTTGATTGCGTTCACTTACCCACTATGCGTTGTTGGGCTGTTGATTGCGATTCCCTGTATCAAGTTCATCATCGCAGTCATTTGACTCTAAAGGGATGCAATAGCACCATTGTTCGCATCACTATCCTTTATTCTCAATCTTTGATCGTTTTCTCTTTAGTCCTCATGATTTTTGGAAATGCAATCAAGGATGTTTTTGGCCTCATCATAAGTTTTATCTAGAAGACCTCCAGCGGCTGCTGCATTGGCAGCGGTCTGCGAAGTAGGGTTTAATCTATGATAAAAAAAATCTCCATCTGTAAGCAGTCTGGTAATCCGTTGTGCGAGCAGTCTCCTCCAACCTCTTAAACCTCGCCCAAGCATCGCTGAGCGATTCATCCATGTCCTGTTCAAAATTGGTTATTAGCTTCCTTCTTCTGGCATTCTCCGTTGGTGGGAAATATTTCTTCATAAACTTCTCTAATACTTGCTCCCATGAAGTAATCTCCCCAGGTTGCAGAGAATACGTCCATTTTCGTGCCTGGTCACACAACGAAAATGGAAAAAAAAAGTTAGTCAAACTTCCTCGGTGGAGATATTCAGGAACATAAAAGTATTGCAGATCTCTATGAAGCTTCAGAGGTGGGCGTGCGGGTCTTCGCCACACCTCCCTCCAAACTGTCCAGCAGTCTGGATCATCTGCAGCATCACTGGTTTCATTTCGAATCTCGATTCATCAAGAGCGGGCCTCATGATTCCTAGGGAGAAATCATAGAGATTGGGCGACGCATAGCCCCAAATAGGCCTATTGCGATCGCTCACCAATAGGATAGGATTCACCATGACATTATTTTCATTTGGTGCTCCGTTTCCAAGTTGTTCCGCCATATTATCTTTCTCTTGTTGTTGTTGTTGGCAGCTATCTCTCAATCTTCGTCGGAACGTTCTTTCAATCCCTGGGTCGTAATTTTCCAGAGATTGAAAGTTGCAAAGAAATCAGAAAAATTACCGTTAGTACACTGAATTTCCGAAGTCCCTGGTAATGGCGTCAAAAACTTGATGGGTTGTTTTATGCGGTGAAATAATAAAAGGAAATTGCGGTAATGGAAAATGCATTGTGCAACAAGTTTTCTCAGTAGGACCTAAGTATAAATCCTACTGAGTATCCTGGTAAGTCCAGAGTCGAACTTAGGGACTAAGGAAAACAATATGCGGCAATAATTTTTAGATTACTTTGTAGTAACAAATAAATCAAAGAGTTGTTGGGTTGTTGTTTACAGTATAAAATGTATGCAGTGGAGTTGAGAAAAGAGTTAATACTAAGGAAGATGTGATGAATATGCAGGGGAACGGGTTGAGAAGGGGTCAACTAACACTTCCTAGGATTGCACTTATGTTATGCGATCATGCTACACACATACAATAGCAAATCATCTCTCAATGCAAATGCTACGGCTTCTAGTTTTAGAATGCATGCGATATATGCGATGATGTCTATAGGACCTACACATAAGCCTCTATTCTTGTTTATGTGATGAAAAATGGCACACACACATACAAGGCGACAACATATTACCATAACCTATCTCTAGGGTCCATGCAATGCATGTAGACAAATAGAGTTTATCTCTAAGTCCCTATCTCTTGCTTATGCAGATCTAATCTTGCTCTCTCAGGTCTAGATTCTAACCTAGCTCTTTCACGTCTTAAGTTCTTTCTTTAGACTCACTCTCGAGTAGCTCTAAAGGGGTGTTGGGCATAACATAAGACAAAATAATCGCATGCAATGAAGATCCTAGGTCATGTTAGCTAAGTTCTTCTCAACCCATTTGATAGATTTAGCTCCTCATGCGTGCTTTTAAGAGAGTGAACAAATGTTTTTAAGCAAGTTCCATTTTATAGATATATAATTGAAATACAGAGTAACAATGCAGAATAAGAATAAAGATCCTAGTAGCAATCTCTTGCTTCCCAAGGCTTTTACACTGTTCTTCTCTACTCTGCTCAAAAGATAATCTTGCTCTCGCAAGAGTCAGCCCTCTCTCTGTTTTTCCACGCCTTCTGGGTTCTCTCTCAAGCTGACCAGGGCAATCTTCCGTTGTCTCTTCCCTTCTCTCGCTCTGCCTTCTAAGTAAAAGAAAAAACTATGAACAAGGTTACTTCTATCTATGGGGAAAATTATCTAACTAAACGAACTCCTTTACTGGAGGTGGCCTCTGGTATTTATAGAGCTTCGGGGTGAAAGGCTTCTTCTCTCTTATGATTGCTCTGATGGGATGACATTAATTCTCTGTCTGATGCGCCAAATATTTGTCACTGAAAAGTTAAGTGTACTTGCTATAGTAGTTCGTTTACGGCTTGTCAACTTAATTCAGAATCGATCGTCATTAGCTTTTTGTCCCATCGTGATTTATTACGCTTTTCACCCAGATGCGCCCACCATGATGTGCCGGATCTATGCGGAAACCTTCTTGAGCAGATATTCATGAGCACAAATGATCGCATAGCCTTGTGTTAACGCAATCTCTTGATGCGTTCGGCCGTTGATTTCTTTGGATCGCATTTTTTGCCTTGCGTCAATGCATTTTCTGCACAAAAATACATAAGTTAACTGTTTTCATGCGATGGATGCATGCGATCGCAATGTTGTGAACTTAATGCTTTTGGATGTGATATTGTATATTTTTATCATCGCAACCCTGCGTTGTTTTATAACTTAGCACTGTAATAATGTGCATTTCTGCCCATTATCAGCAGAGTTGGAGTGAGATACAGTGTAAAAGGCCACGGGCAGCAAGACATTGCTACCGAGCTTCTTATCTCTGCATTCTATTGTTATTCTGTATTCTGCATTTAATTTATAAGACAATGGAAATCTCATTTCAACTTATATTCAACCTCTCCATACTTAGCATGAGTAGCTAAATTTTCAAATGGGTTGAGAAGTACTTAGCTAGCATGTCCTAAGATTTACACTTTATGCGATCATCTTGTCTTATGTATGCGTCAGTCACCCTTTAAAGATACTTGAGAGAGTAGTCTAAAGAAATAATCTAGACTTGAAAGAGCCAGATTAAAATCTAGACTTGAAAGAGTCAGATTAGAACCGCATAAGCAAGAGATAGAAACTTAGACATAAGTTATGTTTGCTATTACGCATCACATGCAACCTAGATATAGGATATGATAGTATGCGGTCACCTTGTGTATGTGTGCATCATTCATCATCGCATAGACAAGAATAGAGGCTTAGACATAAATCTTATCAACATTTTTGTATGCATCGGATGCGTCCTAGAAATAGGAATTATGGCATTTGTATTGAGAGATGACATGTTGTTGTTTGTGTGTAGCATGACCACATAACTTGTACGCAATCTTAGAAAGTGTTAGCTAAACCCCTTCTTAACCCATTCATCGCATACTCATTGTAATTCTCGATTTCATCAACTCTTTATTTGAACTTCGTCATATAGGAAGTATACTTAAACAAGACACCATCCAGCTTATTTGTTTTCACCATTGTAAAGGAATCGATTTTATTGTCGCATATTTACTCAGTAGTCCATGTGTTCCACCCTGGACTTACTAGGAGACCTAGTGAGATTTATACTTGGATCTTATTAGGAAAACTTGTAGTGCAATGCATAACATATCACCGCAACTCATACCATAATCGCATCACATTTACAACACATCAATTGTTACTGGCAAGGTTTCATTCTGGTCAAGGATAACGTACTTCAAATGATTTGCAGAGTTTTCAGCTCCAGGGTAAGAGGTAACTCTAAAGAAGGTTTCTATGTTTTTCTCTCTTCATTCAAATTCAACTTTTCTTCATTGTTCGCTGTCTCCGTTATTACATGGCAGGTTTCTAAGCATGTTGTCGCATCCTTTCTTTCTTCATCTTCTTCTTTGGACTCCAACTCTTCACCGCAATTGTGTTCATCGTCAAAATCTGATAGGCCTTCATCTTCTGGAAACTTCATCGCCTTGATGATGTTAAACCTGAGCTTCTTTCCATTGATGGTGATCGTGATCTCTCCTTTGTGTACATCTATTTGAGCACAACCAGTAGACAGGAATGGTCGTCTCAATATGATTGGAACATCTTTGTCCACCTCATAATTCACAATGATGAAGTCTGCAGGTAGAATGAATTTATCGATTATGACCAAGACATCCTTCAACTTTCCTTCAGGGTGTACTAGGGACCTGTCTGCAAGCTGGAGAGTCACCGTCGTGGGTGTCAGCTGTCCTACATTCAGTTGTTTGAAGATTGAAAGAGGCATTAAATTTATGCTTGCCCCTAGATCGCATAATGCTTGACCGATGTAGATCCCTCCTATTGAGCAGGGTATCGTAAAACTGCCTAGGTCGCGCATCTTCGGTGGGATTATCGTGTTTGATTTTTGTGTTAATGCCACTGTAGTGAATTTTCCTGTGCTTCTTTTCTTCGACACCATATCCTTCAAAAACTTGTCATATTTCGTCATCTGCTCTATCGCTTCTGTAAATGGAATATTGATGTGCAGTTGTTTTAATATTTCCAGGAAGTGATGATACTGACCTTCATCGTTTTGCTTCTTTTTCAGCCTTTGAGGGAATGGAGGTAATTGTACTTTCACTGTTCCATGGTCTAGAGGCTTAGAGGTGGTCGCAAATTTAGGTTCCATAATCTTGGGCTCTTTTGACTCATTTTGTGTCAATGGTTTCTTTGTTTCCATTGCATTCGGATCGGTCCTGCTAGGCTCCTTTCTAATTTCCACCGTCATCTTTCCACTTCGCAGGGTGACTGCTTGGCAGTGTTCTTTTCCCGTGTTCCCCAGGTTGCATGGGAGCTCAGTTGAGCTCGACAGCATTCCCTGCGGTCTATTCTTCAGCTCTTCCACAATCTGTCCTATTTAGATTTCTAGATTGCGGATGGAAATCTCCTGGTTCTGAAGGACCGTCTCATTCTTTTCGATATACTATTTTAACAGGTTTTCCAGAGAGGATGATGGTGGTGCTTGAAAATTGCTTGCTTGTTGTTGCTGTTGACCGTTAGTTCATTGGAAAAAATCCTTGTGGTCCTTCTTTATGCGCCATAGGTTGATAGCCTTGTTGTTGGTTATTTTTTCCAAGCAAAATTAGGGTGGTTTCTCCACTCGGGGTTGTACGTATTTGAGAAAGGATTGTTCTTGACAAAGTAGATTGACTGTGGATTTCGTGGACACTCTTCAACTGAATGCGATTCTCCACATGTAGTGCAGCTGGTGCTTGTCTGTTCTATTGCATTCACTTGCCCTCTTTGCGTTCTAGGATTGTTGATTACGATGCCCTATAACAAATTTATCATAGCATTCATCTAATTTTGCAAATATGTGATGGCACCATTACTTGCATTACCTCCTCTGGGTTTTACTCGTTGATCCCTTTCTTGTCAATCCTCATAGTTTTTCGATATGCGATCAAGAATGTTCTTTGCCTCATCATAAGACTTGTCCAGCAGACCGTCTGCTGCTGCCGTATTGGCAGCTGTCTATGATGCAGGATTTAATCCATGATAGAAGATCTCCATCTGGAGACAGTCTGGTAGTCCATTGTGCGGATAGTCACGCACTAATCTCTTGAACCTCGCCCACGCGTCACTAAGTGATTCACCTTTTTCTTGTTCAAAATTTGTGATTAACTTTCTTCTTCTGGCATTCTCTGTAGGAGGAAAATACTTCTTCATAAACTTCTTGACAACCTGTTCCCATGAAGTTATCTCTCCTGGTTTGAGGGAGTATACCCATTTTCTTACTTTATCGCATAATGAAAATGGAAATAGCGTGAGTAAAACTTCTTCAGCGAAGATATTAGGGAACACAAAAGTGTTACAAATTTTAATGAAGCTTCAGAGATGGGCATGCGGATTTTCACCACGCCGTCCACTAAACTGTCCTGCTATCTGGATCATTTGTAACATTACCAGCTTCATCTCGAACCTCGATCCATCCAAAGCTGGCCTCATGATTCCTGGATGGTTCCTAGGGAGAAATCATATAAGTTAGGTGACGCATAGTCCTGAATGGGTCTATTGTGATCATTCGCCAGGAGGATAGGATTTGCCATTATGTTATTTGCATTCGCGGCTCGTTCTTCTGATTGTTCAGCCATTCTGTGAGTTCTTCCTTATTGTCGGCATATGTTTCTCTGTCTTCTGCAAAATGTTCTTTCGATCTCTAGGTCGTAGTTAGGCCCAGGAGTGTGTCCTTCGCTCATGCGATGCTTGCTTCTTCCTTTACCAAAAGAATGGCAATGCACAGAGGACGAAAGTTGCAAAGAAAATCAAAGAGGTTTGCTGTTAGCGCAATATATACCATAGTCCCCAGCAACGGCGCAAAAAACTTGATGCGTGAAATTGTAATGTGTTATGGTGTGAGTTTGTGATGATGTGTGTTATGCGGTGATCATGCAAGTTTTCCTAATAAAGCCCAAGTATAAGACTTCTTAGGTTTCTTGGTAAGTCCAAGGTCGAACACGGGGACTACTAAGAAGATAAGCGACAGACTCTTCGATTCTATTGCGGTGGTAAATAAATGAAGTGGATAGTGTTTTGAGTGAGATTTTTCCTATGCGACGGAGTTGAACGCAGAGTGATGAAGGTGTAGAGTTACAATAAGTATGCAATGAAGGGGTTGAGAAGGGATTTAACTAACATGTCCAAGATTGTGCACAAGTTATGCGATCATGCTACACACAAATAACAGCACTTCATTTCTCAATGCAGAATGCCATAATTCCTGATTCTATGACACATGCGATATGTATGGGAAACAGTCAATAGGACTTATTTCTAAGCCTCTACTCTTTCCTATGCGATGATGAATGATGCACACATAAAACAAGGTGACCGCATACAATCATTCCTATTTATAGGGCGTATGCGATGTGTAAATAACAATAGAACTTAGGTCTAAGTTTCTATTTCTTGCTTATGTGATTCTAATCTAACTCTCTCAAGCCTAGATTCTAATCTGACTCTTTCAAGCCTAGATTCTATCTTTAGACTACTTTCTCAAGTTTGTCCATATGATGAATGATGCATACATAAGACAAGATGATCGCATAAAATGTAAATCTTAAATCATGCTAGCTAAGTACTTCTCAACCCATTCAGAAATTTAGCTACTCATGCGTGGTATGGAGAGATTGAACATAGATTGAAATGAGATTTCCATTATCTGTAAATAAAGTACTGAATACAAAATAACAAATGGAATTGAGAGATAACAAGCCCGGTAAGCAATGTATTGCTTTCTGTGGCCTTTTACACTGCTCTTTTATCACTTTAACTCTGTTCTCAATGTGGATTCTTGCTCTCGCAAGGGTTGGCCCTCTCTCCTGTGCGTTGCTTTCCGGCAATCTCTCGATCTGTCCGAGAGCGATTTCTTCTGGCTTTGTTTGTCTCCTTGCTCTCTCCGTCCTCTATGTATATGTATGAGTATGTGCGTGAACAGAATAACTAATTGACTCTCTAACTCCTTTTTTACACTGGTGGCCTTCGATATTTATAGATTTCAAGGTGAAGTAGCCTTTCTTGCTAATGATTGCAATGATGGGCGGCATTAATTCCCCTACTCTGTTGCGTCGTTTAATGGTCACAGAAAGTTGAGTGTATTTACTACAGTGTGGTTTTTAACAGCTTGTCAACTAAATTTAGAATCGACCATTATCAGCTTTCCGTCCCATCATGATTTATTATGCTGTCACCTTGATGCGAAGGAAAAAAAAATAGTTTACCTACAATATATGAGAAATTTAATAAGGTTAAAAGTAGTGAAAAGAAACTTGTTAATGTTGCACCTATGCATGGTAATGGTATTTTGCCTAGTAGGATGACATATAGTAAAGAATCATATGATTGTAATCTTACCACTACTCTTGTACCACTTATTTTTGGAGAAGCATATGTGCTAATATTGGTAAATAAAGTACATGGTAGTGACCTTGAAACTAGAATACTTTGTGCTAATATTGGTTGTCCATTAGATCCCAAGGTAACATTGAAGGGATCTAATCCCACAACGAAAGCGAGTGATTATTTTTCTATTAATTTTTATTTGAAAAATAGTAATATAGAGAAGAAAACCATACAATGGTTAAGCATAGAAAAACATAGAGAGGAGAAAGATTACCTTTGAAGGCTTTTCTTCAAATTCTCCAAGTCTTAAATAATTAGATGAACTCTTCTTTCACAAACAAGACATCTCCAAAAGGGTCTTCCCTGCTATAAACTTGGTAAGGATAAGTTATGTGGGAACATTTTTGAAAATAGAGAATTGACTTTTGGCAGAAAACACCTTCTTTATATCTTCCAATTTGAGAGAGATTTTTGAGAGATATGAAGATTTTTCACTAAGAGAGAGTTAATTTTTTACGTAATTAATAAAATTAATTAAGTAACCAATTTAATTAATTAAACATTTAAATCATATTCAAATTTACATTTCTCTCCTAACCTATAGTTTAAATTTGGACTCATTAAAAAATAACTTTATATTATAAAGTATCTATATATATTATATTAATTCTATCATGTACAATTAACATAAATTCCCTTAATCAACTTGAACATTTCAAATTCTTTTAAAACTAATGATTCTTATTTTACCTGTTGTGAGCTAGCAGGGGACCTAATTGACGTTAAAAGCTAAAATGATAAAAAGGTTAATATTAATTTAAATCATTCGGAAAGGCATTTTATTTTTTTTATTTAAAATCATTCTTGAGAATATAAACTTTTTTTAATCCCAAATTCTACATTTATTTATTTATTTATTTATTTATTTATTTATTTATTTATTTATTTATTTATAGTTTGAAGTGCTTAATATTCTATGAGATTATTTTGTTTTTTTTTTTCGATTGAAGTATTTTATTATTTTATTATTATTTTAATTTTTAGGATAGATAATATTATATCAAATAATTATGTTTAAATTTTAGAATTTGTCCGAAATTTCAGCTTATAATATTTTAGAGAGGATTTTCAATTCTAAAATTGTTGGCAGCATTTATATTTCAATGCTATCAATTGTTTAAATTAGATTTTAAGTTCTAAATCGGTGATGTGTGAAATTGTGATGTGTTATGGGGTGGGTTTGCGATGATGTGTGTCATGCGGTGATCATGCAAGTTTTCCTAACAAGACCCAAGTATAAGCCTTTTTATGTTTCCTGGTAAGTCCAGGGTCGAACACAGGGACTACTAAGTAGATATGCGACAGACTCTTCGATTCTATTACGGTGGTAAATAAATGAAGTGGATAGTATTTTGATTGAGATTTTTCCTACGCGACGGAATTGAACGCAGAGTGAGGAAAGCATAGAGTTACAATAAGTATGCGATGAAGGGGTTGAGAAGGGGTTAGCTAACATTTCCTAAGATTGTGCACAAGTTATGTGATCATACTACACACAGATATCAGTACTGTATCTCTCAATGCAGAATGCCATAATTCCTATTTCTAGGACGCATGCAATGTATATGCAAAACAGTCGATAGGACTTATTTCTAAGTCTCTACTCTTGCCTATGCGATGATGAATGATGCACACATAAAACAAGGTAACCGTATACCATAATTCCTATTTCTAGGACGCATGAGATGTGTAAATAGCAATAGAACTTATGTCTAAGTTTCTACTTCTTGCTTATGCGATTCTAATTCGACTCTCTCAAGCCTAGATTCTAATCTGACTCTCTCAAGTCTAGATTCTATCTTTAGGCTACTCTCTCAAGTATGTTCAAGCCTAGAGTCTAATCTGACTCTCTCAAGTCTAGATTCTATCTTTAGACTACTCTCTCAAGTATGTCCAAAGGGTGAATGATGCAAACATAAGACAAGATGATCGCATAAAATGTAAATCTTAAGTCATGCTAGCTAAGTACTTCTCAACCCATTTAGAAATTTAGCTACTCATGCATGGTATGGAGAGATTGAACATAGACTGAAATGAGGTTTCCATTTTCTGCAAATAAAGTACTGAATACAAAATAACAAATGGATTTGAGAGATAAGAAGCTCGGTAAGCAATGTCTTGCTTTCCGTGGTCTTTTACATGGGCGCTGGGCGTTGGAGTTACGTGCGCTGGATGATCGGGTAGCAAATGAGCAGTGCTACACAATGAGGTAGATGATTCTCTAGTAAGTGATCAGCGCTACACGATGAGGTAAGCGATCATGTAGGTGGGCACTGGACGATCGTGTAGCAATATAGGGAGCTAAACTATGAGGTAGGAGATCGTATAGCAATATGCGGAGCTAAGTAATGCACTAGACGATCGTGAAGATGCACAAAATATTAAACGATGAGAGGTGATGTGCTAGACGATTGGGCTATACGATAGGAAAAGTACTACACGATCAGTGTAAGCGCTAGACGATAAGCATGGAAGCTATGTGATAGCGCTAAACGATAACACTATATGATAGCGTTAAGCGTTAAGCGATGCGCGAGTGCTAAGCAATGGACTATACAATGGCACTATGCGATGGGTGTGGGTACTAGACGATAGCCGTGCTACGCTAGACGATGAGCAAACGCGCTATACGATAGGCAGAATACTAAGCGATGGGTGTTGGGCGATAGACGTAGGCATTGGGCGATGACGCTAAGCGATAGGCAGATGCGTTAGACGATAAGGCGTCGGTGCAAAACGATGGGTACGGTAGCTAAGCGATAGGCTATGCACGAGATTGTTGAGAGCGAGATTGTTTATAAAAGATTGAGCTACACAATAGTCTGTTGGAGCTAAGTGATAGATGAAAGAACTAAGCGATGGGGCGATGCAGAGGCTTGCGTTATGCAAGATTGATGAACTCATCTGGACAAATGGCGAAAGTTATAGCTTAAGTTAGTAGAAGCTGGACGAATTAAGTTTCATGCAAAGGAAGTCTTATGCATGAGGAGGACAACTCAAGTGGGTATGTGGCATGGAAGTAGGTGAATGTCAAGGGAGTAGGTGGTGGCAAAACATGGTACAGATAGTTCAAGAGTAGGAGGTGTCTTGCATTGGAGGCTTGGTAAAGATGAGAAGGATCATTTATTTAAGCCTATAAATACCACCACAAGCCTTCTTTTGAGTACATAATCCGAATTTCCCTTGAAATACAGTAGGAAGAGTGTTTAAGAGCAGTTTCGGAGATAGCTATGCATTGGTCATGAAGTTCCAAGTGGAGAAGATGCTATTGGGCAGTAAAGTCTGGAAGTAGCTTCAAATTGGGATGAGGATTTCTCCTAGAATACTCGTGCGTTTGGAGTGATTATAAAGGCACATGAAAGCTGAAAGAGTCTCATTTTCATGATAGGGCTGTTGGAGAAGAAGCTCCAAGGAATCGGGCGGGAGAGTGAGGAAAAGAAAGAAGGGTCAAGTTGTCGAGTAAGCTTGAGCCAGTCTTGATATTTTGATGATTACAACCACACCACGAGGAGTTCTAAGCTAATATTTTAAGGTAAGCTTTCTAAGACATTTTAGAGAATGTTTATAGAAGGAAGTATCTCGAGATAAGGCTTGGAACTATGAGTAATCTAAGCTTTAAATTGAATCTGGATATTAGGGTTCAAAAGGGAGCCCGAGGTGATCAAGAAACTTCTAGAAAGGAAGATTCCTACCTTACCAAGGTGAGTGGTACTTTCCTTTAAGTCTTAAAGCATATCTTTTGGAGTAAATTATATATGCTTATGTTATGAATGAGTAAATAGCATGAAAATGAGAATATGTGATCGGGATGGTCAAGAGGTCAATACACCTAGTTCCTGAACCCTAAATGGAACCTCACGGGATGGTCAGGGGACCGAGAGGTCTAGTTCCTGAGCCTGTGGGAGGATCCTCATATGGGATGGTCAGAGGGCCGATGGGCCTAGCTTATGAGCCTATGAGCAGGGAGCTATGTGCACATAGAAGATATAGGGAACAAAAGGAACGCAAAAGAGTAAGCGTTTATGTTTAGTAATAGTTAACTATCTACCGTGTGTGTGTAGGTAGGAAACATACTCATTCTAAATAGTTATCAATTTAGCTTTCTATCTTGCATGTAGATAGAGTTGAGAATAGACTCATTCAAGGCTGAGGTTTGAATGTAACCTCGTATTTATGATATGCTTGTTATTATGAGTTGAAATAGACTCTAGAAGTTACTTACCACTCACTGAGTTTTGTGAAGCTCATTCTTTTCTTTCATGTTTTCTTCCCAGGTAGCAGAAAGTGAGAAGTTGTAGGGTGCTGCTAAGGTCAAGGTCTACCACAAGCCACAGTCACACTTTCGAAGGGTTTTAAGAGTGGTTGTTGTAAACTTTGTAATTAAGTCTTGGAGTTGTATAAACATTACATTGTTGTAATAAAATAGGCCTACTTAATCAGTTGTTGTTTATCTCCTTGACTTAAAGTTTACTGAGAGTAAAGAGGTTCAGATGGATTGTAGGTATCACAAAAGGGTGGTATCTATGGTCCGTCGATCCTCTCTCAAGCTCATGAGGCGGGCTCGGGTGGGGTGTGACATCTATGATCTCGAAATTTTGATAGGAAAAGGTTTTTTTTCCCTAATTTCGACAAAATTTCGACAATTGAAATTTTGAAAATATTTTAAGAATATTTTGATTCCCCTGACACTGAGATTCTATCAATTCTTCTAAATATTATTTAATCGTTCTAAATTTTATATCAAATTTTACCTAATTTTTCAAATCTTTCCGTCCAAAAATTAAGTAAGATTTGGGAGATATAAAAAATCTTGGTATATCTCGGACAAAATTAACATGGAGACCGAGATTAACATGACATATTAACATGAAATCTCGAGTAGATTAAGACTGAGATTCTTTGTATTTTCCCAATTCTTAATTTTTTATTTGTAAAATTTGACTATTGGAGGAGAAATTTTGGACCAATCACGGATGGCCACGTTATTTATTAAATTAACGACGAAATGTCAAAATCATCAAATTTGGTACCAGTTAAGAGTTGACATGTGTCCCAAATTGAAATTGAAGACAAATTCTAGTGATGTCACGTGTTTTCGTCACGAACGTTGTTAGAGTAAAATTAATTTTGCATTTAAGCGTTGGTCCAGTTACATCCAAATATGGGCTTAATTTGGGCCTAAAATGCCAAAAGAGGCCCAACCCCAATTAATAGGGCCTAAAGGTCAGGCCCAATTCCAATTAATAGGCCTGAGCCCAAGTCCAATTAATAGGGCCCAAAAGTCATGCCCAAGTCCAATTGATTAGGCCCAAAGACCAAGCTCAAGCCCATGAAGTCCCCCTATAAATAGAGGAGCTATTCTCATTCCAAGGGGTCAGCAATTCTATATTCAGAGAGTCCAGAGAGAATTGGCTCCCAAGACTTCTATCTCAAGAACGTTTGGTGTCTTTCTTCTTCAAGTCAAGCACATCCACTCATCCGAGAGAGAATCAGCGGATCAAGTACATCAACATCAACACCAACAAGTTCAACTCCACGAAATACGTTTCTCTGGAAACCTCGTGCGAACATTGATCTTTTACAAAATTTAAAAACCATAGTGTACTTTAGATGTGTATGAAAAATCATAATTGGTAAATTTATTTGAAATTTGGGAAATTCATATCATTATGGAAACAAAAATTAGGGTAAATATTTGAAAAATTATGCAAAAAATTGATATAAGATTTGGTAAAAATAATTTAATTTGAAGAAAAATTGAAAATGTATAAGATTTGGTATAAGATTTGAAAAGATTATATAATATATGAAAATTTTAGTAGAATCTTAGCGTTAATCGGGACAAATTCTGAAAAGAATTACATTTTGACATTTTCAATGTAGTTAGATTTTAAATTTGAATTTTTAAAATGCATACTTATATAAGAAAAGATTAAAAAAACAACAACAATAAATGCATTATTTTATGTTACAAACTCGATTATTTTTGTTAAATTAAATTATATATTATATGATAATACAAAAATTTAAATAATAAAACAAGTTTATAAATTAATTAGTTTGTTTATAATCAGCCTAATATATTAGTAACTAGAATTAGTTTTATGGTTTATAAATATATACATTTTAAAAAATTGTTTAAATTGGTTTTAACTTTCAAAATTAATCTGCTGCCACAATGGAGTTTTTTTTTTTTTTTAAATATTGTGATTAGGAAAATATAGTGGTTCTGAAACTATTTACAAATTTATGGTTGTTTTGGAGTTTTCAAGGGTAGGAATTTTATATAAAATATTTTGTCGATGGTTCAACCCTCTGTCGAAAATTAAAGAAGCCTCGACCTCAAGGAAATTGAAGAATTGAAGAAGAGAACCCTCGACCTCTCGAAAATTAAAGAAGAGGTCGAGGGTGACCCTTAACCTCAAGGAAATTGAAGAATTGAAGAAGAGAACCCTCGACCTCAAGCAAATTAAACAAAATTTGAAGAAGAGGTCGAGGGTTCAACCCTCAACCTAAATAGACGACAAAATTTAAACAAGAGGTCGAGGGTTCAACCGGTCATTCGGGAATATTTTATTTAGTTTCTTTCCCCTTACGCCAAATTAATGGCACACAATCGCTTAGTAAACTATGCGATCGTTTAGTAATTATACACGATCGCACACAATCGCTTAGTTAATTATTCATGATCACACACAATCGTTTAGTAAAATACTATGCGATCGTTTAATAATTATACAAGATCGCATACAATTGTTTAGTAAATTACTAAGCAATCGTTTAGTAATTCTTATTAATCTAACAATAGGTGCAAACTTCTGGAAAGAACAAATGAACGATGAACAACTTCTTTATTAGACGATAGGAATTAAACAAGATTAATCGGTCGCTTACGAGACGCTAAATGATCGCTTACAATCTCTCCACGATCGCTCAGTATGACTAAACAATCGCTTACTAAATCCTCTGCGATCGCCCACAAACTCCTACACAATCGCTTAACTATTACTATTACACGATCGCCTTCTCAAAACACTCCTACACGATCATTTAGCTATTACTATTAGACGATCACCTTCTCAGAACCTATACGATCACCTACCTTTTACTATATGATCGTCTACCAAGTACTACACGATCGCTGAGCTTTACTACACGATCGCCTAGTGGAAGTAGACGATGAGCGGCATGCTACGATGACTTCTCCACGACAACTTCTTCCGAACTCCCACTCTCAAGAGCTCTCTTTCCTCACTACACGATCGCCCATAAAATCCTACACAATCGCTTAGCTATTACTATTAGACGATCGCCTTCTTAGAACCTATACGATTGCATACCTTTTACTATACGATCGTCTACCAAGTGCTACGTGATCGCTAAGCTTTACTACACGATCGCCTAGTGAAAGTAGACGATGAGCGACACGCTGTGATGGCTTCTCCACCACAGCATCTTCCTTTAAAACGAATCTGAATCTCTGTAGCGTGTCAGAGTGAGTTGAACCCTCGACCTCTTTTAAAATGAATCTGAATCTCTACAGCGTCCCATCCATTTAATTTTCCCAACGCCAAACGCCCATGGGTTGAGTTTTCAAAACTCAACCTTTAAGCTTATAACCCCCCTCCTCTCCTCTCATTTTCTCACATTTTCTCACTGCCTTCATTCTCTCATTCTCACTGCCTTTAGCCTTCGTTCTTTCATTTTGCCTTCTTCGAACCTAATTAAAACTCTTACAAATTTGCTTCTGCCTTCTTCATTTCTTCATTGGCAAATCTTCTTCTTCTCCCGCATTCGTCCATTAAATTGTGAGATTGTACCTTTACTATACAAAATTTCAATCTTTCTAAATAACTATAAATTTTGTTCCTATTCTCATACTATTATATTTTTTTTATAGTTTTTGTTGCTGTTTGGGAAACAAAGAATAAAAAAGGTAACTTTAACAAAAAAAAAAAAATCACATATTCTCATAATATTTTGTTTTTTCATAGTTTTTGTTGTAGATTCATATTCTCATAATATTTTATTTTTTTCATAATTTTTGTTGTCGAATAACAGAGAAAAGAGAGACCATTGTCACTTTGGGGGGAAAAAGTAAAACCATTATTAAATTTGTGAGTTTACTATTTATTTATTACTAATTTTTTTTTATATTTAGTAGATCTATCATAATTTTTTAGTAGTTGTTGAATTCAATAATATTTACATATTGATGTTAGTAGTTCTTTCTCTATTAGTATTAATCTTAGTAGTTGTTATTAGTGTTAATCTTATTTATATTATGTTATACCAACATGTTAATCTTATTTATATTTTGTTTGTTTTTGTTTGTTTTTGTTTGTATTTAAGTATAGTTTATTATTATGTTTAAAAAGTTGATGTTTTTGCTTTAATATTTTTAGTTTAATACAAAATTATTATGATTTTTTGAAATATATTTCTTATGATATTTGATTTTTTTAGTATTAACTTTGAAAATATAGTTTAAATAGTTTGAAAAAGTTTAATTTGTTGTTATGTTTAAAAATGGTTATAAAAAGTTTAATTTATTGTTATGTTTAAAAAGTTGATGTTCATAAACCTTAAAAAGTTGATGTTTATAATTTAAAAATTTTAATATTTTTAGTTTAATACAAAATTATTGTGATTTTTTAAAAATACTTCTTATAATATTTTATTTTATTTCAATGACATGTCATTGACGCTCAGTTAGCTGGACGAGCTTACAGTTTTCGGTATATTATTTTAATTCAATTTAATTTTTATATCACTGGTCTAGTTAATTTAGAATCTAAATTATCAATTTAAAAATTTAGGTGGAGAGACAAATTTTGTGTGACTATGACAACCACACATGTAGTCAACCTATACAGATACATGTTTGATCTGCTTCAACCTGATCAGGTACATTAACACTGAACCAAATTGATTATATTATACACACTTTTATTGTATTTTTCTTTAATGTTCTCCAATATAATATTTTGTTTTCAGATTATTTGGGAGCCGTACAAAATTATTAAGCATAATTTGCCCAATTTCTGTACGAATGGTCAAAACATATGGCGGATGATGAGTTCTCTCAAGTTTTCACATTGGTGAGTGGCATCTTCGGTGATGAGACAATTCGGTTTTTAGCAGGATGTCCCATCGTGTAATACTGAACCCCTACTACGTGATATCAACTTAAGGACTGTAGATTGGTCCAAAAATAGTTGCATATTTGGTAGTGCGATGGCACTATCGTGCAAGGTTTATTGCAGTGGGGGTTTCTATTGGATAGTTTGACAGGGATGTCACTCAACACTACATTCATTGGTATAATAATATCACAAGGCACTACGTCACTCGTCCAGGAGCAGCTGTGGGTCATCTGGTAAATGAATGAATATTATCTAATTATTTTTAATTTAAATTTATTTTAAATATTATCTAATTGTTTTTATAATTCATAGAGATCAAACAACAGTAGATTTCGTGATGTTGCGAATGATCCGAACCAGGTTCTTGCTATATGTAGTGACAACCAAAGCTATATGGAGGAGATACATTATGTGTACGATATACCTATTATTCCTCCACCAGCTCCTAAACGTAGAGAACCTGTTCGAGAAGAGAATGAGTTTGATGAGATTGCCCATAATGTGGATGAGTTGCCCCTGTGATACAGATGCAAAGTCAAACTGATTATGTTAGTCCGATGATGATGATGCCAGCATTTGGTTCAGGACATTATGACTCAGAGGTTGGTCTTTCGTTTTCATACGTGCATGGACATGATCGAGGTCGTGGATGGCATAATGAATATTTATATTATGAAGCTCCTGCAGAGGTACCAGAGCAATATCAAGAAGAACCAGAGCAAACTCAAGTTCGAAGTCGACGACGACAACCAGCTCGAAATCGACGACGTTCACCTTGTGAGACACATTGATTTTTGTAATTATTTTTATATAAATAAGATATTTTAATTTACACTTTTTTATTTTTATGAGATATTATTTTTTAAAAAAATTTGTTCTTTTTAGAGTTAAGTTAAATAAAATGTTTTTAGAATTTTTTTTTATAAAATGGATTTTTTTTTAAAAAAAAAAAGAAAAGTGAAGGTCGAATCTTTGGTTGGTTGAATTTTGAAGACTCGACACATTAAAAAAAAAAAAAACAATGAAGGTCGAATATTCAAAATTCGACCTAGGTTGATCGGATTTTGAAGACTCGACACACTAAAAAAGAAAAACAACTATATTCTTATAAATAATTTCAAAACAACAATATTTTTATAAATTGTTTTTAAAACAACAATATTATTTTAATTTTTCCAAAAGAAACAATCAATCACATTTTTTTTCCTTTTTCAATAAAAAAAAAAAACTGGTTATCAAACTTGCGCATTTTGGATTAACTTGAAGATTTCTCGCCGTATGATCAAGTCAAATCAAATTTGTTCGTAAATTTGAAAAATATTTGTGGCACATTTAATACTTTTTAGACCTTACAATTATATTTCTTCTCTTCCCTTTTGAAACTGACCTTATCATTATCATAGGCGAGGATTTTTTTTTTTTTAAATATAGATGAGAAATTAAGAATGTGTTTGGAATACATTTTTTTGGTTAATTTAAAAACTAAGTCATTTTGAAAGAAATTGGAGTGTTTAGTAATCATTCAAAATATATTTTCAAGTATATTTTAATCAATTTTTATATAAAAAAATATTTAAATAAAAATAATTTTTTTGAAAAACAATTTTTCTTAAGTGAATCCAAACGGACCCTAAGTATTATTGTTATTGTAGAGGCGTTGTATTTATCTAGTCTAATTTTTTAAACAAAGTTTACAAGACAGTCCAAAATATAAAAATAATTATAAGCATAAGATACATTTTATTATTTCAAGTTTTTTTTTTTTTTTTGGGCTAAAAAAAGTA
This sequence comes from Benincasa hispida, assembly GCF_027475165.1. Classification (NCBI taxonomy): domain Eukaryota; kingdom Viridiplantae; phylum Streptophyta; class Magnoliopsida; order Cucurbitales; family Cucurbitaceae; genus Benincasa; species Benincasa hispida. Next base: position 2,505,455 of record NC_143480.1, read on the forward strand.
ACATTGTCACCTTCATGGTAGTGGCAGAAAATTAAATGTTTTCTTTTTAAAATAAAATATTTTTAATTATGGTTGATTTTAGTCCAAAGATAACATCTTGAATATTAATGAACATATATCTTAAAATTACCAAAAACAATAAATACTTAGTACACAAATGACTTGACTTACGAGCATTTTTGTGCGAAAAGTATTTGTAAAAGTATATATATCCATCAAAATAATATATATAGGATAAAAAACGCTTCTTTTACATAAAGATATTTTCAAATATTCAAATATTTAACAATTGCGTATTCTTCGTAGATAAATAATAATATTTTACCATTGATGTGATTCCTTTTTTTCTTTTTTGCCTTGTTGAAACTTGAAAGACAATGTAAATAGTGATGTCAACGTTTTAATTAAACACTTGTAAAAAAATGTTGATTAATTAAGCATAATTTAAATAGGCACGATGCTTTATACATAGAAACACACATATGAGAAGAGCCAAAATTTGTCAATTGGATCCATTCGCAGTTTGATCTTTTCCATTAAATCATTTTTAATTAATGGATGATATGATGCATTAACTCTTCTAAATATATTATGATCCTACTTTTCCCAAATCAATCAACTACAACAAATCAAAAATAAAGAATATGAAGAAGTAAGAATGAGCTTCTTCTTATGGATCCATCAAATTTTATATATAATATCAATATATATATATATATATTTAAAAAATTACAATTAAAGATAGTTTTCCATTAAAAAAAAATCTACCTGAAAAGTTTTTATTCCAAAATATACGCATATCATTAGTTTAGTTTAAGGGTTATTTTTCAAATATAGCAAAATGAGTTAATTTATTTATGAATATAGCAAAATATTAGTGTCTATGAATGATAAATAGTAATAACACTTATAAATCAGTATCATCTATCACTGTCTGTTAGTGATAAACATTAATAGATATCTATCATTATTTACCTTTTGCTATATTAGAAATTATTTTCACTAGTTTGCCATTTAAAAATTTTTTTTTTTTTTTATTTTGATCTATATACTTTCTAAATTTTCGTTTAAGTCCTTGTATTTTTTATTATTTTTTCCAAATTTGGTATCTATATTTTGAAAATTGATCCTTTGGGTTTTTTAAATCTATTTTTTTTCGAAAGTAGTAATCTCATTTTTTTAATTACAACTCCATCCGGTGCACTATGTCCAAACTATTTAAGAAAAGTAATTGTTTTATCACCATACTTGACAAGGTGTATTATTTTTCACTCTAAACTTTCTATCTTATTAAGTTGCATCTTAAACTTAAAATGTTTTAAAGACTACTTTAAACTTTAAAGTGTTTCAATTTATACATTATGATACGTTTTCGTTGAAGAAATCGTCATTGAAAAAAATTATCAACACAACAAACCTGTAAGAAAAAGTAATGTTTATAGCTCAATATTAATAAAATAATAATAAAAAAAAAGGTTAGTTTAAAGCTTGTAATTTGACCATGATTTTTTAAAAAAAGTAATTTAACGATGATATTTTTAGTTTAGAGCTCATATGTGGATTTAAGTCCAAAAGTTTAAGATATAAAACAATCATTATTAATTGAAAAAAGGATTAAATTACAAATGTTATTTATGATTTGAGAAAAAAATTAGAATTTTATCAAATGGTTTTAAAAGTTAGAATTTCATATTTATAATTTGGTAAAACCTAAAAAATAGTCAATATAATTTGATAGACCTTCAAATTAGACTCAAGACCAAATTCTAGATTTTAAACCCTAATGATTAAATACTAAGTTTTAAACAAACTATATTCTAACTAGCTTTATCATAAACATGGACCAAATTTGGATTTTGTCTAGTACAAACCATACTCCCTTGTTTACATAATAAATTTGAGTTCATAAATATTTGTGTATCTCATATTAATGTCAGTTGATCTCAACTTCCTTTTAAAATGACACATAACAAGTAGAGATGGTATGAAAAATTATTCGTACTAATATAGGAAAATTTTCCTACGAAATTTGTAATCTAACCAAATATACATATATAATATTATATATATATATATATACACACAGATATTGGGCGAACCGTTAGCATTGGGTGAGGCCGGCCGAATCAGTGGGTCGCAAATGGAACGCGGTTTCATAAAGGGAAAGGGAAAGAAGGTAAACTGGTCAATCAATGGAGCACACGTGGACGGTGGAGATTCGTAGACCCAATCATCTTCTGCCTTAACCGGAGTGGACGTGGTCGCACGTCGCCGGCTGCAACCGGTAATGGACACGTGTCGGTTACCCTTTGATAGTATCGTCTACGCTATTCAACTCCGACCCGGCGGTGGCAGTTCCCGAAAGTGGACTTCAGCCAGCAGACACCAACTTCCATGTCAACGTCACTGTGAGTTGCACCAAGTAAAGGTTATTATACTTATTTTATCCGCAAATTCCATCGTATTAGCTCCTAATCCTCCACCCCAATTCTTCCTAATTACACTTTAATCTCAATTTGTTATTCCCATTCCATATTTCTTTATCCATTCTATTCCTTTTTCTTTTCAATTCCCTTTTCCCCTAATTTTCTTTCGTGGAGCAAGAAGATCACCTACTGCCAACCAATACACCGACGAAAACCACTTCCTCAAGAGTCACCCTGGTTCAGGTTTCGATCGTCTTCTTTACCCAGGTTCTTTTATTTATTTATTTATTTTTATTTATTTTTGGGTTGGATGGGATTTGGGGGTAACTAGTTTTTGTTTACCTTTTTTGATGGTTCCTTATAGATTATGTGGAGTTAGTGATTGCAACTGATCGGAGTAGTTATAATTATTAGTAGTATTTTAATTCTGAAGAAACATAATTGATTGAGTTGGCCGGCTTGGACGTTTTCGTCTAACATGTATTTGCTGAAGAAATTTACGGTCAATCATGGCAGCTTCTGATCAGGACTCGAGAAAGTTTGATTTTGAGGGATTTTAATTTTATAAGAAAATTTAATGAACATGCATCATGGAGCTATCTGGGCTGTAAGGGCATAAATTTTTAGTTTCAATGTATAAATTTCCTTTTTAGTATTTTGTAGGCTAATGGAGTTTAGAAAGGAATAGGAATATCCTCCTATCCTTACAATTCTATGAGCGGAAGTGAATAGTTTATTTGATATCTTTTTGGGGTTGGAGATTGGGGGAAGGAGAACTTGGTGACGCTAAGTAAAATTACCAAAATATAGTTATAGCGGTACTTTTATATTGATCATTTAATGTTCTTCCGGCTTCTTCTGGAATGAGGAGGTGATATGGGAACGGCTTCTGAATTCTCAAGTTATTTTATGTGAAATGAGACTTTTGTATTCTTATGTATTGCTCTGGCAGAACTTCATCTCTTTTGGTACTTTGTCCTTATTATTCAACAATATGAATTGATCCAATTATATCACGATTCAATAACCATTCTTGTATGCTTCATTTACGAGTTTGCATCATTTCTTTATATAAGCAGGTGGAAAAGAATAATGCCTGATCGTGATTGAAAGAGTTATTATGGATTCAGCAAGGAGTTGGTTTCAGAAGTTCCAAACTGGAGTAAAGAAGGAAACTGTAAGTGAAAATGAGGTTCAGGACGTACCTTCAAGTGCGACGAAGCAGAAAGTTGAGGTTGCCAAGCAATATATCGAAAACCATTATAAATCTCAAATGAAGTCATTGCAAGATAGGAAGGAGAGGTATTTTTTATTATTATTATTATTTTTTGTATGATACTTTTTATGTGTTGAATTAAATAGGCTGGTTACAGTTGATGGCTTTCCATGGGATCTGGAAATATATTACTTAGAATAAAATACGTGCAGGGGTCATTGAATTCATGTGTAAATACATCCAGTGGATTATTTGGTTCATTTCATAGCAGTTATAATATTGAAGTGATTTAACCTTGGAATTTAAGTGACGTTTTTTTTTTTTGTTCATCCCCCCCACCGACACACACACATGTTAATAGACTTGTTTTGCTATATTTTAATTATACTTTGGACATTTGATAGACGGTGGGTGTTGGAGAGGAAGCTTGCTGATGCCGATGTTTCTGAGGAAGACCAAATAAACGTTCTTAAATATTTAGAACAGAAGGAGACAGAATACATGCGCCTTCGTAGACATAAAATGGGCGTTGATGACTTTGAACTTTTGACAATTATAGGAAGGGGTGCATTTGGGGAGGTTAGCTTCTAACTCCTTTGTCATGTTATTGTTTGAACTTTAAGCCTCAAACATTGTTTATTTCTCGTTTGTTGCCTAATTTCCTTTTTATCTCGGTTCACTGATAATAGTACAAAAATATGCATGTAGACTGTCGTAAGTATATCTTTACCAAGATATGCATGCACAGGATCTTCTTATGATAGTTCTTTTGAGTAGGTTCTTCTGAGCTTTTCCTTTTATATTGTTTTGCAGGTTAGACTTTGTAGAGAAAAAACCACAGGTCATGTGTATGCGATGAAGAAGCTTAAGAAATCTGAGATGCTTCGCAGGGGGCAGGTATTTCTGAAACCTTGATGGCTAAGTTATTTTGATGATGGATTGGCATAATCTCGCATATTCTAGTTGATGGTTATTCTTCCTTTTGAATTTCATGCTGGCGTGTGTATAGTATATCTCAACATGTGATGTGAACTTGGTGTGAAGAAGAATTTACTATTCTGTTAAATAAAGGATAAGAAATTGGATTTCTATAGTAGAATCCTTTATACCATCACAAGTTTTTTGATTTATGAAGGTCATGTCTATCTTGTTGAAAGATGATTTTCTCTTCTTCCATGGATGGACATGGTGGTAAAATGTCTAGTAGGTCCTAGTGCAGAACATTTTGGAGCATCTACTTCAGTCATGTGACCATATGCTAATTGGTTAGAGAAAGTATCCATTTTGATTTAGTAGAGACAGAGAGTCTGGATGGATTTTTTGCATTAAGGAAAAGACTCTTATGCTTGCTGATATTCTCTCAAGTACGAGGCAATGTGCTTTAAGTAGGGTTGTTTTGGTTATTGTTTTTCAGATCGTGCTGGAAAGCATTAAATTAAAGAAAATAGAAATATGGAAGTAATTCTCCTTTGATTCTTAAAATATGGATTTGACTCTTGTAATATATTCTATTTTCTTTTTCTTCTTTTCCTTGTTGTAGGTGGAACATGTCAAAGCTGAAAGAAATCTTCTAGCAGAGGTTGACAGTGCCTACATTGTGAAGTTATACTGCTCCTTTCAGGATGATGATTTTTTGTATCTTATAATGCAATATCTTCCTGGAGGAGATATGATGACCCTGTTAATGCGCAAGGATATTTTGACAGAGGACGAGGCTAGATTTTATGTTGGGGAAACAGTCCTTGCCATTGAGTCCATTCACAAGCATAATTACATTCACAGGTTTTATATTTTTTGCTTCTTTCAAAAATCTTCCATAGCTTGCTCATGTCATGGTTTTTGCTAAGTTTTCATTTGATTGAGAAAATAAAAAATTATCTAAATTAACTTTCTTAGATGTCATGTGATGTTAATGCATATTTGAAACTATCAATGGTTTCACTCAAACCTTCTTGCATTTGTGTTTCGAAAAAACATAGTGTGGTTTTACGATTGGTTAATCATGTTTAAGCATGAGTTTGGTTATAATAAAAAGACTAAGCGTTCCTTTATTTGAAAAACTGGCCAAGTAGCAATTCTTCTACTGCAGCCTTTCTAACAAAAGAGTATATTTGTAGTAGATATTGGAAGATCTGTGGTTGCATGAATAGGGCCACAGTCGCAACTTCACATTTTCTCCATTTCTAGGATGAAGGTTTTTTTATTTTTTTATTTTTGTTTTCTTTCCCCCACATTTTAAGGTGAGATTATCAAATAGAATAGTTTAGATTCAAATTTCTGGTATCACTGTATCATGTCAAAATCGATATTATTACTTTTGATTGCTCTCTTAAAATTTCCTCTTGATTCACACTGCTTGCTTCTTATCTGTCTCTTTCTTCTCATATAAGTTACTTTTTAAATTATTTTTTCAGAATTCATAGAAACTGTTACATTGAATACCATTATTGAATTTATTTAAGTAATGTGATTTTCTTCTGCTTTTTAGAGACATCAAGCCTGATAATTTACTGCTTGATCGTTATGGCCACATTAAACTCTCAGATTTTGGGTTGTGTAAACCCTTGGAGTCTAGTAGTTTCCCTAATCTCATCGAAGAAGAAAAAGTAATGGGAAAGAACGTCAGATCTTCCACAGAAAATGATAGTCAAACTAGTGTATCGAAACGGACACAACAAGAACAATTGTTACATTGGCAAAAGAACAGACGAACATTGGTTTGTTCTCTTTTTCTCTCTCTCATAGTTCCATTCCTTATATGTTGCAAATTTGCATGTTTGATTTCTAATAAAATTTTGGTTGGTCAAAGGAAGATTCAAGCACCAAGAAAAAATGCTCGACAATTTATCATTAATTTATTCTTTGGTGAAGTGTTATTGGGCGTTGACTATTCAGGGCCAGGATTCTATTCTTATTCATAAGATTTAGCTGTGTAACATCTGATTTACATCTCTTGTTGTTGCAGATTTTTGTATCATTCCCTTTGGATATGGCAGTATTTTCCTTGATATATATTTCTTTTTATCGTTACGACATTCAAAATTGTTTATTAGGATGCTTTTACGTCTTATAAATAGAATGGCAAAGAGAAACACAGTCGAGTTGATTTATTCTGCTGCCTGAACAACAATTATATTTTCTTCTTTGCTTCTCTCCCTTTTCTTTGTTAGAAAAAGATTAGGTAACTGACCAATTATAGAAAAATGGCCGATATACTTCAACCATCTAGTGAATATTCTAAATTGCCTGTTGAAATTTTTGTCCCTGACATTGTAATTCAGGGCCCTACTTCATCTTTATTGTCTTTGAATTTCATTAATAAGACATTCTTCCTTTACTGTTTTATCATTCAGATCTTTTTTCGTCATACCATTCCACTTAGTCGCAAATCTAGTGGTGAAATTCCAACTTTGTACAAATCATTTTAATTGATATTTACTTCTTTTCATTTGTTATGGGCAATCTTACCATATCCTATACCCTTAGCTGGTCATGGGACGCAATTGTTGAAAAATCTGATTCCAGCTTTAGCTTCCTATCAACTTCCCGTAAATTTTAATGGAAGAAGATATGAACTTTTTCTTTTTAATTTAGGTCGATGTGGCCATTTCATATGCTTATGTATATTTAAGCGTATATATTTTGTATGACTCGTTTCTTTTTTCCCGTGCATGTATGTGTCCATCTGTATATAAGTTTTCTAGTGATTTTATTATATATATATATATTTTCATTCTAATTAATGTGTTGCTTTTAGGCTTATTCAGCTGTTGGAACGCCGGACTATATTGCCCCAGAGGTGTTATTGAGGAAAGGATATGGAATGGAGTGCGACTGGTATGTTTGTTTCTTGTGTCTGACTTCATTTCAATATGGTTCTTTATCAAATTGTAATAAAAAGTTTCTTTTAGGTGGTCCCTTGGTGCAATTATGTATGAAATGCTTGTGGGATTCCCACCTTTCTATTCTGATGATCCAATGTCTACATGTAGAAAGGTAAGAGCAATTAATCTTTTGTTAGCATAGGCAGTAGGCATGTAGAAGTCTCTATAGTCGTCTTGATTAGTAATGAAAATGGTTAAAGTACAAGTACGGTATATATCATATCTTCTAGGTTAAGATATTTTGGTCGATGAAATGAATGATGGTACTGCTAACTTCTGATTTTAAGTATGATCATCGAAAAACGGTCAATTTATGTGGTGCAGATTATTAACTGGAGAACTCATTTGAGATTCCCGACAGAAGCAAAACTTTCCATTGTGGCCAAAGATCTTATTTGCAAACTTCTATGCAATGTTGAGCAAAGGCTTGGAACCAAAGGAGCTAAAGAAATTAAGGTTAGCATATAAATATCTTATCCTTTTCAATTCATTCATTAAATTGAGTATATGGCTCATCAAATGTCTTCTTAGGCGCATCCATGGTTTAAAGGTATACAGTGGGATAAATTATATCAAATGGAAGCTGTTATCATCCCAGAGATTCAGGATGAGTTAGACACTCGAAATTTTGAGAAGTATGAAGAGGTAAATATTATCATTTTTCGCATAATTTTTTTACTGTAGTAAAAAACTTGATATCGAAACAGTTGTTTTCTTGTTTATCTAGTTTTATCTTAGTTCCAAATGTTTTTCCTTCATTCTTTAGGTGCAATATAGATTCTTGAGTAGCAATATAAATTATACTTGTTTGAAATGGAGTTTTTCACCTGCTATACACACACACACACGAGAATGGATAACTTGGCATCGACTGGTTCATTGTGCACCTAATTTGAACGTAGAAACTTAAAAATTACATAACTATTCAAAATTGTATTTGAATCCTACTTGGTGGGAGCTAGCTCGAATTTCTAGTGAATAAGGATTCATGATGCATCCTTAATGCCTGATGGCTGTCGAGCCCTTCTTACCTAGAGTAAATCTTGAATTGACTTGATATTTCCGGGAGAGGTTGCCTTCGTTTTGACCTTTCTTCCCATATGAAGGCTACTCATGTAACATTTAGTATTTATGATTTTTTAATATATATGTAATTCCTATTTGATGCATCAATTGTTCATTAATCATGGTATAGTGAATTTTTGTGCCATGCAGCTGGGTGTGCCAGGTCAAACTCCATCAAAGTCGGGCCCTTTGAGAAAGGTAAGTCTGTGATTTGTTGTTCTGGAAAGCTTTTAAAGCTTCCATTTAACTTATCACATAAGTTCCATCTAAAAAACTTATCAAATAAGTAATCTGGTTTGTTTGCTGAGATTGTTCTCTTAATGTGTTGAAAGATGAGAAAATCTTATCTCTAATCTGTTAAGTTTACACTCTCAAGGTTCTTTTTTTTTTTTTTTTTTTTAAAGTTTTTTTTAAGTTTTTTTTATTACTATTCTTTTATTTTTAAGGACCATCACTGATTTTAAAAGGTTTACGGAAATTTATCTGATCGGGACTACCAGCATGGAATTGAGTTTCCATTGCATGTTAATACTTAATACTTCCATAGATATCTTTGTACATCAAAAAGTGTCATTGACATGAGGGAGACATAACTGTTATTATTATTTGGAATGTCAAGGACTTGATGGAACGTTATCCTCAAGATTTTATCTGAAAATTTGTTGACATCAATATTTTTATCGACCATTCTGTTAATTTCATATTTGACATTGATAGTTAAATGGTAGGATGCGAGTTATGACTTATACATTCTTCCATGATATATCTACAAACTTCTTGTTGCTGATGTGATTAGAACTTTGAATATCCTTAATAGCAACAAAAGATACTTGTGCTGATAGTAGAAGGTGACAATAACCTATGAATGGTTTAGGAATGTTTTTAAGGACATATCTTTAAAGGGATATATACAAAACTATTATAAGTAAAACAAGTTCAAACAACTATTATTTTTAAAGGGGTGTTTGGGGCAAGAAATTGATTATTATAGTCATAGGCTATTATAATTGGGTTATAATAATTTGTGTTTGAGGTATAGATTATTTTAATTTGGGTTACAATAATATGTGTTTGTGGTATAAACTATTTTAGTTTGAAAAGCAAATAGTAAACATTGTAGCAAAGAATAAAAAAATGATGAATGTAACGTAGTAAAAATTGTAGCAAATAGTAAATAATGTAGTAAATGGGGTTTTGAAGATGTTGACTGTAGCTAATTGGGGGTTTCGAAATAATATTTATTGTAGCAAGAGGTGATTAATATATTTTAGGATAGTCCTTATCCCAAACGTCCCATAAATACAATATGGTACAAAATCTCAAAATTTCACTGCAAGGGCACAGATTTGCATGCTAGATTTTGTTTATTTTCATTTTAATGCTTCCTCTAGCTAGAATATTTATGTTGTTTTATCCTTGAACTGTAGCTATGTGCATCTTACCGCAACTGTTTCTTCTCAAAAAATAATTTTCTGTAGCGACTGATTTGAGCTTTTTTCGTTCAGCAGAAGCTTTCACCCAAGGATGTGAACTTTGTTGGTTATACGTACAAGAATTTCGAAATTGTCAACGAACACCACTTGTCTGGCATTAGTATGTCTCTACTTATTATTCATAGAATTTAACAATTCATTCCCAAATGAACATGGGGCAGTCCCAGTTAGTAGTATATCAATAAAGTTCAATATTCACGTCCCTATTTTCTTTCAAGAATTATGACATGTATAGTTCTGTTAGTCTGTTCCACATGAACTGTATACCACCTGTAGTTTCTTAAAATCCTCAAACTAATAGATGCTTCAATCTTAACTTGCAGCTGAGATGAGAAAAAAGCCTATCAAGACCAAGAGACCATCTGTTACGACTCTATTTGGTACTTTCACCGTTCTAAAATTTTCTGCATATGCAAATTGCTTGTTTCCAAAACATATATCTTACCTTCTGGTCTCTCTGTTCGATTCTCTCTTTCCTTTCCTTAGCCACAGCAGATTCTTCGGAGCAGCCTGTTCAAAAAGGTTTTCCTAATCATTTGCCAACCCATCTTGAAGTCTCAGAAAGCCCTGATCCATCACCTCGTTCAACCGGATCACTGCAACAGCCGAAACGGTGGGGAAGATGAAAGTTCAGGCCACAACTTGCTCTTTAGCTTAGCCTCAAAGAATCCAGAGGCAGTATATGTTTTATACTGCTTGAGGAAGGGGATCAGAAAAGTATCTGATATTGTATAAAATATTGTAGATTCTGCAATCTTTATTCACAATGACAGATTCTGACCCGGCTAGTTAGCCTTCTTGTGAGTTAGAAGTTTACAGAAAGTTAGGATTTTTTTCCCTCAAACCCTTCAGTGGAAAAAGGTTTCCATATGTTGTTAGATGGCCATGAGTCTAAAGCTTCTCTCACAGCCAGAATCCAGCAGAACTTCAAGTTGATTCAGCTCAAAAATCTGCATTTTCCTCGATCACAGATGTGTTCTAGAGGGAGAGATTCAAGATTCAAGTCATGTATTTCCAAGTTGTGGTATTGGAAATGTAATATACCCCAAAACTTAAATGTGGCTATAGTGTATAGAGTTTTAAGAACTAATTCAAATTCCAATTTTATTTCATGTATATGTTCAAAACTTGCATCTTTTCATATTCAAAATGTTAGGTAAACATCATTGAGATTTTATTGGTTGGAAATTACAAACAAAACTATCAAAATCCATACAAAAATAGGTCAATGATTAACTGTGTATCTTAATCTCAGTGATCATACCTAGTGGAATTTAGAAACAACCAATGAAATAACAGAATCAAATTGTTCTGAATTTATTTATTTTAAAACCATTGAATTAAAATGATACAAAATGATTTTGTACAAACCTTTTAAATTACAACATATTGTATTGCTTTCCAATTACAACAACAAATTAGAATAGATGACTATTGAGAACGTAGTCAAACATAAGGATGATTCGGTCATAAAACTCGCTAAGATCTTTTTTTATGGCAAAGAATTGATATGTTATAAAGTTGAATCAAAAGTTACATCTTTTGATGTGTGATAGATAAGATAAAGAAAGGGGAAAATGAGTACAAGAAGATAAAGGGTATGAGATCTAACATAATCCCTTAAAGGAAGGAAAACCTTGACATTTTCATCCCATGTCAAAGCAAAGTCATCTGTGCCAAATAAGATAAAAATGGCTACGTGGCAGGTAAGGGTATACTTAAGGATTTTGTTATAACAATATTAAAGAAAAAAAAAAAAAGAAGGAATTTATGCCATTCAAGTGAGGATATATGCCTTCTTAAGCTTAGTTTTGAAAGTAGAAGAACCTAAACAATGGAAATAAATATACTTAATTCATTTACTTACTATTGGTTTGGTGTTTGTTTCCAATAAATCTTTTTGAAAGTAGACCTTTTTTTCTTCTTTCTACACAAGAGGAGAAATAATGAAATGAAAACCAACCAAAATTGAAGGTAAGAGAAAAGGAAAGGAATTAGAGGTTTGTCAACATCATGAAACATCACTTTGCATCAATCCCTATATCATGCAAAAAGCAAAAGAAGTATAAAGGAAGTCATGCCAAACAAAAGAGAAGCACAATTGAAACATCATATATATATATCTATGTTTGTATACATATAATATATATACACCCTCTATAGGTGGGGTTTAGAAAATAATGCAAAAGCAAAAGAAGCCCCAAGGTCATGTAAAAGCAAAAGTTAAAGCCAAAATTGAAGGAAGCTTATAGCTTGAGAAAATGCTTCAATGGGTTGGCCTCTAATGGCACTTGTCTCCAACCCTATATATTGATCTATAATTATGTGACCCCCTTCTACCCCAAATGGCTCATTCAACACAACAAAACATGTTTTCTTTTGTGAAGAGAGAACACTTGGGGTTTTCTTCATATCATATGGCCATGCATTATCTTCCTTGCCTATTCAATTCAATTAATGGGGTTCTTTTTTATTTTATTACCTGATTTTTTTCTAATTTTTTTTGGGTTGGGTTGACCAAACATACTAAAGGGGTGTAAGTTGAATGGGGCCATGTGATAATTTCACACCAAAATTGGGACCTTTTGAGGGTTATTGTGCCCAGCAAGACAAGTTGGGTCATGCTATGGTTATAGCTAGCTAGGCCACAAAGTCCAAAATTTTCATATATAATATGAATGGAAATTGCTAAAGATGTTTCCTTGAAAATAGAATCTTATGAAGATGGGATGGCATTAGAACATGAATATGGTGCATTTAAGTATTTCTTCAAAATAATGTCTAAATCTAAATTATTTGCTAACGATGAAACTTCGCACTAAATTTGTTGGCTTTTTTTATGTAATTTCCTCTTATTATGTTTTTTTTTTATACAATCAAAAAGTATATTGTGTTTCTGAAAAAAGTTAAGACAGCTCATTTGTAGTATTTCAAATATCTCATCAAACATTGATTAATTTTTTATTTTTTGGATAAAGATACTGCCTAAAATTTTTTCTATCGTAGAAAAATAGAAAACACAAAAATATTTTCCTATCATAAAAGTTTGTAGCTAGTAGCTCTATTGTTATTGGTAATGTTAAAGTTGGAGAACGATCGATATATATGGTGATAGACATAATTGTGGTGTTCATAATAAAGAAAGTTGAAGCAAAAGTGAGGATGACAAGAAAATACCATACCACCTATTTAATGTTTGCCAAACAACCATTTGTTGCCTAAGATATCTTGAAGTTTTGAGTTGACAAACTTGATTAGAAAGAGATGTTTATGCCCCTCAAAAGTGGTTAATTAGGACCCCCCTAATTTTATGTATAAAAAGAAACACTATGATTACCACTCCCCATGCCCATTTTTATTTAAATTAGTTTGGTGAATTACATTTACAACACCTAATGGCTATGTAATTGTCTAAGATCAATACATCTTTTGAGAACTAGCCTTAGTTTAGGCACATGCCCCATTTTTTTCATTCCTATGTGGAAACTTTCAAATGGGTTTCTCAACATTGTGTTGAAATTCTTTTGTTAAGTCCATGATCTAAAGAGAGCCTTCAAAAGCCCATGGGCACAACAACACTCATACTAGCATACTAGGGAGAGTGGCAGAGAGTTATCTTTGTCACTCTCTATAGATTTGTAGTTTATCTATATTCAATTTTTTAATTTTAAATTTATGACATCAAATGAAAACGTAATAAATCAATGGTAATTTAAAAAAAAAAAAAATGATCATTTTGATTCGTTTGGTGTTGCTTACTTGTATTATGAACTCATACTAACATTTGGAACCCATTTCCAAATCTACAGTAAAAAACACAATTCGATTAAGAAATAGAAGGTGATCAATCTGATTGCATTTGAAAATTATGTTATTGCTATGATTACCGTCATTGTACTATTACAACATAAGAATCACAAAATCTGTTACATTTGTTGTTACAATTATCGTTTGACCCAAACTTAAACATCTTAATTAAATTAAAGTTCTCAAATCAAAGATAATCTAATATCCTATAATACTTAGACCTTTTACATTTATTATCTTATTATCTCACACGTACCCTTCTGGAAAGGAGCACAAGAAATTCTTTGAAGATTTCACCCCCATCGTATGTATCTCCATAATAATCTAACACGTATATAAAATTAACTAAACTTGAAGAGCCATTAAGCTATGTATTAATTAATGTTAACAAAGATTAAATATCTAACCTACATACTTAAGTTGAAAAAAGAACACCCTTTTAATATGTCTTGCAATCTACGAAATATGACCGATCAATTACACAAATCTCAAGCCTCCTTCTATACACCTTCTCTAAATAACCTTAATTAAGTAACGATCATAACCATTGATATGGTCTTCATTTGAACATTGAATACTAATATATATTGTTTATATATATATATAGACAAACTAATCAATATAATACTTAATAAGACAACTTCCATTATTAACTTGCTTTTTCCAAAATATTAATTAGAACCTAACTCAAACTTTATAAAGAAAAATCCCTGTAACTAAGTTTCACCAAACAGAGGATCCTTTGATTTTGTCTTCTAATTCATTTCATAACACAAAGAAAAATCTCAAGTGTGGTGGCGATCATATTCAACCAAAATCTATATATATGTATATATCCATTCCATTGAATTTGGTCGGATTTGGATAATGACTTGTGTTCTTTCTTGCTTCAATTCCATAATAATATTTTTTTTCTAGAATAAGATACTTAGGGATATAGGGATTAGTAGATATAATAATATATATACATTTGGTTAATCTCAAAAAATTTAAAGTGAAGTTGATAGTATACATTCATTTGTTATTTGAGCTATAAATACTCATGTAATGAACATCTAGTATCTTTTAGTTTATTCACTATGGTTTTCATCTATAAACATTTAAATTTTTAGTCAAATTAAAACAAAATAACGATAAAGAAAAAGAAAAATTCTAGAAAATTATTTATTTTAATTTATCAAAATTTGGCATGAATTTTAAAAGCATTTTTAGAAATTCAAGTCGACAATAGGTTTTTTTTTTTTTTTTAATGTCTATTAAGCTAAAATTTAAAAAAAAAAATTAAATAATTATTATATATATATATATATATATATATCGAAATTGTATGCAGTGTAACATATATTTCAAATGTTAATTTATAATGGTTACTAAGAGGACAATCACATTTCATGGCCAAATTCACAAACTTTTTCAGAAAACCATGCATATACAGAATTTTATTTCAACGAACAAATAAGAAAGCGAAATTGAGGGTATATATTAGACTAGCTAGATGAGTAGATAATGTCCCTAAAATCCATCTTTTTTTATTTTTAATTTATTATTATTATTTTTTATATATAAATTGACTTGAAAGTTTGAGGGTACTCCTACTGTGCTTGGTGGAAAACAAAGATAATAATAACAATAATAATAATAATAAAGTAAAATAAAATCAGGGAACCCAACACTAATTAAAAGAGATGCTTTTCAAAAGATTTGGAGTAATTTGATAATTTTAAATATGAAATTAATGAGGATTAATTAATTTGAGGAGTGAGTTTTTGTCCTCTGGCAAAGATATAATTTCTAATGAAAAACAACTGTATTTCAACAGTTGTTCAATTAATGGAAGATCATATGTTATCACATCCTAATTAAAGTAGTTACACACACAATCAACCAGATATTGTTTTTTTTTTTTTTTAATTATTAATGTAATGGACCCCTACTTTCCACTTAAATTATTGTATTTAATGTTTAGACTAATAGCCCATACAGACAAAATTCATCCTTGCTATTTTAATTATTAATTAATTGAAACAAGGTGTGTGTTTGGATTAGGTTAACTATTATTAAAACTTTTAGATCTATACTAAAATTAACAATCACACCATACAAAAGTTAATTTAAATGTACTCAATTTTCAATATACTATTTAAATATCAAATATTTCAATTTTTTTTATATAATGAAAAGTTGGAAACCAAGATATTGTTGTAGACCGGGATTTTATTTCTTTAATTTATGCACCTATCAGATAATTCCATCATCCCACGTAGGAAAATAATATTTCATAGTGTGTAAAGTACTTCATTTTCTTATTCAAAATAATGTATTTAATACTTTATATATAAATATATAATATATGGTCGATGTGTGTAATAAAAAGGTAGTGGACATGTGTCACAAGCCAGCAATGGTATGTGCAAATTAAATAATTTACAAACAAGTTGATATGAGGGTGCAGGCATCTTTATTGTATTTTTTTTTTCCTGAAAAATAAATGTAATTCAATCGTGATGCCAATAATTAGCGGTGAAAGTTGGCAATTTATTAATATTTTTTTTAAAAAAAAAAAGAAAAAAAATGGAAATTTAATGGCCATTTATGAGTAGGGAATTTTTAAAATAATAATAAAGGGGAAAAGCATATGCTAAGGATTATTAAATTAATGTGAAAGTGGTTGCATCACATGGCCAATATATGGTAGGGTTTTAATTGAGAATACAAGAACATTTCATAAATTCTTGGTTGAGAGAGAATCCTACTTCTCTTTTGTTCTGTTCTTAGTTGTCTTTGGCCTTTATCATATTAAAACGTGTGGAAGGCAACTGTTTCTATTTAAATACTTATGATTAAGAGCTTTTACAATGATATTTAACATAATTCTAAATCCCACTATTAGTTAGAGAAAAGAATGATCATGAATATATAAGTAAAGACGATTATCAATATAAAGAGATGGGTGAAGGTTTTATGTACCAATTGGTATTAGAAGCCATAGTCTAACCTAGTTATACCGATGAGATCATCAGCTATTTAAAACAAAAGTAACGAGTCTTGTGAACAAATTTCCAGATCAGACAAAAAGTGCTTAACTCTATGAAGCTCACTGGTAGAGGAATAGTTCTTTGTTCGAGAGGAGGTGATTAAGGATGTAACATGTGGTCAAAAGCAAAGCTTTGAGGGTTTATGTGTCCAATAGATAATATCATATTATTCTAGAGATAAGTGGAGATTGGATTAAACTATGTGACGATTGAAATTTAATTATATATTATATATGATTGAATATAAGGTTAGATAGAAGAAACAAAACAAAAACATTATTGCAGGCTTGCAAGACATATGGGAGCTGTGTAATGGTAAGTGGAGGGATATCCCTTCCTTTTTTCTTGAAAAATATGTCCTCCAAAATCAAAACATTGAGTGGTTTACAAAAGGACATAAGGGAGGGGGAATATAAGGACAATGAAGTGTTTTTGTTTTTGGATTCAAAATTCAATTTTGTATATCCTTATGGAATTAAAAGTTTTGCATATATATAATTAATTACTATCAAATAATAATTACTCTTATGATATATATAGGATATTCATCATCTTAAAGTTATGTATATAATTTATGAAAAGTTAGGTTACATATAAATTTAAATTGATCAATCATGTGTGGACAAAATCAAATAGAAAATGAAGAAAAAAAATCAATAGTGTATCTGAAAATTATGAGAGAAGAATAAGGAAATACAAAACAATACTCTTTTTTTAAAAAAAAAAAAAGAAAAAAAGAAAAAGAAAAAAACTATTTCTTGTTTGTGTTTATGTGTTCTCTCTCCTGATGCAGAGAGATTCTCAAAATGTCTCATCAAAACAATAGAGGAGATGAGTTGTGGTGTGTTTGATTCCCTAAATGATCATTGCCATTTTGAATTTTTCATTCCCCCAATTGCCAAACAAAATTTCCCAATTTTTTAAATACTACAATAATATCGTGCTCTTTTATTTACACTATATCTATATATTCTTTTAATGATAGTGGATCCCACCTCATTTTTAAAAGAATGTTGACGTGGCAATTCCGATATTACGGTAATATAAATTCTTTTTTAGCTTAAGAGTATAGTTTTCTTTTTGTTCGTATAATATTTTGTCTTAACAGAGAGAGATTTATATTGTCGCTTGTTACAAAATTTAATTAATATTTTTATTAATTAATGCAAAAACCATTCTAGTGTTCAATCAAAATCATAATATATAATTTCTGTTTTCACAAATAAAACTCAATATAACGCACCCTTCAAACTAAAATAAAACAAATTGATTATAAAAAAAAAAAAACCAGCTTTTTTTGGACCTTAATAAAGCCAAAATCTTGTCTGGCCCTTTTACAACTAAAAACCAACCCTAATCACTTTTATTTAGTTCTTTATTTCTTTATTCAATAGCATACTTTATCTTAATTACTTTTTTCTTTTTTTATCTTTTGTCCTTAATCCACCCGACATTTTAGTTTACATGACTCATTCCCATAACAGCAATGACCCTTTTACTAAAACCCTAATTTAAAACATATTATATATATATATACACACACAGGGACACCCTTTGGCTTCTTTTTAATTTACTTAGTACCATATATATTTAATTTATCTTAGAATTTCAACAAATTTTGTATTACTAATTTTGAAAACTTAATTGGGTGTCTCTTATAAAGATGAACAAATAAAGGGTAGTGGGAAATTAAAGTGCGGCTACTAAAAATAGTTGTGTAGTGTAAAAGGATACAGTAATTTCTGCTCACCTCTCAAAATTTCAAAATTTATGTCCATATATATATATAGGACATAATATGTCAACCCATTTTGACTTGGGTGAATCCCCAACAACTATTTTTCTTATATTTGATCACTACATTATCGATTGAGTTAATCTTCTCCCAATGACTTTGATCATATAATTGTACCTTTATGAATTTCTATATTTTTTAGCATGTGGGATATTCATGTAACACACATATAGTAGTTTTCTAATCTAAATATGCTTAACTGTGCAGTTTTGATGGATCTAGTGAATTAGTGCTATGATTGCACCCACATCATCGATATATTTTAGGAATGAGTAAAATATACAAAGGCATAAAAGAGATCCTATAACTTGATGATTTCAATTAATATTTGAAAATATTTTTTTCTTTAAAATGAAAATTATCGCAAAATCGTTTATTAGAGGAAAGTTATCTCATAGGGAAGATTAGAGGAAAATCTTCTAATTAAGAGAAATAATAGAGGCATCATAATTATAATAACATTTAAATTTAGTACACCAATTAAGGGTGATTGTAATGATGTTCTTGAAGATTATACCATTTGTTCAAGCCAAATGTACCATTATTTCATTCTAAATATTTAACATCGTAAATTTCTGTTGGTCAATTTTAAACATCATAATTTCATATTTGTTAGAACTCATAAATAAATCAAAAGTAATTATGCAGGAGCTCTTGTGAACTCAAGGTAGGGTTTCTATTTTTTTTTTTTTTTTTTTCAACAATGGGTAGTTCTATCCCAAAATTAATAAAATTTTGGTCAATTTTGGTAAAATATACTTAAATAATTTTAAAATCCTTAAAAAAAATAGAACAAATTTACCACACAATAATTGAATTAGTAATTAAACTTTTTTTTTAAAAAAAAAAAAAACACACACACACTCACACACAAATAAAAACGAACCGTTTTATGAGGAATGTGGCTGTGTACTTGGATTTGCCTTTTGGTGATCTTTATGTGTTTCTCACCGCAACATATCACTTTGTTATAAAAATAAAATAAAATAAAATAAAATTCCACTTTTTCTTCCCTGAAAGCTCTCAACTTTAGTTAACCCTTTGCGTGTAAGAGAGAAGAGCGATTAAAAAAATGAAGTAATTAATTAATCACTCCTAATTAAGAAAAAAAAAGTATATAGAAAATTGACTACTATAAGTCAATTCCCTTTTGTGACTGAATAATGGGATGCTTTGAATTCCAACCAATTGAGGTAAATTTCATTGATTTATTATTACCTACGTACGAGAAAAAGATAAAATAATATAAGCACCTTTGGTGATTAAAAGTAAAATCCATGAAAAGATATTATAATTAAATATTTGTTTATATAAATATATTTCTCTCACTCCTCTCCTCTATATAGAAGTAGAATAGAATATATAAAGAAGAGAGTATATATTAATTTGTGTTAAAATATAAAGTCAGCGACTTTCTCTTTCTCTTTCTATTTCTCTTTGTCTTTCTCTTGATCTCTCAGAAAAAGCTTCTCAAGTCCCAAACTTTGTTAGTTTATTTGATGACACTACTTATATAGAAGAATCCCAAAAGGAAAAAATGAAAGCGTTTGCTTTAGATGAGAGATTGAGAGGAAGGTAGTACTACTTATGTTGTTTTTGTTTGAATCAGATGGAGAATTATGAAGAAGGTGATTTGACTGATATTGTAAGAGGAGGAAGAAGATCAAGATCATCAACAACAAGCTGCTCTACTACTTCTAATTGCAAGACTGAAGAATTATTAGGTGGTGATCAAGAAGAAGAAGAAGATCATAATTATAATTATAATAATACTTCTCAGTGGCGGATGAGCAGTAGTAGTAGTACCTCCCAATTTTCATCACAATTACTACTACTACAAGAAGATGATCATCATCATCATCATCAATACAATTTTGGGGATCCATTTTGCAGTGCTCCAATAATTGATCATCTTCACGGTCAAGATCAGCTGAATAATACCGATAATGCTTTTTTCAATGCAATTTCTTCTTCTTCTACTACTACTACTACTGATCATCAAGATCATGAGCTACTTATGATCAAATCCCCTTCTAATTCCAATATTTTCTCACGTATGCTTCAGATCTCTCCTTCACTACCCAACAAATTCTCACCCATTTCTTCACTTAATACTTCCCCTTCTAATCATTTCCTTATTCCCAATCATTCCATTAATTCTCCTACCACTTCACATCCTCATCATTTTCTTCATCATAATGATAATAATCCCTCCGCCTCCGCCTCCGCCGCCCTTCACATCTCTTCTCCTCGGAATCCGCCCAGTATCAAGCGAAGGTAATTTACTCACAATAACCAAATGATCTGTGTTTGATTTTCATGGAATAGTATGTTTAGGAATTATAGGGTTTAATTTGTTAGTTTGTTAAATTTAAGGGGGGTTTTTTAATTGTTAAAAAAAATAAATAAAAAGGGTTTGATTTAGATTTGGTAGTAGAGTTGTGTATTGGAGAGTTGAGAATTGAGGGATTTGTGTATATATAATAATATAATGTTTTTTATGGGAAAATTTTGGAGAAGAGTTGTAATCAAGGGCTGAAAAGGTGGGGGAATTTTGGGTTGAGAGATGGGGGGAAATTGCTACAGAGACTTGCCCTTTCATTGTATAGTTGTTATCAGAAGCAACTTTTTTTTTCTTTTTGGTGTGGTGTTCCAAAACCCACCTGAATTGATAACTGTGTGTTGTTTGTGTGTATTTTGTTAGTCATCTATTGTCCCTTTCAGCTGCACAAATCACAATCCCAAATAGGGTATGGGGGAAAAGTGGTGGTTGAGAGGGGGAATAATACTCTATAATAATAATTCAATATAGATATAGATATGATATGTCACAAATTAAAATGAAAGATTATAAAAAGAAAAAGATGATGAAATTTACAATGTGTGTTTTATAGGAAGAGCCAAGCAAGGAAGGTGGTTTGTGTTCCAGCTCCAGTGGCTGCCAGTAGCAGACCAAATGGGGAAGTTATTCCTTCTGATCTTTGGGCTTGGAGAAAATATGGTCAGAAACCCATTAAAGGTTCTCCATATCCTAGGTATATAATCTTTTCATTTTAATTTCAAACTATCACAACTCTTCTCAAATTTAATTCATTTTTTTCTCTTTTAATCACAATTTCTGGTGATACTAAAAAAAATGCTTTTGCAGCTGATGATCATATTATATTGTGTAAATATACCAAGTTCTCTCTTCAAAGTTTTACCCTAGTTTGTTAACCTAACCCTTCTTTTTTCCCCTTTGTGCTGTTAATTTACATTGAATTTTGGTCCCCAAATTTTTATTTTATTGGGAATCACATTTATAATTCACATATATTTTCTATTCTTGTGGATTTTAACGGTCAGGCACCCACTTCCCTCACTTGTGTGGTTTGTAGAGTACTCTTTGATGATCAGTTTCATCTTTTGACTGATACAATATTATCCCAATCCATAGAATAATAATGTAGAAATTAAACTTATATATTGTTAGTCCCATATAAACCATCACTATAATTAGCAAAACTAATTAAAGAGTTATGAAAGATTTTAGTTAAAGATTTATTCCTTTCGAACATAGAAGTAGATGAAGTGATCAAGGAAGAGTGTTAAAAGGCTTTTCAAGCTTTCCTCTGGTCTCTTTATCTATAATTTTCTTTTGTCCTTCGTAGATCTCTTTTGATGATAAATGTCATCCTATTTCTTTTGGGATATATGATGAGAGCACTAAAATGTGTAAACCTAACTAGTTGAGATATATGGATGTATTTACTAATCCCGACCTCTTGTATCTTGCAATCCATTATCAGTCTTGAATTTTAAACGAGTGAGATTGAGGGGTGATTTAACCTGTATACTCCCCCAGAGTTTGTATGTCATTATTGTGATTTGATTAGTATATGTAATTGTAAATTGAATTGTTCCCAAAGATAAAATTTGGAAGGGGAAATTGGATGATTTCAGGGGGTACTATAGATGCAGCAGCTCAAAGGGATGTTCAGCAAGAAAACAAGTGGAAAGAAGTAGAACAGATCCAAACATGTTGGTGATTACTTACACATCTGAGCACAACCATCCATGGCCAACTCAAAGAAATGCTCTTGCTGGCTCTTCAAGGTCCCAACAGTCCAAAAACAACAATAACACTAGTAATACTACTACTACAACACCCAATTCTTCAAAACTCTCTTCATCCAAAACTCAAGATCATCACAAAAATAAGGAAGAAGTTCAAGAAGTTCAAGAAGTTCAAGATCAAAACAACAACAACAACAATGGAACATTATTATCATCATCAGCTGCAGCAGCGTCAAATCACAATAATAATGTTAAGGAAGAGGAGATGATCGAGAATCATAATGAAGGGTTTGATGAAGATCATGATTTCTTTGCAGATTTGGAAGAATTACAAACGGACCCTTTAACTCTGTTGTTCAATACACAACAACACCATAAATTAGACCAAATCAAAGGATCAGACACTACCACTACTACTGGCTGCTTACACGACGTCGTTCCATTCAATAATCTCTTCGATTGGCCACCACCTCTAAACAACAATTCAACGGAACAACAACAACCACCACCTACTACTGCTACCAACAGAGGTTTTTATTAAACCAAATTCCCCTACCCTATAATATATACATATATATTGGGTGCATTTTTACAATACCAACAATGTTACATTTGTGATTTAATTAATGATGATGAGGTATATACGTAGATTACATTACGGTATATCATGTCAGTTGAAATATCATCACGTATTTGTTTGATTTTATATAGTAAAAATTAAAAAAAAAAGAAAAAAAAGAAAAAAGAATATTATAGGTAATGTGTGAGATGGGACAGAAAGTTGAGGAACAGAAGGTTTGAACAGTGAAAAGAAGTACATGAATCGGAGACATGATTGGAAAGGTCAGTGAGAGAGAGGGAATTGGTCTAATGATGGGACTGCCCTGCCCCTGCCCGCTTTTTCCAAGTGGGGGATCAAATTAAATTCTAATTTCTAAATATCCCTCTGAGTCCTATCTTTGTAATTTTCTTTTCTGTTGTCTTATAACTTCAAATTATTATTATTATTTTTTTTTACCCTAAAGATTCATTTTTCTTATCACTCGTCTTATCACATGGATGTCGAAAAGAGTGTTCAACAAACCAAGCATGCTTTCATTTCCTCCCTTTTCTGTTCTGTTTTTATTTGGATATATAATAATAATAAATAATAATAATTTCCTTTTTCTTTTTCAAATATATGTTGTATCATTATTAATTCTTTTTTTGTATAACTAAAAATTATAATTTGGCCTAGTTTATTAATTACGCTTGTGTTTATTATTATATACAATTATGTTGTTATTGTGCTGATGTTCGCAATAATCTTCTTCTCTCAATTTGGGCATGCGGAAAAAAATGTGTCATTATTTTTTTTTCAACAAGATGAGCTTTGCACGTTGGCTCTCTATACTCGGTCTTTCCTTTTGCATTTGACACACTCTAATGCTACCTCACTAACTATATATTTAAATTTTACAATATCACGTTATATAAGATAAGAATGCAAACATTGTTCCACGTTGACTTATAAAAAATTGAAAAATAAAAAAATATATATATGGTCAAAAAATTAAAATTTATCATATTGTTGGAATAACGAAATCCTCACGTGTCTCTATATATAATTATACAACATAATGTCTACTTTCGTCATAACTTCTTATAACTTGTTTGGACCCAAAACTTGGAAGAAAGTTCTTAATTTTATTTCATAATCCTCAAATATTTAGTTTGCAAGTTTGATTAATAATTACTATGAGACATTGTGAGAATTCAAGGTAATGGGTAAGAAATAAGGTAGCTTTACGGCTAGTATTATCCAAAAAGTCTTGTACCGATATGGACACATTATTCTTGAAGCTAAAGTATTCATGATCTTCTCATAATCTAACTCATGCAAATTTGGTTGTACTGATCTAATTACCATCCATACTCTTATGTAGGATAACACTGCTTCTTGATTTAGAGTACAGTATCTATTTGATAGATCTCAACCACACATCTTTATATGTATTGCACTTTAACACTATTAAAGTCTAAAACATAAGAGCAAACTCTTCACATATGATCATCTCTACAAATAATATGATATTATCCACTTTAAACATAAACTCTCGTGAATTTCTCTAATCTCACTAATGTAGAACGAATAATACTTGTTATACTTCTCTTGTATGTCTAGTTTTCAATTTTAATTGATTCATATATAGGGTGTTAACAATAGATATTTCATTGTTTAAAAAGAAAAAGATATATTTCATCGATAATTAAGAATAAAGCCACATGAAGGTCAAAATGTTTTTATGAACAAATACTACTAGCTCATGTTTTATGTTATCTCTAGTTAGAGCGTAACAATCCCATTGTTCAAAGTTTATCGAGTAACTTTCAAGGAATAACGACACCATCATAGTCTTATTGTTTTTTTTTTTTTTAAATTATGATATGACCACTAATACCTTAAACTGAAGTGTGTTTATCTTGGTAATTAAAATATAAATGAGCAGATTTGATATTTGTACGACATGATACACAAACAAAAGAGATGATTTTGATGAGGGTTTATTGATATGATGACTAAAGGAGTATGCTTGGGTTTGGCCTGTTTTAAACTATATATATGATATATATATGTCAACTTTTAGTTACTTTTAGAGATTAAAAATCAGAATTTATATTTAACTAGGGCTTTATCTAATTAACAGAAAGAAAATGTCAAAAAAGAAAATAGGGTTTGGAACATATCTTAGCTTTGGGATTCAAAGCAAATCCTCTTTTCATCATTGTCAGATATTATATATATAAACATATAACTTTTGTTAGAAACATTTGTAACTGTATGCTTAATTATGATTCTGGTCCATTTGAACCAACCCCTTTTAAAGAAAAAAAAACTTTAGGTTATATATTGGGGTGGAACAGTGACACTAAGATTAGTCAAATCCATCATACACTAAGTAAAAAAAAAAAAAAAAAAAAAAAATTCAATCTTTTCCAATCAAAGTCACTTCAAAAGCCAAGAGAGAGAGAAAATGATGAATTTGAAAGAAAAATTGATCCCAAAAAAGAGATAGATGCAATATTATTAATAATATATATTTAATAAAGTTCACTTTGTTTTTTGGTTAGTTGATTGATGGGATTTAGAGGCATTATGGGTTTTGGATGAAAATGGGTTTGTGTTTGTGCAAGTAGGATGATGGGAGTGACTGTTCCCATGATTTGAAAAGATTGAAATGGAGTTTACTGATCACAACAAAACCATAAATATATATATATATATATTTACAAAAAGCTTTATTGACCAATTATCCCCTTTTCATATTTGTTTGGTTCTAATTCCACATTTCTTTTTTTAATGCTACACCATGCACCTTTTTACTCACACCTTCTTTTTCTCAAACCTTAATCATCAAATTTTCTACAAACACAAAACATTTCACCCTCTTTCCTTTAAAAAATAATAATATCAAAAAAAAAAAAAAAAAAAAAGACAAACGGTAGAAATCACCCTCAACTTAGGGTAGTAATTACAATTATACTCTTAAATTTATATAATGGTAGAAATTAAACTCTTAAAAGGTTAATAATCCAAACACACTTAAGCTTGAGGGTTCAATTTTTATCATTTGATGGTTAAACTTTAACACTTATGTAAGTTTGACGCCTTAATTTATACAATTGAAAATTTGAAGGTGTAATTGTAATTATCATTAGATTTTTTCATTTTACCAAAAAAAAGAAAAACTATATTTATAACTATCAAATGGGACAATAATGTGTAAAAAGTAACCTAAGCACCATATGTAGTATTAGGCAACACTCTCCAAACTTGAATTAGCAATACTAAAGTTTCTATTTGAGATTTATTTGATATTTTATCTCCCAACTTCAATCTTATAAAAGGTGAGTTTTATTTTCCAATTTGTCAATTATACTTTAATTATTTTTTTTTATTAGTTTCTTTGAGGGGTGGCATTAATTACTAGTTAAGGAGGGCAATTAAGAATACAAGGTTTTACTTTCATAATGACCCTAATAATTAAATATGTGCACATGAAACATCAATTGATTTAGAGATTCAAATTGGTGAGCCCCCACTGAAAATGAACAGGTTTATTTGTCAAAAGGCAAATGGGATATGTAGGCTATGCAAGTTGAGACAATATATCTATAATTAAAATCACTTTCATCTTATCTTTAGTTTTAATATGATTCAAGTGGGGGGCCCAAGGCTTTAATGAGTCTCATCAATCTCAATTAAAATAATCAGTGTTTGTTTAATTAGTTAGTCCTGATTTTGATTTACCAACTTAATTAATTAAAACACACACACATATAATGGGGAACCTTCTGATTTTGACTGCTAACTAATTAATTACTTTACCCATTTGCTTTCAATGAAATCAAAAACCACAAACAAAAGTTTCCCCAAGTTGCAAAAACTGAACAAAACACACTTTGAAATTCATTCCTACTTTTTTTTACTATTAAAGAAAAAAGTGAAAGCATAAAAGCAAGTAATAGTTTGCTCAAGTACTACACATTTAATGTATATTTCTTTTTTAAAAAAAAAATAAAACTAAAAAATATGAAAATATCACAAACGAGAAAATGAAAGAAGCAAGATCGTTTTTTTTTTTTTTTTTTAATTTCTTTAAACATTAATGTATAAGAGTTAGAAAATTCAAACATTTGATAGTCTTATTATGATCGAAATTTATGATATTACTTTATAAACTCATTTGAGTCTTACTTAAGATTTGGTATGAAGTTTTTAAGAGCTAATTAATTAGAAAGATACATTAAAAATATAGGAGGTTTGAACAACATTATGAACGCATTAAAATTTGTAATTAGGTTTGATGAGAGTTGAGTGGAAGAAGTGGGATTGTTAATGGGAGATGAGAATTGGGACAGTTGGGGAGGGACCCCATATGGCCTAATTGATAATGGTGAAAATATGAGGTTGGGGAGTTTTAAGGGTTTATGTAGAATGCATTTTTATTTAGGATATTTGTAATAGATAGTAAAATAAGAGGGGAAAAAATTAAAAATATATTACATTTCATAAGTGACTTAACACCAACAAATTAATAATCAAATTTGATTATTATAAAGAAACATTAAATATAAATAGTAAATGAAAACGAATTTTAAAAAAAACTACTTTTTTTAGTTCCCAAATTTGCACAATTTTTAGAAACATTTCTTAAAAGTTTGAAATAAGAAACAAGAATAGTTATTAAACAAGTTTATTTTTCAAAAATTGAGAAATGTGAATGATATCAAATAGGCCAATAGTTTTTTTTTTTTTTTTATACGACTTTAAGAGTATAATGTCTATCAAAAATAAACTTGAAAAAATGACATAGATGACCTAAAATGAAGGGCACGAATTGAAATATTTCTGTATTTGTCGTAATATTTGTGTATTGATAGTGATATTAGTGTTAGGTTTGATACCCTAAATCTTGTGGGTCTTGTAGTTTGTAATTGTAATGTACAAATGATTTCTTTATTTAATAAAATCTGAGGAATTTTATTCGATATTTGTTAACATTAACCCACAAAACCAATAAATTAACATCCAAGGTTAGCTTCTGTAGCCTAAACATGTATGTAGAGACATACAAGTTGATCATGTTTAAGTGATAACCTAAATGGTCTATAGTAGATGGATGAGGCGGGTACCTTATCCTGGTGACACAACGAATACGATACGCTTTGTATGTTATAATTGTAGTAAAGTGCTACAAATAATTTGATCTTGACTATTCATGTAAAGACATGTAAGTAATGATGTTCTATACAAAGAGGTTTGTATAAGACCGGACCACGAGATGAATAGTCTCATTATATAACGTCGTTAATAATAGAGACTTATATTTCACCAAGATGACCATAGGTGACATGACCTGAATCCTAAGTGAGTTGTGAACTCTTGCCTATGAAGGCGATCCTTTGATTTATATGGGTGAGAGTGGCCAAATTGCCGATTTAATAAACCTACCATTTTGGAGATTCGTTTGATTGAAGAGCTAGGAACACAACTACACAAGACGAAAATCATTCATTCCCTAATGTCAGGGTAACTAGATAAATTGCTCCTTTAAGGGCTAATTTCGAGGCTTGAACAATGTGACCCAACACCCTCTCTTAGTCCAAGAGGGGTCTGATCATAATTAAACTATGACTTTTTATTCATTAGAGAGATCAATGGTACTTAAGAATTTAGATGTAACTATAAAGGCAAAACGATAATTTTGACCTAGTTGTACTTACGAGCAATTTGTGAAGGGTCATCGTGTTGTTGACTGATTATATCTAATAGATATAGAAATATATCTGTAGTGCGAAGAGTGCAGCTATCGGTCTCTAGTGTACTACAAGAATTTTGGGATTTAATGTTAGTTTTAGAATTATTGTCCATTTTTTCAATTATTGTCCATTTTTTGTAAATACCATGTCCGTTTTTTTCAATTATTGTCCAGAATTATTATCTCAATAGGATTGAGAGATTGGTGAAGAATGGACTTCTAAGTGAGTTAGAAGAAAATTCTTTACAGGTGTACGAATCTTGCCTTGAGGGTAAGCTGACTAAAAGACCTTTTACTGGAAAAGGTTATCGAGTCAAAGAACCTCTTGAGTTAGTACATTCTAACCTTTGTGGTTCTATGAATGTGCGAGGCCGAGGTGGCTATGAGTATTTGATCAATTTCACTGATGATTACTCTAGGTATGGGTATATTTATCTGATGCAACGGAAGTCTGAATCCTTTGAAAAGTTCAAAGAGTTCAAGGTTGAAGTTGAAAACGCATTGGATAGACGGATTAAAACACTTCAATCGTATCGAGGTAAAGAGTTTTTAGACTCGACATTCCAAGACTATTTGATAGAACATGGAATCATTTTCCAACTCTCAGCATTGGGGACACCTTAGTAGAATGGTGTAGTGGAGAGGAGAAATAGAACCTTGTTGGACATGGTTCATTCAATTATGAGTTACGCTTCCTTATCGGACTCGTTTTGGGGTTTCGTAGTGGAGACTGCAACTTACATACTCAACTGTGTTCCTTCCAAGGGTGTTACGAGAACACCTCTAGAGATGTAGAACGGACGTAAAGCTAGTTTACGTCACTTCCGCATTTGGGGTTGCCATGCACATGTGCTTGAGGCAAATCCCAAGAAGTTGGAACCATGGTCGAGGTTATGCCTCTTTGTAGGCTACACTAAAGGACACGAGGGGGTTATTTTTATGATTCGTCGGAACATAAGGAGTTTGTTTCCACGAACGCTACTTTCCTAGAGGAGGATCATATCAGGGAGCACAGTCCACGTAGTAAAGTCGTGTTGCGTGAGCTTTCCAATGAAACAACTGAAACTTCAACAATAGTTGTTGAAGAGCCTGTTTCATCAGGAAGAGTTGTTGATGATAGTTCATCTAGTAGGTCGGTTCCACTTCAAGAGTTGAAGGAACCTCGACGCAGTGGGAGGGTTGTGAACCCATCTGTTCACTATCTGGGTTTCACAGAAATCCTTGCTATGGTAGCAGATGGCGACGTTGAGGATAAGTTGTCTTATCAGAAGGCAATGGAGGATATAGACCGAGATGAATGAGTCAAAGCCATGGATCTTGAGATGAAGTCGATGTATTTCAACTCAATATGGGATCTTGTAGATCAGCCTGATCGGGTAAGAGCTATAGGTTGTAAATGGATCTATAAGCACAAACGGGATGCTGATGGGAAGGTGCAAACCTTCAAAGCTCGACTTGTGGCAAAGGGTTATACCCAGGTAGAGGGAGTGGACTATGAGGAGACTTTCTCGCTTGTTGCCATGTTAAAGTCGATTTGCATCCTCTTGTCCATTGCAACTTATTATAATTATGAGATCTGGAAAATGGATGTCAAAATGGCCTTTCTGAATGGCAATCTTGAGGAGACCATTTACATGGTGCAACCCGAGGGATTCATAGCCCAAGATCAAGAGCAAAAAGTTTACAAACTGAATCGGTCCATTTATGGGTTGAAATAGCCGTCTAGATCTTGGAACATATGGTTTGATACTACGATCAAGTCGTATGGCTTTGACCAGAACATTGATGAACCTTGTATCTACAAGAAGATCGTCAATTTGTATGTAGACGATATACTCTCATTAGGAATGATGTAGGTCTACTGGTTGCAGTTAAGAAATGGCTAGCGACCCAATTTCAAATGAAAGATTTGGGAGAGGCTCAGTTTGTTCTAGGTATACATATCTTTTGAGATCGTAAGAACAAAGTCCTAGCACTGTCTCAGGCATCGTACATTGACAAGATGTTGCTCAAGTACTCAATGCAGGACTCCAAGAGGGGCCTACTGTCGTTCAGGCATGGAGTCAATTTGTCAAAGGACATGTATCCTAAGACACCTCAAGAGGTTGAGGAAATGAGACAGGTCCTATATGCATCTATCGTTGGCAGTTTGATGTACGTGATGCTATACCAGATATCTGTTATATTGTGGTAATAGCCAGTAGGTATCAATCTAACCCAGGCCAGGGTCATTGGACAACAGTGAAGAACATCCTCAAGTATCTTCGGAGAACGAGGGACTACATGCTCGTGTATGGATCTAAGGACTTGATCCTTACTGGATATACAGATTTTGATTTTCAGACTGATAGGGACTTTCACAAGTCCACGTCAGGGTCAGTCTTTACTCTTAATGGAGGATTTGTAGTGTGGCGAAGCACTAAGCAGGGGTGCATCGCCGACTCCACTATGGAGGCGGAGTACGTAGCGACTTGTGAAGCTGCTAAGGAGGCTGTCTGGCTCAGGAAGTTATTGATAGAAATGGAAGTTGTTCCAGATATGTCTAGGTCCATTACCCTTTATTGTGACAATAGTGGAACAGTGGCAAACTCCAAGGAGCTTAGGAGTCAGAGGCACGACAAACACATAGAGCAGAAGTATCACCTGATCCGCGAGATAATGCATCAAAGGGACGTGATCGTCATGAAGATCGCTTCGGAGCACAATGTTGCTGACCCATTTACGAAGGCTCTCACGACTACAGTGTTTGAGGTGTTGGGGTTTTTGCCCTGATAACGAGCAGAAATTCATGTTATTACAGCACAAAGTTATAAAATAATGCAGGATTGCGTTGATAAAAATATACAATATTGTGTCCAAAAGTATTAAGTTCACAATATTATGATCGCATGCGTCCATCGCATTAAAATGGTTAACTTATGTATTTTTGTGCAGAATATGCGTTGACGCAAGGCGAAAAATGCGATCCAAAGAAATCAACGGTCGAGCGCATTAAGAGATTGCATTGACGCAAGGCTATGCGATCATTTGCACTAGCGAATATTTGCTCAAGAAGGTTGCCGCATAGAGCTGGCGCATCTTGGTGGGCGCATCTAGGTGAAAAACGTAATAAATCACGATGGGATAGAAAGCTGATGACGGTCGATTCCGAATTAAAGTTGACAAGACGTTAACGAACTACTGTAGTAAGTACACTTAACTTTTCGGTGACAAATATTCGGCGCATCAAACAGAGAATTAATGTCATCCCATCAGTGCAATCATAAGAGAGAATAAGCCTTTCATCCCAAAGCTCTATAAATACCAGAGGCCACCTTCAGTGAAGAAGTTCGTTCAATTAGATAATTTTTCCCTATAGATAGAAGTAGCCTTCTTCATAGTTTTCTCTTACTTAGAAGGTGGAAGTGAATGAAGGGAGATTATACTGAGAGATCATTTCGGTGAACTTGGAAGAGTACTAGAAGCATCGAGATCAGAGAGAGGGCTAGCTCCTGCGGAAGCAGGAACATCTTTTGAGCAGAATAGAGTTAATAGTGTAAAAGCCTTGGAAAGCAATGAATTGCTACCAGGCTCTTTATCCTTATCTTCCATTATCATTTTGTACTCTGAACTTATTTATAGAAATGGAATTTACATCTTTATATTTGTTCACTCTTTGTACATTACACATGAGTAGCTAAATCTGTCGAATGGGTTGAGAAGCACTTAGCTAGCATAACTGAGGATCTTCATTCTATGTGATTATCTTGTATTATGTATGTGTCATTCGTTCATTAGAGATACTCGGGAGGGTAGTCTAAGATAGAATCTAGGCTTGGAAAAGTTAGGTTAGAATCTAGGTTCGGGAGAGTCAGATTAGAAACGCATAATCAAGAGATATGAGCTTAGGAATAAGCGTTGTTTGCTATTAACACATTGCATGCATCCTAGAGATAGGTTATGATTGTATGCGGTCACCTTGTCCTTGTGTGCATCTTGCATCATCACATAGGCAAGAAGTAGAGACTTAGGAATAAGCTCTATAGACACTATCGCATTCATCGTATGTGTCCTAAAACTAGGAGCCGCTGCAAATTGGAAAATGATTTACTGTCGCATGAATGTAGCATGATCACATAGTTTGAACGCATTCTCGAGAAACGCTAACTAAAGACCTTCTCAACCCGTTCCTTCGCATACTCAGTGTATCTGTCGCGTAATCAATCTTTTCTCAAATTCGTCGCATACTTTTTATACTTCAAACAACAAACCAACCAAACCATTAATTTATTTGTTACCGCAAAGTAATCTTAAAATTTACCACTGCATATCGTTTTCCTTAGTCCCTGAATTCAACCCTAGACTTACCAGGAAACTCAGTAGGATTTATACTTGGGTCCTACTGAGAAAACTTGTTGCACAACGCATTTCCACCAACGTAATCCTTTCCATTATTTCATCACATAAAATAACGCACCATGCCCTAAAGTCTCGTGTCCTGTAGTTTATAAACAACTTTGTACGAACACTTGTGATGTATAATATAAATGATATTTACTTCACTACTTGACTTTGCACATTTAGATGTTTTATATTTTACCACAAACCAATAAACTTAATATCCCTAGTTATCTTTATGTAACTTAAGCATGTACGTAGTGACATACAAGTGGATCGTCTTAAGTGACAACAAAAATAATCTGTATTATATGGATGTAGGAGGGAAACCTTATTCTAGTAACACTACGGACTTGACCCACTTTGTGGAATTGTTACAAATGTTGTGACTTTCACAGATGGTCTGATCCTGATCATTCTTGTAGTGGACATACGAGTGGGGGCGTCCTATACAAAGACTTTGTATAAAACTTGACCTCGAAGTGTTAATGTCTTGTCATATAACTCTATTCATGACTGAGACTTCACTTCACTAGGATGACCATAGGTAACATGACCACAATCCTGAGTGAGTTAGGAACTCCTACCATTGAGGGCGGTCCTTTGATTTGTATGGGTGCGAGTAGCCAGAGCGCCGACTCAAACCTACCATTTTAGGGATTCGTACTGATGATTGGTTATATCCAATGGACATAGAAATATATCTATGGCAAGAAGAGTTCAACTGTCGGTCTTTAGTGGAATGTCTGGCAGTTAACGAATGGTGGATATTGTGACTAAAGAGTTTAGTCAGCTATTCACGCACCGTTGGAGCTTCGAGCCATAGGTTCATAAGGTCCCCTTGGTAGCTTGGTTACAAGTTGAGAATCAGTTTTTGGGTTAGTTTGAAATGTTCAAATAGACAAGAGGGAGTTCGATTATATATAATATAATTGAACAAGTTAATTAAATATGATATAATTAACTTTATGTATGAGATATATTAATTTGGAGGAAATTGGATATAAATATGATTTATATCTAGTAGAGAAAAATATTATAATTAATATATGATATTAATTTATATGTTATGAATATGATAAAATCATATTCATTGGACGGTTATAAAGGAAATGGGACGACGTCTCTTCTGTTCTAAATAACGGATTAGTGCATTATAAATAGCTGACGGTGTGCAAAAGTCATAGGCACAAACATTGTGTTAAAGAGAGTGTCTTCGTTTAGAAAATCAATGCCTATACGATAGTGATTGATTAATTGCACGATCGCTTACATATACGATATTGCTAAACGATCGCTTACCGATTATACCTTCGTGTGCTATTAACTAAACGATCATTTACCTTTTCTTAAGTAGTCGTTTAGCTCTTGATATTTACTAAACAACCGTATAGACGATCACTTAGTTTTTCCTACGTGATCGTTTGGACGATCACTCACCCTTTTCCTATACGATCGTTTATAAGATTGCTTACCTTTTCCTACATGATCGTCTAGACGATTGTTTATTTTTTCCTACACAATTGTATACTTCACCTAAATGATCAAGCATCTTGTCTATGTGATAGACGACCTTATCTCCCACTTGCTTGATCGTTGTGTACGGTCTCTCTTTCTTCTTCGCTCTACCAAATCCGAACAAAGCCCACACTTTGGATTCTCACTCAAAAAATACTGTGGGCTCTGAGTGGTGGTATCTTCTCTGTTTCCTTCTGTCCGAGTGGTGATTGTTCGAGGTTAGACTCGCTGTGAATAAGAAATCTTCATCTGGTGTGATCTCTTGATCTCTTTAGCATTATGAATGCATATTAGTATGTTTTGAATGTATATGCGATAATTCTGTCATATTGAATTGGAAATATCCGCTTTCGCTCGTAGGTACTCTTAAATAAGAGTTTCTTCTTGAGGGTCACCTTCAGAGCATGGGTCTACAGAACCATCTGCGGCTGGAATAGGGCAAGTGGGAGATTTTCTTGTATTGGGCTTTTATGCCCTAGTTTATTGTTTTGTACTAGTTTTTATACACCCCACTTCGCTTTAGAACAAGTGGGAGATTGTTGGGGTTAATGCCCTAAAGTCTCATGTCTTGTAGTTTATAAACAGTTTGTATGAACGCTTGTGATGTATAATATATGATATTTTACTTCACTTCTTGATTTTGATCTTTTGAATATTTTATTTGCTTTACCACAAACCAATAAACTAAAATCCCTGGTTGTCTTTATGTAACTTAAGCATGTATGTGGTGACATACAAGTGGATCATGTCTTAAGTGATAATCAAAATGGTTTGTAGTATATGAATATATGAGGGAAACCTTATCCTGGTAACGCTACGGATGCGGCCCGCTTTGTGGAATAGTTACAAGTATTGTAACTTGTCGCAGATGGTATGATTCTGATCATTCGTGTAGGGGACATGCAAGCGGGGGCGTCCTATACAAAGAGTTTATATGACAGAGACTTCGCTTCACTAGGATGACCATAGGTAACATGACCTCATTCCTGGGTGAGTTGGGAACTCCTGCCATTGAGGGTGGTTATTTGATTTGCATGGGTGCGAGTGGCCAGATCGTCGACTCAAACCTACCACTTTGGGAATTCGTCTGATTTGGGAGTTGGGAACTCAGCTACACAAGATGGAGTTCATTCCTTCCTCGAAACAGGGGCAAGTAGATAGACAGCTCCCTTAAGGGCTGATTCCGGGGCTTGAACGATGTGGCACCACACACCTTTTCTTAGCCTGAGAGGTGTTCACACATAGTTGGACTATGTTGTATTGTTCATTAGACAGATTAGTGGTATTTAAGGAGTGAGATATAACCACAGAGGATAAAGACTTACATTTCACCAAGATGACCATAGATCACGAGATCTGAATACATAGTGAGTTGTGAACTCCTGCCCATGAGGGCGGTCCTTTGATTTTTATGGGTGAGATGGTCAGATCGCCAAGTCAACATGCCTACCATTTTGGGGATCGTCTGATTAGGGAGCTAGGAATATAGCTACACAAGAAGAAATTCACTCCCTCTTCAATGTCGGGGCAAGTAGATAAATTGATCCTTTAAGGGTTGATTCTAGACCTTGAACAATGTGGTGCCACACACTCTTCTGGCCCGAGAGCGGTTTTATCATAGTTGAATTATGATTTATTGTTCATTATATAGATCGGTGATACTTAAGGAGTTAGATATAACTATAGGGGCAAAACGGTAATTTTGGCCCAGCTGTACTTACGAGCAATTTGTAAAAGGTTATTGTACTATTGATTGGTTATATCCAATGGACACAGAAATATATCTGTATTGTGAAGAGTGCAGCTATCGGTCTTTAGTGGAGTGTCCGACAATTAACAGATGGTGAATAATTTTATTAAAAAGTTTAATTAATTATTCATGTACCAGGGAGCTTCAAGCTATAAGTTCATGAGGTCTCCTCGGTAGCTCAACAGGAATAAATAAGAATCAGTTTTTAGATTAATTTGAATTATTCAAATTAATTGAGGGAATTAACTATATATGATATAATTAATTAAGTTTTAATTATATCTGATATAATTACTATAATGTATTTGATACATTATAATATTAACTGTTTATGAGCGAAAATAAATATTTGAATATGATTCAAATGTTAATTATATGAATTGGATTCATATTGTTAAATTTAATGTAAATGTGATTTATATTAAATGTCATTAGTGAGAGAAAAGAAACTATAGGTTATATTATATAAGATACAATATTAAAACTATAGGTTATATGTATGTTATATTTTATATAACATATAGTTTAATATATATTATATGATAAGATAGTTATCATATTAATATATATTAAAATATTTATTTATTTTATTTAAATAATTTAATTATTTTTTGAATTTATTAATGGGAGGGAGTTATAACGCCCTCCCCTTTTTTGTCTCCACGTCTCATTAGTGGGAAATTTGCTCCTTTAAAATTCTTCTTCTTCCTGCAAAAAGAAAAAGAAACCACAATACACAAAAGAGTTATGTGAAAATCCAAAATATTTTCCTTCCTCTGAATCTCCCTTCCCTCACCAAAATAGTCAGAGCCCACTCCTCCTGGGTTCTCACCTGAGAACATTGAGGTTGCATTTGTGGTAGTGTCCGGTTGGAGATCGAGGTTTCCAATTGAAGAATCATTCTTCAAAAGGTAACGATTATTTGAACGCTATTTATTTTTCTGCAATTTCTTTATTAAACATGTTGTATTTCTGAGTTAAATGCATGATCTGATTTATTTTTCTGTAAAAATTTCATTCTGTAGAATTATGAAAAATTAGGACAATTTCGTTTCCACTCAAAGTCCCTTCATTGGGTTCCATCATGTAGCTGTGAATCTTTAGTGAAGTAACCGGTAGTTAATGGATGTTGAGTAATTTAATTCAATAGTTTAATTAATTATCTAAGCACTATTGGAGCTTCAATCTACAGGTCCATAAGGTCCCCTCTGTAGCTCAACAGGGATTTTTTAGAATTAATTTTGGATTAATTTGAATTGTTCAAATTAATTGAGGGACTTAATTATATGTGATATAATTAAATTAATTATATATGTGATATAATTAATATAATGTATTTGATACATTATAATATATTTGAATATGATTCAGATATTAATTATATGGATTGAATTCATATAATTAAATTTAGTATAAATGTAATTTATATTAAATACCACAAATTAATGAGAGAATTGAAAACTAAAGGTTATATTGTATTTGATACAATATAAAAACTATAGGGTATATGTTATATTTGATATAGCTATATATATATAATTATTATTTATATTTGTTTTTGTTTTAAATTTGAATTTCAAATTAAAGGGACTTAATTCTCTCAACTAACGTGGAAGTGGGAGTTGGTTTTATGATGAATGATCTTTTTTTTTTTTTTGGTTATATCTTCATCTTCTACACAGACTTCTCCCATCCAAGAAAACTCTTTTTGTGGAATTTTTTCCCAAAATTCTCATTTTCTCTCTAAAAATTCTTTTTGTTCATGTTGGGACTGGTGTCCTAAATCTCCTTGTAATCTCGTAGTTTGTAAACTTTGTATAAACATATTGTTGTTAATAAAATAAATGTTATTTTATAAGCATATCTCAATCCAATAAACTAAGACTCTAGGTTATTTTATGTAATTTAAACAAGTATATAGAGACATACAAATGGATCTTATTTAAATAATAACCTAAATGGTTTGTAATAGATGGATAAGGTTGGGTACCTTATCCTAGTGACACTACGGATATGACCCGTTTTATAGGTGTTACAAGTGTTGTAAAGTACTACAAATTATCTGATCTTGATTATTCATGTAGAGACATGTCAGTAGGAGTATCATATACAAAGAATTGACCGGACCACAAAATGATTAGTCTCTTTATATAATGTTGTTAATAATAGAGACTCACATTTCACTAAGATGACCACAGGTGACATGACCTGAATCTTGAGTGAGTTGTGAACTCCTACTCATGAAGACGATCCTTTGATTTGTACGGGTGAGAGTGGCTAGATTGTCAACTCAATAAGCCTACCATTTTGGGGATTCGTCTAACTGAGGAGCTGGGAACACAGCTACACAAGACAGAATCCACTCCTTCCCCGATATCGGGGCAAGTAATTGCTCCCTTGAAAGCTGATTTCGGGGCTTGAACATAGTGGCTACACCCTCTTCTAGCCGGAGAGGGACTTGGTTATAGTTGAACTATGACTTATTGTTCATGAGAGGAATCAGTTGTACTTAAGGAGTTAGATGTAACTACAGGGGTAAAACGTTAATTTTGGCCCAACTGTACTTACGAGAAATTTGTGAAAGGTCATCACACTGTTGATTGGTTATATCCAATGGACACAGAAATATATCTGTAGTGCGAAGAGTGCAGTGAAGGAAATTGAACACGAGGATTTTCATGAGTAGCAGAAAGACCATCCCAAATTACAATCATAAACAAACCAAAAGGTTATGCATTCACTACAGAAATTACAGCATGAAAACTACAAATGAACAAGGAGAAATTCTACGAACATTTGTAGACTCGTATCCATGCTCATTGCTCACGAACGCTCGAACAACATGACCGCTACATCGCACGAACACCGTGCACTCGTCCTCAGCGATTGCCTCAGTCACGAACTCCCCAACAGCATGAACGGCCTCCACAGAACCTTGACGGCATAGAGTTGAGTATGACACCACCAAGAAGGCTACCTTGGTATTCTCGATGTGAGAATGCGGAGGATGGGCTCAAGAAACACCAATCGTGTAAACAATTGAGCAAGTAGGAGAAGACTGGACCTATCGTATAGGTCGGTGCCCGGTCGTTTAACAAAAGCTAAGCGATCTCTAGCAAAAGCGAAGTGATCGTCTAGCAAAAGCTAAGCGGTCGTTTAGCTCATCACTTAGTTCCATGTCTGTCGCTTACAAAACACTACACGATCGTCTAGCATGCTCAAGCTGTCGCTTAGTAAATCGGTGTTTACTTGACAACTTCCATGAGATTCTTTTTCCGAGAGAGAAAATCTTAAAAACAATTTTGACAAAAAACTTACTACAATTGGGAAAACAATTTTCCTTTTATCCCACGGTAACCATAAACCACCAATAACCTCCCACTTAATTGGTTATTAGAGAAAAAGATTTCATTATCCAATAATTAATATTATTATAAATATAAATGATAACCAACTTATCATACTATATTTATAACCTATAGTTTTAATATTTCATCTCATGAAACATATAAATCATAATTCTTGTTCTATTCCATGGAACTTAATGTAAATCTCATTTACATTAATCCTCCACTAGATGTATCTCATACATCATACCGATCATATCATATATAATCGAATTATTTCTTATCAATTTAAATGTTTCAAATCAACACCAAGAACTGATCCTCAACTGAAACCATTGAGCTACCAAAAGAGCCTTATGGACCTGTAGCTCGAAGCTCCAACGGTACGTGAATAACTGACTAAACTCTTTAGTCACGAGATCTACCATCCGTTAACTGCCAGGCACTCAACTAAAGACCGACAACTGAACTCTCCTACCACAAATATATTATGTGTCCATCTTAACCAATCAGAAGTGCGACAACCTTCACAGATCACTCGTAAGTACAGCTGGGCCAGTAACCGTTATGCCTCTGTAGTTACATCTAACTTCTTAAGTATCACTGATCCCTCTAATGAACATAAGTCATAGTCCTACTATGATTGAGTTCTCTCTTCCAAAGAGAAGCTGTGGCCACTATGTTCAAGCCCCGAAATCAGCCCTTTAGAAAGAAATCTCTCTACTTATTCCTACTTCCGGAAATGAGTGAATTCCATCTTATGGATTGAGTTCTCAGCTCCCAAATCAGACAAGTCCCCAAAAAGGTAGGCATGTTGAGTTGGCAATCTGGCCACTCTCACCCATACTAGTCAAAGGACCGCTCTCAAAGGCAGGAGTTCTCAAAACACTCAGGATTGAGATCATGTCACCTATGGTCGTTTAGGTGAGATGTAAGTCTCTAGTATCAACGGCGTTATATACAAAGTCTAGTCATCTCGTGGTCTGGGTCTTGTACGAACTCTTTGTATAGGACACTCCCGCTCGTACGTCTCCACATGAATGGTCAGGATCTACCATGTGTAGTAGTTTACAACACTTGCAAACCTCTACAAAACAGTTCGTATCCTTAGTGTCATTAGGATCAGGTATCCCACTTTAATCCTTATACTACAAACCTATTTAGGTTATCACTTAAGGCATGGATCCACTTGTATATCACATATACATGCTTAAGTTCACATAAGATAACCAAGGAGTTTTGTTTATTGGATATGAGTAAATGCTAGAATGAAATAACATTTATTTTATTCATCAAACAATGTGTATCATTACAAACAACGAGACTCCGAGAGAATTAGGACACCAATCTCAATATGCAGCTCTCTATTTTTAGTGGAATGACCGACAGTTAATAGAAGTTGGATAATTTAATTAAAGAGTTTAATTAATTATCCAAGTACCATTAGAGCCTCAATCTATAGGTCTATAAGGTCCCCTCTGTAGCTCAACAGGGATTTAGTTGAGAATTAATTTTGGATTAATTTGAAGTGTTCAAATTAATTGAGGGAATTAATTATATATGATATAATTAATATAATGTATTTGATACATTGTAGTATAAAGTACTTGAGAGAAATTTGAATATGATTCAAATACTAATTATGTGAATGAGATTCATATAATTAAATTTAATATAAATATGATTTATATTAAATACCATAAAGTAGTTTAGAGGAATTATATATTTTAATATGATTCAAATATTAATTATATGGATGAGATTAATATAATTGAATTTAATTAAATGTGATTTATATTAAATGTCATGTATTATTCAGAGAAAAATAAAACTATAGCTTATGTTGTATTTGATAGAATATAAAACTATAGACTATGTGTTATATTTGATATAACATATAGTGTATATATATATATATATAATAAAGTAGTTATTATATATATAAAAAGAGGGAGTTATAACTCCCTCCCCCTGATCTCTCATCCAATACATGAAGTGGGTAAGATGAATTCTTAGTTCTCTCAAAAAAAATCACACAAAAGAGAAAAGTTCTCTGAAAAATCTCTCTCCTCCTTTCCATCTTCTTCCTTTTTCCAAACCTAGGGCAGAGCCCACAACTCCTATCTATTTTCAACCCTAAAGAATACAAAGAGTTCATATTTTGGTGGTATCCCTTTTGGAAGAAGAGATGGTGATCTGTTCGAGGGGTTTCATGAAGAAATCGGTTCTTCCAAGGTAAATTTGTTTCCTCCATTTTTAATTAGAAAAGCATGTTGTAATTTTATTTTTTAATGCATAATCTTTATTCTTAATTCTGTAATTTTTGGAAATTCTGTATAAAAAAATAAAAAATTGGGATCGATCCCCACATTCCGCTGTGGGAACCTTCAATAGTTTTCCCTTCACTTCCTCCTTCCAAAAATCTCAGAGCCCACACACTCTTGAGAGATACTCATCCCAGAGGAGAGTACAGAGATCTCACTTGTGGTGTTGCTCATTGGAATTTTATTTGAAGAGTTCATGATCGGATCGTGGAGAAGGGGATTTCATGAAAAACTTGTGATCTTCAATGGTATGTATGAATTTCTTCTCCCTTTTTCCCCTCTTTCAATACATGTTGTAAATTTATTCAATTAATGCATAATTTTCCTTTTGAATTCTGTAAAATTTGTATCCTGTGAAAAATGAAAATTTGGTCGATCCCCACTTTCGTTACGGAACTTCACAGTTTTTTCAAGAAGTTATCTCTGATAGTATGTTATCAATGACAGAAGTTATCATCGATAACTATGATATAAGTGATATCAGTGATAGAACTTAGA
Organism: Benincasa hispida; assembly: GCF_027475165.1. Taxonomy (NCBI): domain Eukaryota; kingdom Viridiplantae; phylum Streptophyta; class Magnoliopsida; order Cucurbitales; family Cucurbitaceae; genus Benincasa; species Benincasa hispida. The sequence continues at coordinate 2,548,348 of NC_143480.1, forward strand.
TGATATCCATATATCGATGACATAAATGATATAAAAGTCAATTCCATTTGATGAAAATCTATTATTGATAGCCCCTGCTAAAAGTTATTAGTGATAGTCACTGATTGAAACTATCAATAATAGCTATAGCTATCGGTGATATTTGTATATCAGTGATATGACTTAGGTATATATCAATAAAATGAATGATATTAGTGATATTAGTGATGTGATTTAGGTAAATATCAGAGGTAATCACTTATAGACCTCTTATTGATAGACTTCTATCACTTATAACTTTAAATGTTAATCTTTGAAAGATGATAGTCTTTTTTCAAAAGTTGATAACTACTTATAAAAGTCTACCATTGATATCCACTGATAGCCTTAGGTGTTAATATTTCACGTTTATTTCTAATTGATCAAAGTGTATCAATGATAACCATCCTGATAGCAAATTGAAAGGTGATATTTTAAATGTCACTATTTTAGTGTTGTGTTAATATTTCTCAAATTGAAAATTATCACTAATAATAACTATCAATAATATCAAATAATAGTAGCTATCAGTGGCTATCAGTGATAGTTCCTTCAGTTACTATTATTGATAGCTACTATCTGTGATAGTTTTTAATTTGATAAAATCGAAAGAAGAAACGTGAAATGGTAGATTGCGTGTGGACTTTTTAGTCATTTATTTATATTGTATTGCTGATAACTGTTATCAATGATATCTAGTGCTAATTTTGTCTCATATATTTTATATGTTTATTCTTGTTCTATATATATATATATATTTTTATTTTGAGTTTGGTTGTTATTTGTGTAATTAGCCCTATTATTTATTAGTGGAGGAGAAAAATATTGATATTGGCCACCAAAGGCCTCTGTCCCTTCCTAATCAACAGGGTTCGTTTTGTTCTTGTTTGCATTTGGACCACGAGAAACAGGCCCAGCTTTCTATTGATGAATTGGGCCCTCAGCAACACATAAGCCCATTATCTGCATGTTTGGGCTGGGCTCTTGTTTTTAGCTTTGTGAGCAAGCTCGTTTTGTATTTGACTGACTTCAATCCATCAGCATATAACCTCCTGAGAATATAACTATTTTCACTACATCTACATCATAAATAAATAAAAATATGTGACCTTTGCCAAAAAAAAAAGTGTAGTTTCCATTACATGGAGTGATTATAGCTTAAATGGAATGAAACATGTAGTATCAATTTTGAAGTTAAAAATATCATTTTTGCTCCCCTATATTGTCAATAAAAAAAAACTTTTGTTGAACTTATTTTGTTGCAATAAAAATTAGAGATACAAACAGGGTCGATTGGATTGGGTTGGAGAGATTCTTTTGGACCAATTAGAAATTTTGGTCGGTCGGATTGGCTATCCGAATGACTCGAACAGGTTTCTAATCCAACCCAACCCAATCCTTGCATTGTTTGGTTTTTTTCCCATAAAAGATATTTATGTATAATATAAAAAAGAATATATGAAATTAAAAAGTTAGAATTACATAGATATCAAACTCATAGCTAAAACCACAAGGCCTAGTTTTTAAAAAGCAAAACAATAAGCTTTGACAAAGTAGAATACTCAATGTACTTCAAGAGAAGACTGCAACAAAATGGGAAGCATCTATAAATAGGGGAATCAAGTCATTTAAAATTACAAAAGGATTTAAAATCAAATAATCGGAACCACTAGACCATATGATAATTTATCTCAAGCCAAAAACCTGAAACTCATCCACATACCTAACATTAGAAGACGAAAGTACATCACGTTTAAGTACCAATTGGAGTAAAAAAAAAACTCCCAGATTGAAAACCCACAGCCAAAAATGGGAATCGATGCCGACAGAAAGAGACGAAGAAGATGATGACGACTCGGTGACTATGCAACGAAGAGAAAGGAACAACGATGAAAGGAGAGGGATGAGCAGCGAGGGAAGGATGACGACGACAATTGAGCAGACGAAATTGAAGGGGGGAAGAGTAGGAGCACGGTAGTTCAGTCTAAAAGGGTGATGAGAGAAGCTGAAAGAGGGACAAGGGAGAGGGATGAGCAATACTTCAAAACAAAATCCTAAAATCTAAAAAGTTAATATATATATATATATATATATATATTAATAATTCGGCCCAGGTTGGGTCAACCTAATTTTTCAAAAAATATAACCCGAGATCCAATCCAACCCTTATAGTTTGAGTTGGTTAGTTCAGGATTATTTGAATACTTGTAGTAAAAATGTCTAAGCAATGTGAATGTTGAAATCTTTCATCTACAAATAAGAGTATTGATGTTCTTGACTTGAGGTAAGATAATTACATCGATAACATACAATAAATATTTATTTTCAAATATAGCATAAATCTGAGTTATTTTGATTAATCAAAGTATTCACCGATTAAAAAAAGAGTTTATCTAAATTAATCTTAATGTTCATAAAAATGAATATACATCGCGTCTCTTTTTTAGTTTAGTTGGTCAATTTTATTTTTAAAAAAAAAAAATACAAACTGCAATCACGTTGTTTTTGTTATTGTTCTCATTTTTAATGAGAACTAAATACAAAATTGGCCGTACTTATTTTAATATTATCTAATTTCTTATGTCTCATTTGGTAATTATTTTGTTTTTGAAAATTGAGCTTATTTTCTATATTTTTCTTATCATGTTTTGTATTACAATAATTGAATACTTAATCAAATTTTAAAAATTAAAAATAATTCTTAAAAGTCATTTTAGTTATTAAATTTGGACCTAAAAAATTAATGAAAAAAAAAATAGTGTGTACAGATTTAATTTTTAAAAACAAAGAATGAAATGATTATTGAAAAGGAGTTTCGTTTAATTTGATTTTGGTAATCACTTACTTAGCATAAGCAAATTGGTGTGGATTAAGAAGGCAAGGAGGGAAGAAAAATCAGAGCAGTGCACACAAGAAGAGACAAGGGGACGGGCGGGAGCAGGTGGGAGACGAGGCCCTACGCTTTGGGCATTAAAGCAGAATCAAAGAGTTGGCCATTATCAATAGCTAATGGAAGGGAGCGGTGCTGATACAGACGGCCATGAATTCAAGAATGCAGAGGAGATGTGGATGGAGCAGGTCGGAAACCCCACCAAGCGCACCCAATGGTATCGTGAAGGCGTAGGGTATTGGCAAGGTGTTGAGGCTTCCGTTGATGGGGTTTTGGGCGGCTATGGCCATGTTAACGACGCCGATATCTTGGGTAGTGAAGTTTTTCTCAAATCCATTTTGGCCGAACGTTTCCCTTTTCCTGGAAAAGACCGCCCCCTTGTCGCTCTTGGTATATCTCTTCATACCCACTTCTTAGTTTTCTGATTCCAGACTTTAACGAGGTAAGATTATACAAGTTACTTTGTGCTACTAATGTCGGAGCTGCTATTGCAGATTGTGGTTCTGGCATCGGGAGAGTCACCAAGAATCTTCTTATCAGATATTTTAACGAGGTAAGATGATACATGTTAATTTTTTATTCCTGCCATGTTACTTTCTTGCTCTCTATCTGTCCGTATTGGGATTTGTATCGAGTAACATTTACGATGGTGCTTGCTTTGGGGTTTTGGGTTTGTGCAATCCGCTCGGCAGCTTGAAAGGTGGACATGAATGATCAGATGAATAGATGTGCAGTTTACATAAGTGGCTAGAATAACTCTTATTGAGCTGTTGAGGATTTAATGCTCATTATTTTCCCTTTATTTAAATATATATATAGTGAAGAACCAAATGACTGATGAATATGGAGGAATAGCTGTTAAATCAGTTGAATCGCAAAGCTTCCTATCTGTTTGAATAGAAAAGGAAGAAAGATTACAAATATTTATACTTAAAGTAACCACATGGACGCTAGATGGAATTTTGATGCTTTTGAGCCAGTAGTATATTGAACGTAAAATTGGCAACAGATGAACTGTGAGATTGTTATACATAAGAACAATAAGATTAATAACCACGTAAACTTACTCAGATTTCAACTCCAGCAGCATTTGTCTCTCCAGCCTAGACTCAAATTTAGTTTCCTAGTGCATACCCCTGTCAGGATACCATTATTGAGGTTGGGCCATTTGTGTAATGACCATTTCCTTGATTTCAATAAATGGTTTTCCAGTGATTGATATTCAATGTTATGATTCATTGTAGACCGTCATCAATGCATTGTTGTGACTATAGATCCAATGTTCCCAAGGGCACAGCATTCAATTCCACATTCAACTTTATGTGAATTGCAGTCAGTCAGCCATATTAACTTCTTTTGTCCTTCAATTGAAAAATTATTATAACATGTACCTTTCTTATAAATTCTTTGGTGTATTAGTATGCAAATTTACTCTTACAGAAAGACTGTTTATTTATTTACCTTTTTTTTGAGCCTTAGGTTGATCTTCTTGAACCTGTATCACATTTCTTAGAGGCTGCCCGTGGAAGCTTGGCTCCAGAAAGTAATGGAGCCTCTGATCTGCACAAAGCCACTAACTTCTTTTGCATGCCTCTTCAGGTAATATGTAGTTTATCGATACCCAATATTAATGTAAAACAAGAAAATTGTTATTTTTCGTGGTTATGTTTGCTCAAGATCTTCTCTTTGGCCCTTTAGGTTGTAATTGGTAGCTTATGTACCATTTTTTTATTATGAAAGGAATTTTGGTTTTCGTATAAAGAGCATATTCTTAGTTTTTTCCCCTCAAACTCACCCCATCCTCTACTATGCAACTGAAAAGAAAAGAGTTTATAAGAAACTGGAGAACAATTGGCAACATCAGTATAGCTCCATTGTTAAGACACTATTGTTGAACTTAAATAGAAAGAAACAGGAAAACAATTTTTAATATGGCTAGATACCACAGAATAGAGGTTCAACATCCAGTAGGTAAGACATTGTATTGAGGAATTATATGTGATAAGTTGCTTTGGTATCTTAGTTGATGCGACAGTGCCCTTGGATCTCCTCCATCTATCTGTGCATATCTGATTTACAGCAGTAAATTATGACTACCAGATGTCTTATCTGCCTGAATTTTTTTTTGACATCCATGAATTCGGCTGTATATTTCTTGATTTGGTATCTGGTGCAAGTCGTTTTCTGTTTTCTAAAACATCTAGATTTACACTACTGTTAGGAATTCACGCCAGATGCAGGAAGATATGATGTTATTTGGGTTCAGTGGTGTATTGGACATCTCACTGACGAGGACTTCATCTCATTCTTTAAAAGAGCCAAGGTAAGTTGTATTTTATTTTATTTTATTTTTCTCGAATCAAGCTCTGAAGAATTTTGTTACTTGAGTTATTTATCATTTCTTGAGTCCCTTTGGGTGTAAAGTGGTCTAGCTGTCAGTTTCAGTTAAACGCTTCAAATGGTTTAGATCTTCTCATTTTTCTCTTACCTTACCTTTTAGCTTTTATTTTTTGTTTTCCACCTTTATTTGTTGTGGAGTTCTTCTAATGTTGATGATATATTTTGAATTAGTTACTAAAACAGTTTTGAAAATGGAAATGAATCAATGATAATGATGAAGGTCAATATGATATTCACATCAGAGAGTAAGATGTCGTAACAATGTCAATAGACATACTGGTGACAAAGTTTACCGTGCATGAAAGCTTGAAAGCTTTATTCAGATTCAAACCTAAAATTTCAATGTATTTATAATTTTAGAAAGATATCAAGTAACTTTATGTGTGAAAGTTTCAATATTTCAATTAATATCACAGGGTAATATCTTTTTGATAATATTATAATGAAAATGGAAATTTTTAATATTATATGGATAAGAAACAAGGAACTCATTTCTCAGAAGAAAGTGGAACACAAGGGTAGACAAGATATGTTCTCGTAGTGAAGGTTTGTACTCGCAGTTGGCATTGATGAGAAAATCATCATTTGAACGTCGAAAGATGAATTGATCATTATATTGTGGCTATTGGCTCGAAAATCATTCTGACTCGGTGAGTCTTATGGTGCTTCTTGTAAATGATAAGTTCATTCGGGACATTAATTATTATGGCTCTTATCTTTCTCACTGTTTTCATTTTTCCTTTCACATTGGTAGTTGTTCATGTTTCTGATAACACCATATTCAACTTGCAAGTAATCAATTTTTCATGTCTGATAACATCTGGCAAGTAATAAAAATTTCGTATTTTCTGACAACTCTTGTTAAAAACAAAAATTCTGATGATTTATTTCTGTTAGTCTACCTGACTGCATCAGGTAGATTATGCATATTGGCTCTAACCATTCAGTTACTTTCAGTTGGGCCTAAAAGCTGGCGGAATTTTCATCCTGAAGGAAAATATTGCAAGATCTGGTACTTGCCATTTTCAGTTCTTTTCCTTATGAATCTTATGCTGTCTTCTAGTAACAAGAATATATTATCTCAATTTCAATGTCTGATACCTTCATTCAATGAACTTTTCATTGTTCTAACTTCAATAAAGTTTCTGTTTCTTATCAGAAAAGAAAAACCTTTGCATTAAGCTTGTCTGCCTTATCGACTTTTCCAGTGATTCTAGCTGAAAATCAAAATGAACATTTCAGAATTCAAATGTTGTATCTTGTTGCAGGATTCATACTGGATAAAGAAGATCGAAGCATCACAAGATCTGACCCATACTATAAAGATCTATTTAACCAGTGCGGACTCTATCCATTTAAATCAAGGGTAAAGTGACTATGCGTTTGGTTCAGTTTAATCAATGCTACTTTTATTTACTTTCGTCTGTTCCACCATCAAACCAGATTGCAAAATGATTTCCTCGGTTATTTTATTTTAATCCATTATTTATTTCTTAAATTCATCTGTGCAGTAAGATGAATGTAATTTCAACTGATTATGTTCATAAAAGGCTCTTAAGTTTCTACCCTTCCAGTGATGATTCCTTTTTTTTTTAAAAAAAAATAAAAAATAAAAACATAAAAAAATAAAAAGAAGAAGTTATTAGTCCTATGAAGTTGTAGACTAGTCCTTTCAGTATTCCTGTTTTACCTTCCTATACTTGGTTAAATCAAATTCCCCTGGGTCCTAAAGAAGTAAACCAATTTTCTACAAGCATGCAACTGATAGGTAGTGCACCACCTCATGGTTCATGTTCACGTTGCTACTAACTGTCATATCATACCACGCAAGCCCACCTTATGGTTCATGTTCACATTGCTACTAACTGTCATATCATACCACGCAAATCTTCTTAGCTTTGCCTAGTAACTTGCTTATGAACTTCATCCTGGATGCTGGAACTTATTCCATAAAGGAACTTAATTTGCATTTATTTAATTTTAAAAAATGTTCAATTGAAATGTGAACTAGTTAGACAGTTCGATAGCAAACGTGAACCACAAGGTGGATTAAGAGCCAGTCATTTTAAAGAAAAGCTTAGGTTACTCGTAGAGGATTGGATTACTTGGATTGAATATAAATAAATTTGTAACAAGCACCTCCCAACTCAATCCATGAACACTCTTTTAACTGGGTATAATTCTATTAACTCTGTAAAATTCCTCTGATAGGAATGGCATTAGAGGGATATTAAGGGTATATTAGTAATTAGTTAAGTAGTGTGTTAGGGAAGTTGGTTATAAATAGAGGAAGAGGGGAATGGAGAAGATGAGCAAATTTGATGAGTGAAATTGGGAAGGTCCAAATCCCTTGAACACTTGGTTTATCTTATATTTCTGTTATCTTTTATATTTCAATATATCTGGGTTCTATCATCCATCCTCCTATATCAATTACTGATTTTTTTTTCTACTTTGTCGTTGATGTTTTTAGGACCAAAAGGGATTTCCCCAGGAATTATTTCCTGTGAAGATGTATGCATTAAGTACAGAGGTCCCGAAGAGGAGTTCTCGCACCAAAAGGGAACAAAACAATAGACCTGGCGTTATCAAGTGAGGAGCACTCCCATCTCTCCTTTCTGAATGAGTCAGTAGCTGTGATTTGGGTAGCAATACTTACATTTGTGGGTGCTTACTTTTTAACCTTATTATATGTAGATTGCATGTTTGTGTAAGTATATCATGTCCTAAATTCTCGTACGATATCATCTTGTCTTCAAGTGATAAGTATGACCTCTCGTAGTCTCTGTTAACTGTTTGTCTCTGATTGTTGAATACTCTCGTTTTAAAGATCTGATGGAAAGAAAAAGTTCGTTTTAGAGAAGGATTTCTTGGGCCAACTGTTTTTATCTTATTTTTACACTTCATAGATTGTTTGAAAAGATATATGGTTGCCTGATTTACACGGAATTATATATATATCATGTAGTTGAAGATACTGCTTGAAACACAGGATACGAACACTGAAATGCGATAAAATGAGAGTTCTACTAAAAAGAATCTATATATTTTGATTTCTCAGTTATATTTATTTTGTGTGGTAGGCCAGTTGACATACAAATTCATAGTAGATGGAACTGGAAACACCAAGCTTCTCGTTTTTCAAGCTTGCAAGGAAATGTCGTTGCCATCCGCCCCCAAAGCCCTTTCCCTTTGTTATGTTAAAAGCGATGTGCATTGCATAATAGTTCTCTCTTACTCAATATGTTTCAACCGTTAATATTTCTTCATTTTTAATGAAAAGTGATGATACTCTATTTACAGAGTTCTAATTTGGACGATTATCCTTTTATGCTCTTCAAATACATGAAAGAGCAAGGAACACTAACGGAGGAAAGGTAGTTCAATGATTTCATTATAAAAGTCTTCATTTTTACTTTTAAAAAAATCTGCTTCAACTAACAACTTCTGGGTATTGATTTTAGTACTACTCTTTAGTCGCAATCTATATATTTTAGGTCCAGAGAAACGTTGGTAGATGTCAAAAATACCCCTATGAGTTAAAAGGAATAAATAAATAAAAAAAAAAGCAATTGAAAAGAAACCGATTGAAGTCGACCAAACCGATCATAAAATGCATTAATACGACAATAGTCAACTAAAATAATAAAAATAAATAAGCAACCAAACAACACAACATTATACAACACATTTTAGGATAAACTGTTAAGAGGGAATGTCGTTCAATTAGAATTCAAAAAGAAATTTCAGATTACTAAAGCAACAAAATTTTGTGTATTTTATCACACCTTACTTGAGATCTTGCTTTTTTATTCCCCCTTTTCTTTTTAAAAAAGAAGGTTTCATACGAAATTGGTGATGTATGGTAATGGGATCAACTAAAAATATGTAGGCAAATAACAAGGCTGATATATTGAGAACTTCTCTAAGACTAGCAATTATCTTCTTCGATGAGTGCTACATATCAAATAAACCTAAGTACTCGTAAATATACACAGAATGGATGATACATAAGCTTTAGCTGCAGAAAGATCACTACGCAGCTAAAATAACTAGTATCAAATATGAACACATCAATTTCCCCCTCTTTGGCCATAGCAGTTCACTATTTAAATTTTCACATTGATCTACTTACAAACAAAAACAAAAACACACTCTTCGGTTTGTATCTCTCTTCATGGTTCATGCTCCAACCCTTGAAAGGGTTAAAGAACCAAGAAAAAGTGAAATGCCAGTCATAAAAGAACCAAGTACTAGTAGAGATACAAATTAGTATGATACCAGTGGCATATAAGTTGTCATTTTACCTGCCACCAACTGAGCCATTTCTCAGAAGCAAGCAATAAAAAACCTTATACAGCTCATCAGCTCACGTTCAACATTCTGAAGGTTGTAGATGGTAGGTGTATCAAATCCTTTACGCATCACAGTCAGACTTACTAAATTGAAAACTAGAATCCATAAGCAAAGACATAAAAGAAACTATGTCTATGTCTCGATAGGAATAGATATGATTGATGGAAAGAACTCATGTTCAAAACTTTCCATAATAGCATAACCAGCTGTGCCAGCAAAATGTTTAAATATGTGAAAGTTGATGTGTCGTATTATGCTTGCCGGAATTCAAAACCAATATAAATGACAATCTCAGGAGAGGAAAAAAAAAAAAAAAGGCGCAAAAAGACACAAAAGATTAAAATTTTAACTTCCCCGAGCAAGTTGGAAAAGGCAACAATGGATGCTGCTGACTTAAGCTTGAGCAGCATCAACCTTCTCTTCTGCATCATCCGCCCCTGCATTAGCGGTGGCACCATTTTCATCTTCTGCTGGTGGTTGCACTTGGTCCTCCTCAGCCAGTGGCTCCTCAACATAATCATTCTCAAATGCATCTGCAGGAACCTCATAGATCCTAACCTGTGGTTTTGATGGGTCCTTAACCAAAACGTACTTACCTTCATTCAATTTCATGCACAAATCCACAATGGATTTAACAATACCCCACATGTTAGACGTATTCAAGTTAATTTGACCTGCAAAATCCTTAGGTTTATATCCAACCACAGCTAAAATGACATGGTTAAAGTGATCGCGAGGATGAACCCTAGAGACATATCCCAACTTCATCATATCTGCACTAGCCAACAGGGCTTGAGCTGTCCATTTTGCCAATTTATTAGCATTGTTCTTCAACTCAGTGGCCAAAACAGCACCCCTCTGTGTTTCCAATTTCTGCCTCCAATCAACACCAGAATACTTGGGATCAAATTCATTAAGAGCATTCAAAGTCAAGAATGATCTTTGCTTATTAACCTCCATAACACTTTGAACCTCACACCGCGCAACAAGATACATATCATCATCGAGTTTCCACCTCCTGTACCTATAAGCAACTGAAGCGACCTCCTCACCCTCATTTGCAAATGGGTTTGGTTCGTCAAAGGCCACCTTATTTCCGTCCCTAACTAAAACTTGCTGCGAGAAGTTCTGATTAATGTAAGCAGCTTCAACACTCAGTGAGTAAGCGGAGTTGATATCGTCCTTGGCCTCTGGTAAAGGTTCCTGAGAGGTCTCGTGGACCGCAAGCAAATCAAGTTGCGACCCATCCCTCTTATCAAAGAAAAGCTTGTTCCCAACACGTTGAACCACAATATCCCAGGAGTAAACCGATCTAGTTGCACACATAAGGGTGGAAAGGATGGCATCCGTAGCGAAAACTGTGGCTTTGTCCTCATTTGCTAAACGACGAATGACAGGATCATCAGTAGTAGTTACCTTGAAGAAGTTGCGGTTCTTGAAGCGCTCGAGGCGGCGCTCGTTCTTGGGAGTGATTCGGTCGTATGCTCGATCATAGAACTCTAGCCCGCCGCATAGAAGAAGGTCTTCTGGCTCAGGAACAGAGAAGGACAGCTTCGAGAAAGTGGAGAAGGGAATCTGATCAAGCATGTTCCATTCGGGTTGAATTTCCACAGAGGATTTGAAAACAGCGGCTTCGCGACGGGGGGCATTGACATTAGACCTGTTGAGGTTATAAAGGCGGTCACGGCGAGCCCGCTCCTTCTCAGCCTCGCGCTTTCGAGCTTCAACTTCTTCGTCACGGCGCTGAGGTAGCTGGGTCCTTTGTTGGTTGAATCGCCATTTAGGGCCAAATTTGGGGCGCGGAGGAGGCTTTCCATCGACCAAACGGAAGGACATGTCCTCGTCGGCATTGGCCGGAAAGGAATCGTCGTTCGTGAAATCGAAGACGGAATCGGAAGCAGTCTTTGGTCGGCCAGGGTTATTCATGGTTCGAGTCCAATCGGCGATCCGGCCAAGCTTATCGGAGCGAGAGAATGGGGCAAAGGGGACATTGAGAGGGAGGTTAGAGGAAGCGACGAGAGTGGCGGTGGAGTCCGGCGGACCCCAACCGTCGGGGTTGTAGGGGACAGCTCCCACTTCAAAGCCTCCGACCATCTGTAATTGGATTTGAGTTTTTCTCCGATCAGAAGGAGAATGGGGAACAGAAGAAAATCAGAGTTAGAGAGCGGCGGCTGATGAAATTGGGGAAAAGAAGAAAAACAAAGAAGCTAGGGTTTTCTTTGCCTTAAGAGAACCTTGTGAAAAATTACAATACTGCCTCACAGTCAATAGTTTTTTTTTTTTTTTTCTTTCCCCCTCTCCTTTTTAAATACTAGATAAATTTAAAATGCTAAATTATACAGAGTACATTAATTCTATGCTTTATTTTAAAAATTACCTTCTTAACTTTCAAAATTTTCAATAAAGCCCTTGAAGTTTAAAATCAATTTAAAAAATACTTTAGTATATTTTTCTTTAATCGACTTCAAAAATATTCTTGCACTTTCAAAAGTTACATTAACATTTTAAACTTAAAAAGTCAATAAAATTACCCTTACTATTAGTCTATGATAGAGATCGTTATCACATTATTTGAAAACTTAATAGTCATGCATTGAATAATCATATATAACTAATTAGTTCTCAAAGCTCAAAATTTCCTATCAAATCTTTCAAAGACTCTTATTTCATTTTAGCCAAAGCATAGAGTTTCCAGTCGCATCCTTAAAAGCATTTGGTAACAAGATTTGTCTATTGCCTTTGAACGAATAGTTACGGGACATTTGAAGTATGAACTTCTTAACACTTCTAGGGAGAATCACTTTAAACTCAAAACACTTAAGAAGCTTCTGTTACAAACTAAATGGGGAGTCAGTATCAAAGACAAAGATGATTGACGTCCTCATTATTGTCACCTTATTACACGTACAACATTGAACTGAAAAAAGATATAGGATTGCTTGCATCAAATTATATTTCAAGTACTAATGTTATTGAAGAATAGAGTCTGGACGAAAGTGAACACAATAACCGGACACAATGGAGTTATTGAAATATAATATTAATTTGATAGCTAACGTAATTTTCCATGCAATGGGATAGTCCATCTTTTCAATTTGGACCAACAACGTTAGTGTTATTTTGCGGATAGTTTTGTTATATTTATTTAATTTTTTCATGATAACAAAAAATGTCAGTCTAACTCTCATGTTGAGAATGAGATGTCCAAACCATGGAGTTATTGAAATGTGTATAGAACGATGGAGTTATTGAAATGTGTATAGAACGGCTATTTAGTGGAAAAATTTCGCCTGAAGACTTGCTTTAAATATATTTCATAATCATCTTTGTCACACACATATATAATCATCATTCATAGTGATGAGTGAGTTATAACATTGAAATTCCACTATAATTCAGATTAGTTGAAGCTTACAAATCTTCAAACAAATTTTCCTTTGGGCAATGGAGGAATACTCTGTTCATTTCTAAAAAAATTATCAGGATCCACCATCGTCTTCACTTTTACCAATCGATCAAAGTTTCGTTTAAAATACTTCCGCCCACATTCTTCTGCAACCCTGTAATTGGTTTCACTCCCTAGATTCGCCCCAATGTCAAGATCTCTGTAATTCAAAAACGATTCTCTGGGAGATCTCGACACAAACGGAGTCATGAAATTATACAAGCTCTTCGACATGTTCATATAAAAATTCGCAGATTCAATTCCTTCTTCTACCCAGGCCAATGGGTACTGAATCAAAAACAAATTCCCAGCTCTATGTGGAAATGGAGTAGCGGATTCTTCAATCTCCCACATTTTTCCTCCATATGGATTCCATTGCATCACCAAATGGGTATTCTCAAATCCAATCATAGTTCGCCAAATCGCTGAAATCCCTTCCTTCGAGATCGGCTTCTTCACATAATCAGATCTACTCTTGAAGAAAACAGAACCATTCTTGGGTCTATTGAGCAGAGTGTCTATATTGCTCCCTTCAGGGGAATTATTCCAAAACAGAGTCGATTCAACCCATTTTCTCTCGCTACAATCACTTTTGTTTAAACCCAATTCAGGGAAATACTTGTTCATCAAAGGAATGAGTGATTCAGTAGTTCCCAAGAACAATCCGATAAAAGAAACTTGTACTGTGAACTCCCCTTCGTTTGTAGCGGACGCCATTACGTTGTGCATTGCTCTAATAAATAAGTCCTTCGGTAGATTAGGGGCCACAGATTGCCAACGGTGAGCCACATCGAGTGCACCCTGTTCTACTGTCAGTTTCAAATTGAAAACCGTCACAGTGTCAGGGACTGACACTAATTTGATCTTCCACGAAATAACAACGCCGAAACTAGCAGCCCCACCTCCTCTAATAGCCCAAAACAAATCTTCCCCCATAGACTTACGATCGTGAATCACACCAATCACATCGACAAACAGAGCATCGATAATATTATCAACAGAAAGTCCATATTTTCTCATGAGATTCCCATATCCGCCTCCACTAAAATGGCCGCCAACGCCAATGGAAGGACAAACCCCAGCAGGAAACGCAAGAGTGGGACTGAATTGAGCAATACGATGGTAAAGTTCGCCCACAATGGCCCCGGCTTCAATCCACGCAACGTAATTGGTGGCTTCTTTAGAAATATCAATGTTACGAAGATTGAACATGTCGAGAAGAACAAAAGGGACGGTGGAACGGTAGGAAAGGCCCTCGTAATCATGGCCGCCACTCCTAACTCGAACCTCCAGGCCTACGGGCTTGGCGCAGAGGATGGTGGCTTGGACATGGGTCGGGTTCAGTGGCGTGATTATGACAACAGGCTTAGGAGTTTGTGGGGTTAGAAATCGGAGGTTTCTGTTGTAAGATTGAAGAACAGATGAAAATGAAGCGTTTTGAGGAGTGTAGATGAGATTAGAAATGGAGGGTGAGGATTGGATTCGAAGACAACTTAGAAATCTTTGAAGAGGTGTTGTTGATTCATAGGAGGAAGATGCTAATGAAAATGAAAACAGAAGAAGAAGAAGAAGATAGATCAAAGAATGAGGCCACATATTTGATTAACGTTAATATTATGACTTCACTTCCAAATTTGAAATGGGTTAGTATATATTAATAGATGAAAAATTAATGTATTTCTTTATTTTTATTTTTTTTTTGTGCATATTAAAAGGATGTAAATGCTTTTTTTTTTCCATGGGGAAAACGAATAGGTCACAAAAGATAATTTAATTTAATTTAATTTAATGAGTTTGTGTGGTGCGTTGAACATAGAAAATAATCATCCATAACACTCCCCTTTTAATTGGAAGGTTTTTTTTTTCCCTCTTCCCTTATACATTATCGTAATAAATTGCTAATTAAATTTCATGTGCATGTTTGGCAATCGGTTTCAAAATGAGAAACTTTTCGTATAGTCACACTAGTTTGAGGGATAGGTTCTAAATATTATTAAATTATTCAAAAATTTGTTAACTTAATCTATTTTGTTGATCTTACATATGATAACAACCTAATTCTCACATTATTTTATCGTTAGTACTTATAAAATAGAGATTTATTCAATGATATCTAAGATTGTAATTATCGATTCACAAAACTTGAATAACATTTTCTTTTAGTTTTATTTTTTAATATGATACTATAATAATTTAAAATAAGGTAACAATTTGAATATAAAAATTTTAAGCATATAACATATAATGAAAGAGAAAACAACTTAACTCAATTATAATATGTGCTATTGATTAAGAGATTTGTGGTTTGATTACCTTTATTCTTATTATATTAACAAACAAACACACACAAAACCTGAAATATTTAAGACTTTATATCAGTCTGCTATATAACAAAAATGAACACATTGTTATTGTTAACATTATAAATTTGACCAAGTTTTTAAGATTGTATTTAATAGATTATTGATCGTGAAAGAAAGGTTGTTTGACTTTTAAAAAAATCTTACAACTTCCAATTTTATATTTAATAGATGATTTAACTTAAAAATATTAAAAATATATTGGACATCAAATTAGATTAGAAAATATGAAATTTTAAAAACGAAATTAGTCAATAATAATAATAATAATAATAATAATAATAATAATAATAATAATAATAATAATAACAACGACGACCACGATAATTCAAGAGCTTACAATAAACAGCACTCAAAATTCATAAATCAATTTCTCCAAAAGAAAAATAATCATAAATCAATCGATTTATAATCTAATCGACTAAGTTTTCTCCAATAGGGAGTATATATAATATAATGAAATAACAATTACATATTTGTTTCTTTTCTAAAAACTGTTGATCATTTTGCGATTAATTTTGTCAAATATAATTTTATTTATATTCATCTTTGTTAACATGTCTCATAAATCAAATGGTGGGACTTAGGCTCAGTTAGGGGTTGTTTGGGGCCCAACATGAGATGGTATAACATAGGTTGGTGTCGAGTTTGATGCCTAAATCTCGTAGGATTAATTTGTAAACATGGTTGAACAAACTTGTTATGTATTTAATAAAATATTTGATATTTTATTCATTATCTGTACGATATTTTAGTTGCATTAACCACAAACCAATAAACTAACATCCAAAGTTATCTTTGTAACTTAAACATGTATGTAGAGACATACGAGTGGATCATGTTTAAGTGATAACCTAAATGGTTTGTAGTAGATGGATAAGACTGGGTATATTATTCTTATGACACTATGAGTATGACCCACTTTTAGGTATTACAATTGTTGTAAAGTGCTACAAATGATCTGATCCTGATCATTCATGTATAGACATACGGGCGGGGATATTCTATACAAGGAAGTTTGTATAAGACCCGACCACGAAATGTTTAGTTTCATTATATAATGCCGTTCATAATAGAGACTTACATTTCACCAGGATGACCATAGGTAACATGACCTGAATCTTGAATGAGTTGTGAATTTCTGCCTATAAGGGCGATCCATTGATTTTTATGGTGAGAGTGGCCAGATCGCAGACTCAACAAGCCTACTATTTTGGGGATTCGTCTGATTGGGAACAAGACTACACAATATGGAATTCACTCTTTCCTCGAGGTTGGGGTAAGTAGATGAATTGCTTCCTTAAAGGTTGATTCTAAGTCTTGAACAATGTGGCGCCACACTCTCTCCTGGCCCGAGAGGGGTTTAGTCATAGTAGGACTATGATCTATTGTTCATTAGAGGAATCAGTGGTACTTAAAGAGTTAGATATAATTACAAGGGCAAAACGATAATTTGGCCAAATTGTACTTACGAGCAATTTGTGAAAGGTCATCATACTGTTGATTGTTTATATCCAATGGACACATAAATATATCTGTAGTGCGAAGAGTGCAGCTGTCAGTATTTAGTAGAGTGTTCAATAGTTAACGGATGGTGAATAATGTAATTAAAAAGTTTAATTAATTATTCATATACTGTTGGAGCTTCAAGCTACAGGTCCATGAGGTCCCCTTGGTAGCTCAATAGGATTTAGTTGAGAATCAGTTTTTGGATTAATTTGAATTGTTCAAATTAATAGAGAGATTTAATTATATATGATATAATTAAATTGTTTCAATTATATGTGATATAATTGTCATAATGTATTTGATACATTATAGCTTAATGGAAGAAAATAAATATTTGAATGAGATTCAAATATATTTTCTATGAATTGGATTCATAGTTGTTAAATTTAATATAAATATGATTTATATTAAATGTCATATAATAGAGAAAAAAAACTATAGTTTATATTGTATGTGATACAATATTAAAACTATAGGTTATATGTTATATTTGATATAACATATAATTTAATATATATATATATATGATAAGTTAGTTATCATATTTATATTATTATTATTATTATTATTTTGATAATAAGGAAGTATATTTTCTCTCCACCCACATTAGTGGGGGTGGTTATTCTATTTGGCAAAAGAGAATAAAAAGAAAATGGTTTTCTTTTTGTTCTAGACATTTGATGCAGTTGAATAATTGAGACGTATTTACAGAAGTGTTCTGTGTATTTTTATGTTCATGAGGGAATTTTCAATCTTCTTCTTCCTCTATATTAACCTTCCCCTCTTAACCAAAATAGTCATAGCCCACCACTCCTGGGTTTTCACCCTGAGAATACCAAGGTTTCTATTGTAGTAGTGTCTGGGTTTTTTGTTCGAAGTTATCTTGAAGTAGGTCTTCAAGTTGTTCGTGTTTGTTCGAGGGAGAATCGTGAAGAAAAGGTTCAACAAAGGTGTATTTCTTGAAACCTTTTCTTGTAAAGCATGTTATAATTTAGATTTCAATGCATATCCTTTTATTTATTTACTATAAAACTTTGTATTCAATAAATTATGGAATTTGGTCGATCCGCTTCCGCTCAATGTTCTTCTTGTTAGAGTTCATTCAATTGGTATATCATCTCAATGTTTGGGAGCCCATTATCCGATCTCACCTATTTGAATTGTTTGTGGGCCCATTTTCCTTCCATGTTTCGTATCTCACCGTTTCATTTTCCTCCGCGTATCATATGTCATGTTTCATTTTCCTTCCACTTCATGCATATCGATAGTCCTCTCTCTCACGTCTATCTCAACCATACTCGACCATACTCAATCGTGCTTGAACATACTTGATCATACTCGATCATGCTTTGAACATACTCGATCATACTCGATCGTTCATACTCGTTCATACTTGATCATACTCGATCATATTTGTTTATGCTTGATCATAGAAAAACTGAACTCGATACTTTTTATTCCTCGATGAAGATATATTTATACATCATATAATAATGTAAAAAGACCATAAAGGAAAAGGTATTGCATGTGTTTGTTGGGCAAGACTAATTAATTACGTTATCGGTGTTTGCAAGTTGGTTTGTTATTATTTTTTGTAACTTCCTCTAGTCTCTTATTCCATAGGTATCATATATTTGTTGATTTTTTGTGACATATACAAATGGCCCGTGGAATGTGGCCCTTATATATGGATGCAAATATTTATAATCAAGTTGTAAAATGGTCATGTAAGGTCATCAAGTTATGTAAAATCTTTTGAGGGGAAAGAATTTAATGAATTTCATATCCGATCTAATTTTTTCTATCAGTTGAATGAATTTAATGAATTTCATATTCAGTCTAAATTAACACTATTTTGTAAAACCTTTTGACTTTCTTTGATGAGAAGTTTGGAATGAATAATATAAAATTGAATCGTATACCATATCTTGAGATTGGAAAGAATAAAAAAAAATGCAATCAATGTATTATTCCAAATAGGATGGAAACAATAATAATTGGATTATAAGATTTTTAAAAAAAGTACTCATACAGACAAATTATTATAGAGTACAAAAACTGAACTAGATAACACTGACATGTGAACTCTGCACACCTAAACATAGACATATGAACTTAGACATAACAACTCTGCACACCTAAACACAGACATATCAACTCAGACATAACAATTCTGTACACCTAAACACAGACATCAGAACTTCCCAGACATCAGAACATCTGATATCCTATATCATCTTAGCGTCCCAAAGTGCCCCTTAGAGTCCAATAGATCAGTTTGGACATTTGGTCCAAGTTATTATTCTTTCCATATTCAAGTGGGTCGAATACATGCCTCATTTCTTGAACGGATTTCTACATAAAATGTCTAAAAAATATTACGTGAATGTCTTTAACATTTCATTTCTTACAAAAAAAAAAAAAAAAAAAAACTATTGATTTGGTTATTTAGAACTTAACCCTCACCTACGTTCTGTGTGTGTGTATATATATATATATATATATATTTCTCTCTCCCCCATGCATATATTCTCTCATCCCAATAATATATTTAATATATTCTCTCCCCCATAATTCACATCCATTTCTTCTTCCTCCTCCCTCTATTTTCTCCTTCTGGCAGTGTGAGTTGCAGGCGATGGACGACGTTGTAGGGAGAGAGAATCTCTAATGCGGGCTCAAGCAGACAATAACGTGGTTGCAGATGGGCGGTGTGAGACAGCGTGGTGCGAGGTGAAGCTTCTGGCACCGAGCGTGAGAAAATCCAACGCAGACTCGGGCAAATCCAGTCAACGGCGGCGCAAGCTTGAGTAAGCAAACGACGTGAGACAACATGACGAAGCTTCCAACACCAAGCATGAGCAAATCCGTGCACGGACTTGGGCAGATCCAGTCGACGGACCTAGGCAAGAAGATTTGGTCGATGGTGGGGGTTTAATATAAACAATGATGATATATATACTATGATATATATAATCGTTTATTTTATATAAACGATGATGATCTTTATATTTAGATTTATTGTTCTGTGATATATACGCTTATATATGTGTTCTATCTTGAACATCAAGTTCATCTGTGATTTATATAATATGGTATATATATACTTTTTTTTTTGTTGATTTTTGACTACTTTGAATTTATGATATATGATATATACACACTTGCACATATGTTCTAAAATTTATTGTCTAAGGTATATTTAAAAATAACCATGAATATTTGAGTAGCTATCATATTGTCTAAGGTATATCTAAAAATAAGCATGAATATTTGAGTAGATATCAAATATATTTACCAATATATTTCATATATATTTTTAGAATGTTTCCAAATAAAAAATGGAATATGTTATATGTATAAGTGAACAAGCAATGGAACATTTCACATAATAACAAAAATCGACATGAAAAACTAAATGGAAAATAAAATCATATTAAATATCGTATTCTCTCTCCAAATGAAAATGGAAAAAAAAATATATCAAACGCATTTTATCCCTACAATTAAAGAAGGGAAAAAATCATAGTAAATGCATTTTCTCTCTCCATAATTGTTGGGTTTTATGTCCTAAAACTCGTGGTATGTAAACAATGGAGCTTATTCTGAAAATTCAATAAAGTTGTTATTGAATAGATCTATTGCTTGAATAGAAATCCAATAAACCTAAAAGTCCCTTGACTATTGGATGAGTACTTGAACTTTATGTGGAGATATAAAGGTGGATCAGGTTCGAGTAAATAGTCAAAATGATCTATAGTACATGGATAAGGTTGGGTACCTTATTCTGGTAACATTATTGGATGCGGTCTGCTCTGCAGTTGTTACAAGGAGTTGTAAAGTGCTACAAACGAAGTGATCCTAATTCGTTCATGTTGGACATGAGGAGTGGGGTTGTCCTTGTGCAAAAGAGTTTGTACAAGATCGGACCACGAAATAAGTCACTGTTACTTTATAACGTTGTTTACTGTTTAAGACTAACTATTTCAAAGCGATGACCTAGGTAACTTGACCTTAATCCTTGGCTAATTATGAACTCCTGTTTATCTGGGATTGCCCTTAGATTTGCATAGGTGAGGGTTGGTTCAACAACGTCGGCTCAATATGACTGCCATTTCAGGGGTGAGACTGGATAGATAGCTGGGGACATAGGGTGCAAGAGGGAATTCACTCCTACCCGCTTTAGGGATAGTGGAGAGGTTGTTCCCTTAAGTGCTGATTTTGAGGCTTGAACAAGGGATCCCGCCCTCTCATTTGGCATGAGAGGGACTCGATTTTGTGATTGGATCACAAAACAATTGTTCATTAGGGGATCAATGGGGACTTAAGGAACAATAGGTAATTTCGGGGGTAAACCAGAGATTTGACCCAGCCGTTATTGCGAACAACCTGTTAAGGGTTAACTTACTAATCATGGTTATATTAAGTATGCATAATATATCTACAGTGAGGGGAGTTCAACTATGGGCTTTAATGGAGTGACCCATTAGTTAACAAATGGGGATTAAATCGGTCTAATGAGTTTAGCCGATTAATCTCGGATTGTTGAAGCCCATGATCTGTTGGTCCATGAGGCCCCCCAACTAGCTCGAAAATGGATTAGCTCTAGAGTAGTGTGATAAGTTAATTTGAAACGTTCAAATTAGAATCAAATGGAATTGGAGAAAATATATTTAAATATGATTTAAATATATGAAGATGAATTTGTGTAAAAATTAATTTAATATTAGATATTAAATTAATTAGAATTATTTAAATTATTTAAATAATTATTTATTAATTTTATTAGAAAATTAATTATGAAATTAATATGCAAAATTAATAAAATATGATTCTTAAATCAATTTTGGATTTTTGGAAATTGAAAAATTACACAAAACTTGGAAAATGGGTTTTTCAAGTTCATCTTCAACTTGCTCACAAGGAACCCACCACTTATTCTTTGGTTTTACTCCAAGTATGAGTTGCATTCCATGTAACACATCTCTTTAAATGATAGTCTACAATATATTGAAGAGATTGGAGTGAAGAAAGGAATGGTGAATTGACTGAATTTTTGCTGAAAAATTCGGATGAAGAAGGTGTTCTTCAATGGGTTGGTTCAGTGAGCTTTCTTCATATGCCCTTTGATTCCAACTTATTTTTGTTGGGATTGGTGTCATAATTCTCCCAGAGTCTCGTTGTTTTGTAAGATACACATTGTTCAATGAATAAAATAAGTGTTATTTAATTCTGGCATTTACTCATATCCAATAAACAAAACTCCTTGGTTATCTTATGTGAACTTAAGCATGTATATATGATATACAAGTGGATTATTCCTTAAGTGATAATCTAAATCGGTCTGTAGTATAAGAATTAAGGTGGAATACCTAATCCTGGTGACACTACGGATACGACCCGCTTTGTAGAGGTTTGCAAGTGTTGTAAACTACTACAGATGGTAGATCCTGACCATTCATGTGGAGACATGGAGCGAGGGTGTCCTATACAAAGAGTTTGTATAAGACCTGGACCACGAGATGATTAAACTCTGTATATAAAGCCATTGATACTAGAGACTTACATCTCACCTAAATGACCATAGGTGACACGACATCAATCCTGAATGTTTTGGAAACTTCTGCCTTTGAGGGCGGTCCTTTGATTAGGGGTGAGAGTGGCCAGATTGCCAATTCAACATATCTACCTTTTTGAGGACTTGTCTAATCTGGGAGTTGGGAACTCAATCCATAAGATGGAATTCACTCATTTTCCGAAGTAGGGATAAGTAGAGAGATTGTTCCCTTAAGGGCTGATTCCAGGGCTTGAACATAGTGACCACAACTTCTCTTTGGGAGAGAAGACTCGGTCATAGTAGGACTATGACTTATGTTCATTAGAGGGATCAATGGTACTTAAGGAGACAGATGTAACTACAGGGGCATAACAGTTATTGACCCAGCTGTACTTACGAGCGATCTGTGAAGGATTGTCGCACTGCTGATTGGTTAAGATGGACACATAATATATCTGTAGTAAGGAAAGTTCAGTTGTCGGTCTTTAATGGAGTGCCTAGTAGTTAACGGATGGTGGATTCCGTGACTAAAGAATTTAGTTAGTTATTCACGTACCGTTAGAGCTTCGAGCTACAGGTCCATGAGGTCCCTTTGGTAGCTTGGATTCAGTTGAGGATCAGTTCTTGGTGTTGATTTGAAATGTTCAAATTGACAAGAGGTATTTTGATTATATGTGATATAATCGGTATGATGTATGAGATACATCTAGTGGAGGATTGATGTAAATGAGATGTACATTAAGTACCATGGAATAGAAAAAGAACTATGGTTTATATGTTTCATGAGATGAAATATTAAAACTATAGGTTATAAATATAGTATGATAAGTTGGTTATCATTTATATTTATAATAATATTAATTATTGGATAATTAATACTTTTTCTTTTAAATAACCAAAGTAGTGGGTGGTTATTGGATCATGGTAACCGTGAGTTTAAAAGAAAAATGATTTTCTTTTTTTCTTATCTTTTTTTTAAAAAAATAGGTTTTACAAACATTTGAAAAGGTTTTTGAGTTTTCTCACGAAAAAGAAACTCACATAGTCGTCAAGTAAATTCGGATTTACTAAATGACGGTTGGACGAGCTAAACGATCGTGCAGGTGCGAGCTAAACCATCATGCAGTATTTACTAAACGATCACGTAGCTTTGCTAGACAATTGTTGGCCCAAGGTAAACGATCATGTAGTGTCTGTAGGCGACAAACCGAGCTAAACGATAGGCTAAACGATCGCATAGCTTTATCTAGATGATTGGGCATTGACCTATATGATAGGTCTCCGCCATCTCCCACTTACCCAGTCATGTACGCGATTGTTGTTTCCTCCGTTCGTCTGCCTCATACCAAATGCGAACAAAGCCCACCCTCTGGATTCTCACACCGAGAATACCAAGGTCGCCTTGTTGGTGGTGTCAGACTCAACTCGACATCGTGAGGTTTTTTGGAGGCTGTTCGTGGTGCTGTGGAGGTCGTTCGTGATCGAGGAGATCGTTGAGAACGAGTGCGAAGTGTTCGTGCTGTGTTGCAGTCGTGTAGATCGAGCGCTCGTGGTTGCTGTTGTTCAATCAGAGTCACACAACGAAGCGTGGAGACGTTACGCCTGAATCGTGTACCCGGTACACGATTAACTCTAAATCGTGTACCCGGTACACAAATGCTTGTTGATCTAGCACACGCAGACTGTCGATGTGGCAGTCATGCAACGTTAACTGAGGTAATCATGTACCCGGTACACGATTACCTTAAGTCGTGTATCGGGTACACAACTCCCTTCTCCATTAAACCATCGTGGCTCTTCTTCTTCCTCCATCCAAAACGTTCTTCCTCCGAAAACTTCATCTTCCTCTGTCCAAACTTCGTCCAAAAACGTCTGTTTTGCCTAATTTTCTCTTGTTGCTGCCACCGTGAATCGATCTACCGAAGGATTTTGTTCATCCGAAGCATTTTTTTTTACTGAGGTAAAGTTTTTTCTTTAATTTTTTCCAATATATGTATTTGTTTATAAAAATGAGGATCAAGTTCGAAAATGTATAGTTTATGGATCCATGATTTAAATGTATAATCTTCATATATATATCATTTTGTTTCCATTTGGGCTGAACTTAATGTGTAGTAAATGGATCCACGATTTATTTTTGGATATATGTTGAACTTAGAAATTAGATTTTGTTGGGCTGATTTTATTGGACTATTTTTCTGGATGATTATATTGGCCTATTTGTTGGGCTACTGATTTAAATGTAAAGTTTATGGATCTTAAATTTGGGTGGATTTAAATGTATAATATTTAGATGTTATATGTTGAACTTAGAAATCGGGTTTTGTTGGGTTGACATATTAACCTATTTTTTTGTCAACTATAACAATTGAAAAAATCATAATAAATATGTCGATGCGTCATGAAGATTTAGTTATTCTTGAACCTGGAAATGATGGAGACAGTGATATTGATGTTGAAGTTGATGAATTATTTGGAAATGATAGTAGTGGGGAACATGATCTTGAGTTGGTACCGTCGGATATATTCACCCAAATAGATTGGGAAATTACAAATTCAACAGGTGAACTAGGTTGTACTTTGGAGGAAAAGAGTATAGGTATAGATAATTGTATTTTAACGTAAAGGAATGTTGTTTAATACTAAAGAAGATTTACAGCTTGAAATATTGTGTGACAGAACACTACGAGATAATGAAATCAAATCAAGATCTTTGGTATGTCAAATGTAAATCATGGAGGGATAGTTGTGATTGGAAGTTACAGACATGTTGGTGTAAAACTCATGGGATGTTCAAAATTACCAAACTTCAAGGGGATCACTCATGTTTGTTTTCAGAATTAACACAAGATCATTCACATCTTGATTCAACTTTTATGAGTATTAAAATCCAAAATTTGGTTAGAGCTGATCCTGGGTACCTGTGGCCCTACTCCAAGAAGCAATTAAAAAACAATATGACTATAATGTTAATTATAAATGGGTGTGACAAGCCAAGAGAAAAGCATTGATTGTTGTGTTTGGTGATTGGGAGAAATCATATTCAAAGCTTCCTTATTGGTTGAGTGCTCTTGTTAATTACAATCTAGGAACACGAACAGATTGATATTTCCTTTCGTCTGATGTGCCAGGTATGACTATTTTTTGTCGAGTTTCTTGGTCCTTCGGTCTTACAAGAGAAGGGTTTAAACATTGTAGGTTATTAATCCAGATCGATGGAACTCATATCTACAGAAAGTATAAGGGAAAATTATTGACTTATTGACCGCCTTATCTATTGATGCAAACATGCATATATTTTCTCTTGCTTTTGCTATTATTGAAGGTGAAAATTCGTCCAGTTGGTCTTGGTTTTTGTCGGTATTGTGTGAATATGTTACCCAAAGAGATGACATTTGCTTGATTTCGGATAAACATAAGGGATTTCTTGCTGCAATTAATAATGAGGAAATTGGTTTGAGTGAACCTATAGCGTTCCATCGATATTGTCTTCGCTATATTGGCAATAATTTCAATACGAAATATAAATCAAAGCTAAAAGATTTTGGTGTTTAAGGCAGGAAATCAACACCAAATGCACAAGTTCATTCGGTGCATGAAAGAATTGAAACAATTGAACCCTGAATGCCTTGAATATTTTTCAGATATTGACTTGGAAAAATGGACCCAATCACATGATGGTGGGTAGTGCTATGGGTGGATGACAAGCAATGCAGCTGAATGCATGAATAGTGTTTTCAAAGGTGCTAGAATGTTACCAATTAATTCTTTGGTTAGGCTAACATTTTATCACACAATACTGTATTTTGAACATCAAAGATAAGAAATCAGTGAAGCACTCGATCGTGGGGACATGTATATAGAATATGCCTTGAGAAAACTTAAGAGGTGGAAAAAACGAGCATCTGCACATACGGTGACACCTATTAATAGGGAAAGTCAAACTTTTGAAGTACAAACTGCATAAGTATGATTTCTACCTATAAAGGACAACACACACAAGTTTTGAGCTTGAAAGAAGGAACATGTTCTTGTAATAAGTGGCAGTCATTCAAGATTTCATGCTCTCGTGTAATTGCAGTTTGTAATTACATGCGTTTGACATACATACCACTCATTGATGAATGCTACAAATTATCCAATTTCAAGCGATGTCATGAAGGTCACTTCCATCCAATAGAACACCCAGATTATTGGCCAGAAATATCATTTATAGAAGTTCGTCCGAATGCGGACTTACTAAGAGAACAAGATCGGCCAAAAAGTACGCGCATTCATAATGAAATGGATTGGAGAGAGGCAAGCCAAAAAGTTCAATGTACAATTTGCAATAGAGAAGACATAACAAATGTACTTGTCCACAACGTACATTAGGTGCTTCGTCTTCGGGTCATTAGGTGTATCTTTTATGTACTTATATTTTTATGTAATGTATATTTTATATACTTGTATTTTTCATGTAATTGTATCTTTTTGTACTTATATTTTTTATGTAATAGTTTCATTTTATGTAATTGTACTTTTTATGTAATGAATTTATTTTTCATGTAATTATATCTTTGTACTTTTTATGTATCTTTTATGCGATGAATTTTATTATATAATATAATTTGAACTTTTTAGGTAATGGAGTCTAGTCCTTCTAATCTTGTACAACTATATCAACAAAATACGCATCGTTCACAATCGGTATGGATAGTTTTTCTACAGTAGTTTTGAGTTGTCAGAGAAGGGAGGCATCTACACAACATACTATCCCATTTGATCACTGCATTATTCCCTACGTTGAACAGGCAGATTTTCTTGGGGTTGCACAAATCGGATTTATCCAACTTGATTGGTACCCCATTACTGCTCTAGTCGAGCGTTGGAGACCAGAAACTCACACATTTCACTTGCCTTGTGGGGAATGTACAATCACGCTGCAGGATGTTGCCATACAATTTGGGTTACGAGTGGAGGGCAACCATTGACAGGTTCACTACAATATGATTGGAAGAATATTTGTGAAGAGCTATTAGGCGTTCTACCAGATGATCTGAAAGGCTCAAGATCGAGTATCCTATGGTTGGTTTCCCAGTTTCCAGAATTACCTCCCGATGCCGACGACATCAACGTACGTAGGTATGCACGAGCATACATTATGCAGCTTATTGGAGGATTTTTGTTCGCTGACAAGTCAAATAATCTTCTCTCATGTTCCTCCTGCTACTGTCTTGATTTTGAGCATGCTGGTACGTACTCGTGGGGTGATGCATATCTTGCATGGTTGTATAGAGAACTTTGTCGAGCTACCAATGCACAACCGTTGGAAATAACACTACTACAGTTATGGGCTTATGATAGATTTCCAATTGTAGCACCACAAGTCTAGTTACAAGCCCCAAATCATCATCCACTCAGTGCCAAGTATTATTTTATTTATATATTTATTTCATTATCATTTTATGCAAGAATATAAATTAATTGTATTTTTTATAATTTTAGATAGAGTGGTGTATTAGCTTCCTCTTAACAATTAGCAAATATGTTGCTCGTGTACCGAAAAATATTTGATAAACTGATGCACAATCAGGTAAAAAATGTATATATAAATAAATATTTAAAACATTTTGGATGTATACTTATCTTTTTTTTTTTTGTCAGATTAATTAGACGTCATACATACAACAAATTTGGTCATCACTACCTGATTACTGTCGTGTGAAGACATCTGGTTGACTATTAGCCCTCTTATATGCTTCCATATAGTAGAGTGACATCATCCAGATCGTGTGTTGAGACAGTTAGGTCTGCGACAAACGATACATTCATTGTCCTATACACTTTCAGCACTACACCAGATTGACTTGAGAGGTAAGCATGACCAAGACTGGCGTTGAATCCACACAGAATATATATTCTACTGGCATGTACGACATGATCGTTGTGCACAGGGAGAATTAACAAATGGGTTAGCTGTATTAGATGATTACTTTTCCTGGTACGATTCAATCATAAGGTGATTTATCACACCTAAAGACGCTTACTATTACTGCATGGTAAGAAATTTAAAATCAGACATTTTCCATATATATGATATGAATATTGTTTAATATTGATTTTTTTCGTTGTACAGAATAATTTTATCGGAGATGTACAACAATATTTAGTGCAACACAACTTACCAGAGTTGGGTTCAATGTGCCAGCAAACATGACACCGATCGAAGACGTATTCGTCGTAGACGACAACGACAGTAGGGTGAACCTAATTTAGAGGGACACGAAGACATCCTCCATGAGGGGTAAGGGCCAGGGGAGGTCGTCTTTAAATTTCATGTAAACTTCTAATTTCAAATTAAAGAACTAATTGTAAATATTCTTTAATATCATGACATTTTTTTTTAATAATGAGTGCAAAATAATTATGTTTTCATTGTAGATTAAATATATAATTAAGTTTAATAATGAATGAATTTGTGCTCTTGGTCCTAAAGTCTTAATATTGTTGTACATCTCTAATAAAAAAAATAGTCAATCTATTTTTTAAAAAAAAAAAATCGTGGACCCGATCCACGAGTCTCCATGCGACCGGTCAACCAAGTCAGCCAACGTGGTGCTGACTGGATTAAACGTTAATCGTGTACCCCATACACAATTTTGCTAAATGATAATCGTGTACTCCGTATACGATTCTACTACCCTACTTTTATCAATACTTCCCACTCCCACCTATTTTTAAAAATATTTTTCCATATACTCCATTTTTGTCAACTGTTTGAAAAAATACTCTATTTTTTAACGTCATCCATCAAAGATTGAGGCCACATGTTTGATTAACGTTAACATTATGACTTATTCCAAATTTGAAATGGGACCTTAGATGAGTACATACATATATTTATAGAAAAAAAAATAGTATATTTCTTTATTTATAGAATATGTCATAAACAAGAATTTAATTCAATGAGTTTGTATGGTGCATTAAACATGGAAAATAATCATCCATAATACTCTCGCTTTAGCTGGAAGGTTTTTTTTTTTGTTTTCATCTTCCTTTATATATATTATCGTAATAATTTGCTTATTAAAATTTCAGGTATCTATTTGACGATGAATTTCAAAATAAGAAACTCTTCGTATCTACACTAATTTAAGAGACAGGTTTTAAATATTATTAAATTACTAAAAAAAATTATAAATTAATCTATTTTATTGATCAATACAATACATATGATAAGAACCTAATTGTCATATTATTTTATCATTAGTACTTATGAAGTGGAGATCTATCCATGGATAATCAATTAAGTTTTCTCCAATAAGGAGTATGAATAATATTTCTTTTATAAATATTATTTTTCTTTCCTAAAAACTATTGATCATTTTGACAGGATTGATTTTTAAAAATATAATATTATTTATATTCATCTTAACAATTGATCATCCTTTCCAGATTCAAATGGGTTGGCTGAGGCTGTGGAGTTTGGGTTTTTGGCCCACACTTTTCCTTTTTTCCACACTTAATTGAATAGCCTATAAGCTCGCTTAAAATTTATTATATCTTCTAGTCTAAATCTATCGCTATATTTTGAAAACTCAAATTCCTTGGATTGAGTTAGATTTTTTCTGTTTTTATTGTGATGGGTTGAACCGTAGGTTAGCTAAAAAAAAATTTTGGTTCACTCAATCCAACCTGAATTTTATATAGATATCTTTGTTTAAAGTTTGACCAAATTTGTATTTATTAATTTGTGAGTTCTTAATATATTTTTTAAATTGTTATGATATTTGTCTTTATTTAAAGTTTGCAATATGATATTTAACATTTGAATTTTATGAGATTTTAGTTATTAATCAGGTGTTGTATATAAATTTACATATTTTTAATTAAAAAGAAAAATTAGGTTACCGACAACCCAATCCAACTCGAATTTTAAAGCTTGTGTTGGAGACTTTATTTGATTCATTTGGGTTGACAACCCGACCAATCTGAAATTTTCGAATTGGTCCAAAAAATATCATCAACTCAACCCAACCCAATTCATGTACATCTCCTATCTACCCTACAATTTTTTTCTAGCCAAATAGAATGACATCTTAGAAAAATAACCAAACTAATTTTTTTTTTAATCTTTGTTGTCGTTCTGGCAAGTCATGAGTGTTTTATGAACCATGTTTTGAAATTATTTTAGTTGAGTTTGCGAACTTGATCGTTGTTTTAAGGAAGATGAAGTTAATATTGACGGGAGATTGGAGATTTTTCCAAGCGTAACATTAAAAAAAAAAAAAAATGTAATCTAGAGATTCATATTTACTAAAAAAAATCTCCAGGTAAATATATATATATATATATAATATGTTTGTCGGAAATATAGAGATAAAAAGATAAATTATACCTTAAAATCTTTTAATAATTAATTAAAAAAATATAATCTTAAGTTTTCAAGTATAAATCTAGTAAAAAAGAAAATACAAAAATAAAATTTCCATAAAAACTTTTTTGCAAAAATTAGTTTATAAAAAGCGTTTGCATTTTTAAGGGTAAATAGAAAAGAATATGACGAGTGTGATCATTCCTTAAATACCAAGGGTCATATTTCAATAAACTCAAAAATTTGTCATATTTCAAAATCACATCCATAATATGACCATCTACCACAATTTCTCCTTTTTCTTTCCACTTCTTTCCCTCTAAAATTTTCATGTCGATACTGTTTTTATCTCTTTCTCAATTTTTTATCTCAATATGATTTTTATAACTTTTTTATCTCTAAAATAAATCCTAAATAATTTTCTACTTTCTTACCTAGCATACCTCTCATTTCCTCTCAAATAAACATTTTATCCATTTAAGGCTTCATTTGATATTGCGTTTATAATCGTAAGAATTGATTTTGGAAAAATCTTAACCGTCTTTATTGTTTAATAAATTTACTAATTTCTTAACCGTTTAAATAAATATATTATAATAATATTCTTTCACATTAATATATTTTTTTGCCTATATATTTTCAAATTTTAATTGATTTTTTTTTCTAACGATTATTTTTCTTAAACTTTTATCAAATAATTGAGAAACAAAATCAGTTGAAATTCAAATCATATAAAAATTTTAAAATATACATATTATAATAAATTATAAATTAATTATTAATATGAAAATAATTAAAATAATAAATCTATTTTGCTTCAGATAATTGAATTGTCCATTTAGTATTAATTTATCTAATAGTTTTTCTAATTTAAAAATAAAATTTATCAAACGATATTTTATTTTTTTTTTCACAACCGATTTTTCAAAAAGCAAAGCTGAAAGGAATTATTTGAAAAGTACACAATTCGAAAGGAAGGTTAAAACTATTTACTTAAATATTTTAATTTTAAATCACTAAATGATGTTCAAATTAATTTTTTTTTTTAAAAAAAAAACTACATAAATTGATGACCGAAGGGATCTTGCCATTCCCTTCAACTAAAAATGATTGTGATTTTTTTTTTCCTTCCATATAATTTGAGGTTTTTTCAATGAAACAGTCATTCTTTTTTCTTTTTTCTTTTTTTATTGGTCAATCAAAGGTTTCTTAAAAAAAGTGTTCAGTAATCCAATTAATTCATTACTTCTCAATAAATAAATAAATAAATATATATATATATATATAAAAGAAACAATGTAGATCATGTGAAATCACTTCCTAAAATATACTAAACAACGTTTTCAAATATACTTACATAAATAATTTCATTATTTTAAAAAAATTATTTTTCAACTAATATCTTAAAATGAGTATAGCTCAACTGACATATAACTTTTGTTAGAGATCGAAGATGTCTATAGTTAGAACTCTCACCTTTATTATACAATGAAAAGAAAAGGAGGATTTTCAAAAATAGAAAAATAAGGAAAACCATTGAGACAAAATAGAAAATCTTAATTTTCTTTAATAGAAGGCTGATAGAAATCTATCAATGTTTTTTTTTTTTTTTTAATATTTCGGTAAATAGTTTGACATTCTTTCTATCTATCAAAAATTTCCAAAAAAAAAAAACTTAATTGTAGTCGTTTTTTTTTTAAATAATTTTTTTGTTAATTATAGTC
Organism: Benincasa hispida; assembly: GCF_027475165.1. NCBI lineage: Eukaryota > Viridiplantae > Streptophyta > Magnoliopsida > Cucurbitales > Cucurbitaceae > Benincasa > Benincasa hispida. The sequence continues at coordinate 2,580,963 of NC_143480.1, forward strand.
GATATTTAATTTTTATGGTGCTCAAAAATAAATAAAAGGCTTGTATGCATCCATGCAAAAGTAATAACGTTATTGTTTTTGGCAACATAAGGATGTTCAACAATGTGTTTCATCTCTCTTTTTATTAGTTTGATAGTAGGTTCAAAATCAATCCCATATTGGCAATTGCCACTACTATACCCACCAGGCTCATTGGTTCAGTGATGAACAACTTCTCTTTGAATATGGATTTCTCCGTGAAACTCGTTTAGGACTTTCTTGATCGCTTCATTCTTCTTTTTTTTTTTTAAATAAAAAAAAAAAACATATTGACATAATTAAAAAGAAAATAAAGATTAAAAAAAAAAGTAAGTGAGATAGAAACAGCCACGAGATGGAATGATAGATAGACCTTGAAGATATTTTTTCATAAAAGAATAAAAGCAACAAAACAATAACATTTTGTTAACACGACTTTATAAATATATTAGTATTCAATGATTAAAAACAAAAACGGTTTCATCTTTCCATCATTAGTTGACTTCTAATGAAAATTGTAAAAATAAAAGAAGAAGAAAAGAGAATGACAACATAGTTACGTAGAAAATCCTAGTACAGGGAGAAAAACCACGATATAAAAATCTTTTCTTATTATTTTAATCTGATATACTATATACATAGGGACACACGGTATAAATATACAGTAGGACACCCTAGGGATCTACACAATTACATAAATGCCCCTAGGTTAATAACCCTATTTTCAACACTCCCCCTCAAGTCGGAGCATAGATACCAACAAGGCCCAACTTGCTTACACAATAATCAAAACTCTGTCACAATAACCCCTTTGTAAGCACATCTGCAACTTGTTGATTTGAAGGAATATAAGGGATACATATGTTTCCACTGTCCAATCTCCTTAATGAAATGTTTGTCAATCTCTACGTGTTTAGTTCTGTCATGTTGAATCAGGTTATTTGCAATACTGATGGCAATTTTGTGTCAGAAACAATTTCATCAGAAGTTCATTATCTTGTTGGAGATCAAATAACACTTTCTTCAACTAGATTTATTCACAAATCCCAAGACTCATGGCCCTATACTCAACCTCAGCACTACTTCTAGCAACAATTCTTTGTTTCTTACTTCTCCAGGTGACTAGATTACATAGACAAACGTATAGTACCCAGATGTCGATTTTTTGTCAATAACAAAACTTGCCCAGTCAGAATCAGTGTAGGCTTCAACAAATCGTTTATCAGTCTTTTTAAACATTAGACCCTTGCCAAAAGTTCCTTTCAAGTACGGGAGGATACATTTAGCTGTTGTCGTATGATCCTCACAAGGAGCTTGCATAAACTGACTGACAACACCTACTTCACAAGAAATATTTGGCCTTGTATGAGACAAGTAGATCAATTTTCCGACTAACCGCTGATACCTTTCTTTATTAACAGGAACTCTATCATTCTTATCACTGAGCTTTGCATTGTACTCTACTGATGTGTCAACAGGTTTACACCCAGTCATGCATGTTTCCTTTAGTAAGTCTAGAGTGTATTTTCATTGAGAGACTGAGATACCTTCTTTTGATCTAGCCACTTCAATTCCCAAAATTATCTTAGCTTACCGAGGTCTTTAATTTCAAATTCTTTGGCCATCTTTGTTTTGAGCCTCATGATCTCAGCATCATCATCTTCAGATAAAATAATGTCATCGATGTAGACAATAAGAGCAGCTATCTTCCCTAATTTCGATCTTTTTGTAAAAATAGTGGGATCAGAATGCCTCTGAACATACCCCTATGCTTTCACAAAAGTTGTGAACCTGTTAAACCAGGCCTTTGGAGACTGTTTCAATCCGTATAGCGACTTTCTCAATCTACACACCATGTTTTTTAACTGACTCTCGAATCCAGGAGGAGGACTCACATAGAATTCCTCTTCAAGTTCTCCATTCAAAAATGCATTTTTAACATCAAATTGGTGTAGAGGTCAATCCTTATTTACAACAACTAACAAAAGCACTCGGATAGTGTTAAGTTTGGCCACGGGAGAAAAAGTTTCAGAGTAATCTACTCGATAGGTTTGAGTAAAGCCTCTTGCAACGAGTCTAGCCTTGTACCGGTCAATCATCCCATCTGACTTGTATTTTATAGTAAACACCCATTTGCATCCAACTATCTTGTGCCCTTCAGGTAGAGTCATCTGTTCCCAAGTTCCATTCTTCTCGAGAGCTCTCATTTCTTCTATAACAGCAGACCGCCATTCTAGTTTTTCATTGCACACTTATGTCATTTGCAACCACCACAATGTTCAAACTGGTAGTGAAAGCTTTGAACTCGATTGCCAAATTACTATACGTCATATAACTATGCATAGGGTATTTAGTACATGAACGAGTGCCTTTCCTCAGAGTTATAGGAAGATCAAGCGATGCATCACGTTCTTTCAACATTCCAGGCTCCTCACCATGATCGACTATCTGTGTATCATAGATTTCAGTAGTATCCTCCACATCACCATTAGCTAGAATCATTTCATTCTCTACTGTCTCCTTTTTTGCCATTCTTTCAGTATTACTACTTCCCTCACCCTTATCTTGCTTGCATTCATCAGTCTCCATACACACAATAACATCATTAGTTCCAGAAATGTGCGTATCTAGATTTGATGGCGGGTCTGACTCATGCACTGGAGCCGGCGGTTCTGGTTCGACAAGTGACACTGTTTCCTTCCTAAGATTCTTTCTATAGTAAGTTTTCCAAGGAACTTAGTTGGTAGGAAGGACCAAATCGTCATGCTCAGAACTAGATTTAGACAAGATATTAATGGGAGTTGACTCTAAGGGAAAAGCATAAGATGACCAGTTAGTCTTTTCATTCATGTTCTCCCCCTGAAGATGACTAACAGAAAAGAACGGTTGATCCTCGAGGAAGGTGACATCCATGAAGACACAGTATTTACGAGTTGACGGGTGATAGCAATTATGCCCACGTTGATGAAGTGGATATCCAACAAAGACACACTTCTGAGCACGAAGAGTAAATTTTGGGCGGTTTGGACCATGGGAGTGAACAAAGGCAACATAGCCAAAAACTCGAAGAGGAACATCGGAGATTAATCAAGTTGTTGGGAAGGACTCTTTAAACAGTTCTAAAGGAGTATGAAGGTTAAGAATACAAGAGAGCATCCGATTAATGAGATGGACAGCAGTAAGAACCGCATCCCCCCACAGGCATGACGGAAGAGTGGCAAATAACATAAGAGACCGGGCTACTTCTACCAGATGACGATTTTTTCGCTCGGCTACTCCATTCTGTTGTGGAGTGTAAGCACACGAGCTGTAACACCCCACACATTTTTTTAGTAATAATGTAATTTCAATAACTTTATTATTTGGAATTTCAATAATTGTTATTAGTTGGAGAGCATTTTTGGAATTTTGGACTTCAAGTGTAAGTGCAGGAATTTAAGTATTGGCGTAAAAATTATTCAATTTTTGAAATTCAATTTAAAAATTAATGGCAGGAATTAATTTTTTTTAAAAATGAAAGGAAATAAATAGTATAAAGTGGATTAAGGAAATGATTTAAATGTAATTATAATATTTCCTTTTTAGTTATTATTATTATTATTATTATTTTTTAAATAAAAGAAACCCATCTCTTCTCCCTCGCGCACTCCGAACCCTCCCCTTTCCCCCAAAGTTTTTTCTGCCGTTCACGTGCCTTCAGCCTGCCGCTTCTAGCCACGAACGTCGCCACCGCTCTAGCCTCCTGACCACTGCACACCGTCGTCGTCTCCCAGCAGCTTGAGCCGCTGCCGCCTTCAGCCGGTTTCTCCACCGTCCATCGTGTCGATCTTGCTCAGCCGGTCTGAGTCACCCACACTACCATCGATCCAGCTCCTGACCACCGTACACCATTGCCATCTCCCAGCAGCTTGAGCCACTGCCGGCTCCAGCCGGTTTCTCCACCGTCCATCGCCGCGCTGCCTATCTTCTGTTACGTGGGTCTTCGTCGGACTCTTAGATTTTGGTAAGATCTATTTTGTGGTTGAGTTTCTTGAAAGATTTTGGATGCCCGCTAAGTTAGAATAAAGATTAAATTAGTCGCAGTATTTTGACTTTAGATTTGAGCTTGGGAAATTACAACAACGACTGTCCAGCGGACTCGAAATCGTTCGGCAAGAGTTTTGGTAAGAGTTATGGTCCTTATTGTTGGTTTGTGGGCACGCTTTGATTACTGAATTAAGTTTGACTTAATCCTTGTAACTTTAAGGTTCTAAGTCGTTGTCCATTGGGATTTAAAATCTGTTAGAAGGAGATTTTGGAGTGGTTGTTGATCAAGTTCTTTGGGTAAGCTTTTGGGTATTTTGGATTTGAATATGAGATTTCGCAATTATTGTTGGACTGAAATTTAATGGTTGTATTCGTATGTTAGGGCCATTACTTCAAATCACTATCATCGTTGGTTGTCTGATTTTATCTGTGGAATTTCAATTAAGCTAAGTAATCTTACTACTAGAACTGCCCACGGGCCAGGCTTAGGTTGTATGCTAGCATGATAAGTGTATGTTATGGCAAAATGTTAGTATGATAAATTATAGTATGATCTGAATCAAAGTATGTTCTGGCACGAGATCTAAATTATTTAAATATGTACATAGACACTTGAATGCTAATATGAGATGGTATGTGTTTCCATATGATTGTATCTGATCTGCTGATGTGAAGTATACATGTATGTTGTAGAACTATGATGTTAAGGTATACATGTATGTTGTAGAACCATGTTGTTGAAGTATATGTGTATGTGGTAGAGCCATGGTATTGAGGATTACATGTATGTCATAGATTTGTACGGTGGTGATTTTGATGTTGAGACTGCGTGAATGTCCTTACTGATTAGTTAGATGCCTATTAGATTTTGTGTCTCCTTCGGAATTCACCATTTTGTCTCCTTCGGGATTCACCAGAGATAGTGGACATACTTAACTACAGTAAGATAGAACTCAGTCTCCTTCTTGTTTCATGTGTACATGTGCCAAAGGTAACTATCTAGAGGACCCACTCTTTGACTTGAAAGCTCCAAAGAAGACTGAAACTGACCCCACTTTCATTGAATAGTAAGTGATAGAGCTTGACCCTAGTAGTGGGGTTACTTATTGAGTATTTTATACTCATTCTTTCTCATGTTGTTGTTTCAGGTAAGGCTAAAGATGCACCAGCGATGGACAAGCGGAATTCGTGATCAAGCCACTAGGACTATTTTTTTACACTTCCGCATAATGAGATTTAGAGTTCTTTTCATGTTTATCTTAATGTTAGTTTTGATATTTGAAACTTGTTAGTAAGAATTGTTTTTTTTTTCCTATTTATTTATTTATCTTTATGATTTATGGGTACCCTATGCTTGTTTTTAACGTTTGCATTCAATAAAGAACTTTTGAACTTCTTTATCAATTTAGCATTTATTTCAACATAAAGGAGTGTCATTTTAAATTTCATGCATGCATGTATTTTAGTAACAACCTAACTTAAGTCCTAGGGGGTCCGGTTGTTACACGAGCTCTGGTGGATAATTTCCTTAGAGACAAGAAAATCCCTGAAGGAAATATTGAAGAATTCTCGCCCATTATTACTTCGTAAAATTCCAATATTTGTTTTGAACCGAGTCTCGACAATTGTATAAAATTTTTGGAAAATATGTGGCACCTCAGATTTGTCAGTGAGGAGGAAGACCTAGGTAAGGTGAGTGTGGTCATCTATAAAGGGGACAAACTACCGTTTACCAGTGGAAATGGTAACTGGTGAGGGACCACATACATCACTATGAACAAGAATAAAAGGACTCGAGGGTTTGTAAGGCTGAGACTGGAAAGAAACACGACTTTGCTTGGCATGAATACACACATCATAATTTAAAAAGGAAGTATTTGTTGAGGTTGATGCCCTAAAGTCTCGTGTCTTGTAGTTTGTAAACAGTTTGTAAGAACGCTTGTGTTGTTAATATATGATATTTACTTCACATCTTGTATTTTGCTCAGTTGCTTGTTTTATTTGCTTTACCATAAACCAATAAACATAAAATCCTTAGTTATTTGTATGTGACTCAAGCATGTATGTGGTGACTTACAAGTGGATCATGTCTTGAGTGATAACAAAAATGGTCTGTAGTATATAGATATAGAAGGGAAACCTTATCCTGGTAATGCTACGAACGCGGCTCGCTTTGTGAAATGGTCACAAGTGTTGTAACTTGTCACAAATGGTCTGATCCTGATCATTCGTGTTGGGGACATGCAAGCGGGGGCGTTCTGTCACATCCCACCCCAGATTACCCTATAAACCTGGATAGAATGGTGACTGCAGCAGTTACCAACCCTTTTGCTGGCACTTACTGCCTAACTATCCTGTTAACCTTTACTCAAACCCTGAATACATACATATCATCAATATACCAACATTTAACTCGGAACTTAACATATTTATATTATAGGGTTTCGCAACATTGTTCATACATGAATATTACAACTTAGTGAGCCCCATCTAGTATACTAGTCACTAGACCGACACAAGTGTACTAACTAACATAGGTCTTTAGTTACGCTCCCTTCAACCTGTTTCTTTGAGTGGCAGAGCAGCAGCAGAATAGTCTTTTAGGAACTGACTTCTACCTGAAAGAAAACATTTGAAAACGTGAGCTAGAAGCCCAGTGAGTGACTTAGTAAAAATATAAATCTCATGCTCAAAACCGGAAGCTTGAAACCATAATACTGAAACTAAAGTATACCAAGCAAACGTATACATAAAACCTTTAAACCACCACTAAACATCATTATTCCTTAGTTGAGAACGAGCATACATCGCTCTAGCTCCCAACGTCTGTTACCGGTCAAGAGACCTATACTTCGGCCTCCCTTTGCTGGTATATAGCCTAGGAGACCCATACTTCAGCCTCTCATTCAGAACTACCTATGGCACATGGAGTTTTCTATGTACCGTCAACACCTTAGGTACATTTATTCAAATACCTTCCTTACCTTCAGTATTCGGCTCACTTAAGCTATCAAGTTCTCGAATATAACATAGAAAACTCTTTTCATTATGTTTAGGAATACTGATAACTTGTAGAAATACAAGTTATTTATGCCACCTTATCTAAATATTGCGGCCAAAAGTTAGTAAATATGCGCCGATTGTATGAAAATTAGCCTAGTATTACAATAATTATAAATGTTTGCAATTACTCCCACTAACACCATAAAGATGGAAGACAAGCCGGATTTTACTCTGTTTTTTAGGAGACCAAGTCACTGCTTGCGCTCAAGGCTCACGAGAAACCGATCTACGCATCTCTGTCACATTGCACTCGTCAATCAACAATGAAGAGACGATTACCACAATGACGGCACAATGCGATAGTCGATCCAGAGCTGTGTTTCAATTATATGCGGTAATAAAAACAACACCGCATGCAAACCCATGATCAAAAGATGCAGCTGAGCAACGCAAAAGCGGAGGATTGAGACATGTGTACAATTAACGGTTGTGCAGAATTGACGGTCTCATTGCATAACAGAAGGCATAATATCCCTCCATCTTCGGAATTACCATGACAATCAAGTGGGGACCACAAGGCCGGAGTCAAAGACCTACACTTATAAATACCTCACTGATTTCAGAGAAAAAGTATGCTACGGGATACGGGGGAAATGCTGCAAAACTGTTGAGAGAAAAGGCTGAGCTGAGTGCTTGAGTGAAGAAATCCGAGAAGAAGATAAGATAAGACCAAGAGGTTAATGTCATATCTAACTTGCCAAACGCCCGATTGAAAGCTCTGTGCAAAAATCCCTACTACCGGTAGAGCAAGCCTGAGAGGGAAGCTCTTCCTACCATCAAATCCATCATATCCGGCAAGCAGATCTTCATCGAATCAGTGCCAAGACATTGGCACTTGTTTGTATCTGTTCTATCTCTTTCATCGTTGTATTTCATGTTTCCTTTATCTTTTCATCCACACACCATGTATCAAACGCTTAATAGACGTATTAAATGTTTCGATAGCTTTCATTTACCATCTTCTGTCTATTTTCGTTCACCCATCAATCACTTTCTTCATGATGTCTTCTTAATTCCTTGGCAAGCAATATGAATTAACTAAGTACTTAATCTGTGTTAAAGATATAAAATGCGTTTAGCTAAGGCATGCTAGACGGCATCTTCACCTGTGAGAGCAGAAGTGAAAATGTCATTCTGATCTATCGAGAGAAGGTCAGAAGAATGCGTTAACTAAAGCGAGTAGTACTTCCAGATATGGAAGAAACCTTACGTTCATGACTTTAGTCACTGTTTCACCACAGACATGTGGGAGCGTAGCCGATCATTAAAAGGTGTACGCCAAGAGAAGAGTGGAACAACTTTGTAGCTTTAACGCAATTGAGAACTTGCGTTGTTCATATTATTTGTTTTTCTCTTTCTATTCTGTTCATAAGACTTGCCGCAGCATTCCACGTCTTTGCACAACTTTCACAGCCAGCCTTGACGCCAGCATCTTGTACATGAAGCTTGTATCTTGTATCATTTAACTTAGGTTTATTGTATTTCATTTTATTATCACATCTTTACCGCTTTACTTTATTTTATCGCAATTTATATACCTGTACAAACACATTTTTAAAGATTGAAAACCTCGTTGTATATATCATGAACATACCACAATAACCTAAACCAGTCCCCGTATTCGACCTCGGATCACACCGAGAAACTTGCGAGGAATTACACTTGGTTCTATCATAAGGAAATTTGTGACAACGTATGGCATACTATGTGAATACCCATCATTAACGCATATCTAGTGGTAGTATCGCATCATTTCGAGCATAGAACATCAATCACAGTATATCTTAATTACATGTGTTACAAGTTTATGGCGCCGTTGCCGGGGACTTGATTAACGGTTTATTGTTTGAACATTTTTATGTTATGTACAGGACAGATCTCTTTGTACTGACTGTTCAATGCGGAGAGTAGTCTGACGGCTTATGAGTGCTAGAGTGATATGGTAATTCTAAGCAGACCCAGAGATCAAGTGTATTCTTCACGCAGAGTCATCGAGGCTAAATTAATTGGTGAAGAAGTATGGCTGATGAGAATGTGGCACCTGCTGGAAACCAGAAGGGAGGTTTGCCAGTACAAGATCCCGTTTTTCATGCTGCTGATCAGAACATCCCTATGAGGGAATATGCGGTGCCAAATTTCTATAATTTTTCACTAGGAATATCACGACCAGTAGTCGAGGGGAATGCAAGCTTTGAAATAAAATCTATTATGCTAACGGACACAATGAGTGCATTGGTCAAACAAATGACCACAATGATCTCGCTCCTCCAGACGGTGGCTAATCAGCAGAGAACCCTCTCTCAAGGAATAGTGCAAGTTAAGGCGGTGACTCATAAGCCCGCAATGGATTACACTCAATGGAGAGAGGTACATCCGGTAGACGTCTGCCCATGCAATCAACAACCTGTATATGCTATGTATGATAAATCATGGGGCAACAACCATAACCCTGGTTGGGGGGGTCACCCAATTTTTGGTTTGGGTGAGAATCTCAATCAGGAGGGCAATAGTTTCTATCAATTTAGTTATCAAGCGGATCGAGGCAACCCTTCGGTCTTCACTAATCCAGACTACAACCCAAGTAATTCTAAAGGTATGCCACCTTGTGACCATCTGTTCGCATATGATACCGCTTTCAATGCCTCATCTATGGAGACATCATTAAAACATTATATTGAAAAGAGCGAGGCAATGAGACAATCGCAAGCTGACTCTCTCAAAGAATTAGAAGATTAGATAGATCAGCTTACGAGGGAATTAAAGAAGAAAACGGCTGGTATGCAACATGGAAGCTCAGGAGTGTCGGGGCTAAGAGGTAAACAACAATATCATGCAGTGACATTGCGAAGTGGCAGAACGACAGCCCCCATTATACCGAAGGTACCAGATGCGGTAACAAAAGTACCAGCAAATTTAACTATTAATGATGACCAGTTATTGAATAATGGAAGCGGCCCCAGTTCAGAAGTAAGATCATTTACAAAAGATAAAGCTTCTCAAGACTTGAATTCTCAATCAACGCAACCTCTAACCAATGATACACAGCAAGCACAGGACCTCACCAAGCAGCAAAGTGACCAAGAAACACGGCGGGATCCTCCACCTTTCCCGTCCAGGCTGAAAAAGAAAGACGACACCAAGCAATTTTAGAGGTTTCTGGATATTCTCCGACAGCTACACATTAATATTCCCCTGATAGAAGCATTAGAGTAGATGGCGAGTTATGTGGAATTTCTCAAGGATATTCTTGCCAACAAGAGAAAGATTGGGGAAAATGAAACAGTTGCACTAACATGTAGCGCTCTGTTTCAAAACAATCTCCCTACTAAAATGAAGGACCCTGGGACTTTTACATTGCCCTGCACCATGGGGGGAAGATAGTTGAGAACGCGCTGTGTGATTTAGGGGCAAGCATAAATTTGATGCCCTTGTCAATTTTTAAGAAGCTGGACATCGACGAAGCAAGGCCAACCACGATCACATTACAGCTAGTCGATAGATCAATAAAGCTTCCTAAGGGCAAGATAGAAGATGTTCTCATGCAAGTGGACAAGTTTATCTTCCCAGCAGACTTTGTCATATTGGATTATGAGGCCGATAGAGAGATTCCTATCATCCTGGGACGCCCATTTCTCGCCACAGGGTGAGTATTAATTGATGTGCAGAAAGGAGAATTGACCATCCGAGTCGATGATCAAGAAGTAAAATTCAACGTACTCAATGTGTTGAAGTACCCGGGAGACATAGAGAACTACCAATATATCGAGGAGCTGCGGGGAGAACAGTGGCACGAACCCTTGAAGGAAATGGAGAAGGAGGATTTCGAAGTCGGTGCAATATTGGAGGAGGATTGCGCCGCAATTCATACGGAATCTAATTTTGAATTGCTCAAGTTATCTGAACGGACATCACAGTGCATTAAGCCATCTTTAGAAGAGCCACATGTATTAGAGTTAAAGCCGTTGCCAGTACACCTAAAGTATGCTTACTTGGGAAGTAACGACTCGTTACCGGTTATCATTTATGCATCATTAAGTAAGGAGAAAGAAATTCTCTCATATGGATCCTAAAAAATAACGCAAAAGCATTAGGATGGACCTTGGCAGATATTCGAGGAATCAGTCTCTCGTATTGTATGCACAAGATCCGCCTGGAGGAAGGAAACAATGTCGCTTGAACCCTGCCATGAAGAAGGTTGTAAAGAAGGAAATAGTAAAGTGGCTGGACACAGATGTCATCTACCCGATATCTGATAGCAGTTGGGTGAGCCTAGTGCAATGTGTTCCGAAGAAAGGGGGGATGACAGTCATCACTAATGACAAGAATGAATTAGTTCCCACAAGGACAACTATGGGGTGGAGAATCTGCATGGATTATCGCAAGCTGAATTTGGCCACTAAAAAAAACCACTTTCCACTCCCGTTTATTGATTAGATGTTAGACAGACTTGTGGGGAATGAATTTTTCTGCTTTCTTGATGGCTATTCAGGGTATAACCAAATAGCAATTGCGTCGAAGGATCATGACAAGACAACCTTCATGTGCCCATTTGGTACGTTTGATTCCGACACATGCCATTTGGACTTTGTAATGCACCAAACACTTTTCAACGATGCATGATGGCAATATTCTCAGATTACTTGGAGGAGTCAGTCGAGGTATTCATGGATGATTTCTTAGTCTTTAGTAGTAATTATGACTCCTGTTTGTCTAACCTTGAAAAAGTTTTGAAGAAATGCGTGGCAACAAATCTTGTTTTGAACTGGGAAAAATGCCACTTTATGGTAGAAGAAAGAATAGTTATGGGTCACAATATCTGCAAGGCAGGATTGGAAGTTGATCAGGCAAAAATCGACACAATTTCCAAATTACCCCCACTTGTGAACGTAAAAACACTTGGGAGCTTTCTGAGACACGCGGGATTTTATAGAAGATTTATTCGCAACTTTTCCTAAATCGCAAGACCCCTAGGTGCACTTCTTAAAGCTGACTGCGAGTATAATTTTGATGACGCTTGCACCAAAGCATTTAACACATTGAAAGATGCACTCATCTCCGCACCCATTTTGATTGCGCCCGATTGGACGCAACCATTTTCCCTGATGTGCGATGCCAACGAATATGTTGTGGGCGCAGTTTTGAGTCAGCGCAAGGATAAGGTGTTGCATCCTATATATTATATGAGCAAAATAATGAACGACGTGCAGGAGAACTATATGACCACAGAAAAGGAAATGCTCACAGTGGTATTTGCACTGGAGAAGTTCCGACAATACTTAATCAGAACAAACGTGGTGGTGTATACGGATCACTCTGCGATTAAGTATTTAATGACGAATAAGGATGCAAAACCGAGGCTGGTACAGTGGGTGTTACTCCTGCAAGAGTTTGACCAAAAAATCAAAGACTGGAAGAGCATCGAGAACCAAGTCGCAGATTATTTGTCAAGATTGGAAAACTGCGAGGTTCAAGGGACAGAAAAATATATTGAGGAAAGATTCCCTAATGAGCTGCTGATGACAGTAGACATTGATGTTCCCTGGTATGCGGACATAGTAAACTTCATAGTTCGCGGTCAAGTACCGGATGATTATACATACCAGCAGAAGAAGAATCTAGGACATGATGCCAAATTTTATTTCTGGGACGATCCCTTCCTATATCGACAAGGACCTGATCATATAATACGTCGATGTGTTCCTGAGTATGAAGCCAAGCACATTTTAGAGCTTTGTCATGAGTCCCCATGATATTTTGGGGGGCGAAGAACCACAAAAAAAGTCTTACAGTGCGACTACTTTTGGCCAACGCTGTTTAAGGATGCCCATGCCCATGTTGTGTAATGCGACAGGTGTCAAAGGACGGGGAATATGTCTAAAAGAAATGAAATGTCATTGACATCAATCTTAGAAGTTGAATTATTTAATGTTTGGGGAATTGACTTCATGGGCCCGTTTCCACCATCAGAAGGTCATCAATATATTTTAGTTGCAGTAGATTATGTATCGAAATGGGTTGAGGCCATCGCATGTGCCAAGAATAACGTGGCCACTGTGGTAAAGTTTCTAAAGAAGAACATTTTTGCTCGATATTGGACGCCTCGGGCCTTAATCAGTGATGAGGGCTCTCATTTTATCAACCGCATAATTGCCAACCTGTTGACTAAATTCAACTTCACCCATCGAGTTGCAACTGCTTATCACCCACAGACTAATAGGCAGGCAGAGATTTCTAACAGAGAGATCAAAACTATCTTGGAAAAGGTAATTAATACTGCCAGGAGGGATTGGTCACCCAAGCTTGATGAAGCACTATGGGTTTATAAGACTGCCTACAAAGCACCAATTGACATGTCTACGTATGCCCTGGTCTTCGGAAAAGCTTGTCATCTGCCGCTTGAGTTGAAACATAAGGCGATGTGAGCATGCAAGAAGCTGACGTTTGATTTAGCCGGTGCGAGGAAAGTTCGGAAGCTGCAATTGAATCGGTTGGTCGAATGGCAAAGGGATGCCTACGAAAATGCTAAGATATACAAGGGGAAAACAAAGAAATGGCATGATGATCGCATAAACGACCGGACATTCACCGAAGGACAGCAGGTATTACTATTCAATGCGCGTTTGCGATTGTTCCCAGGAAAGTTGAAGTCTCGCTGGTCTGGGTCATTCCGAGTCAAGACAATATTTCCTCACGGCGCAGTGGAACTAACAACTTTAGATGGGAACAACGCATTCAAAGTCAATGGTCAATGGATTAAGCCCTACTATGGAGGCGACTTCGATCGACGCATAAACACCATTGACTTGGGGAAGTAGGATTAAACTGCTTGCAGGGAAAATGATTGCGGTAACTCTAAGAACTTCTTTTAATCGACCTTTCTATCTATGTTTACTCGCTTTATTTACAACTTTCTTTTACCGTTTTCTACATTCCGTCAATTACTGTCTAGTAGAATCAGTCTTTAATATTTTTGTATTTCCTTCCAATTTAATTTCGCATGTTTCTCCATATCTTAAATTTAGTAGCACCGGTCATAGAATTGTTGTGAATGATTGGATAAGTCATCGCAAGGTCTTTTCGACTGACGTTTTTGATGAATTAAGAGAACAGGAAAGTAAACTATAAGAGGGTGGGTGTAATAAGTAAGCGACACTGTGCATCCAATATACCCAAATGCATTGAGTTGGGTGTGTTGCACTCGCATATATCCTTTGCCCGTCCTTAGCCAAATGCACTATGTTGAGGTATCCTCCAGAAATACGTTGGTTAAGGGGTGTGTTGCAGGGATGTATGCTTGTTGCCCGTCCTCAGCAAAAATGTATCTGCATTTATTGGAAGTATGGTGTGAATTCTAAATCATGCACCCTTCTGAATCAAATTTGTAAAGTAATCAAATTCTTTGTCTCTTGTACAGGCAGTAGAAAATGTTGTAATGCGTTCATTTGTAATTTATTTGTATACCTTGTTAATAATCAATACAATCAGAGTATATATTCACTCCACTTTTTGCCTGTGCCTCTTTCTTTATCTTCCTTTGTCAGTTTTTGTGACATTCTAAATCTCTTCTTTTTACGATCTTCGTTGCGTTACTATGATGTATTACATGTTTATACTTAGAAACATTTCCTATACTTAGTAAATTCTGACTAACACTTAGTTAATTCTTAGTTTAGCAGTATTTTACCTTTTATCTTGCAAAGTTCTGCTCACATCTTCTTTTTGAAATTTTCTTCTAAGTGTTTGTCTAGTCTCTCCAAACAACGCAATGAGAACCTTGCTCATTTAAATTTAAGGGTGGGGAAAGTCTGAGCAGATGAGATCAAGATTATGCTGTAGTTAAGAAAATGTGTCCATTTTCATTTTTAAAAAAAATTATGCAAAACTCCGATGTCAGCGCAAGGGAAAACCTCAAAACTATCCCACCTGATAAGAGTTTAGTTGTGAAAGAAGCCTGCTCGTAGTTGGATGTTCGTATGACACCCGTAGGAGCCAGCCAAAACGAAGGTGGGTTTCCAAGAACAACGCAGTATGAAAAAAAGAAACAAAAACAAAAATAAAAGAATACAAGAGACAACTTCTCTGATCCTCATGAGTTGAAGTTGAAATTGGCACAAAACCGTAGTTGGATGTCTGCATGACACTCGTGGGGACAAGCCAAAATGAAGAGTGTAACCATGATCAACAGTCTCTAATTGAATAAATGACGCAAAGTTTTATTCACCGCATATAGACACATTAAGTTGTTTTGACAAAGAAAAGATAAACATTCTATTTTGAAAACTAGAAAAGCATCTTTGAGCAGAATTTTGTTATATAGAAGAATAAAGTAGGGTTTGCTAAGAATTAGCAAGGATAGAAAGAAATTGCGATGTCAAGTAATATGCCTAAGTGTAACATTCAGAGCAACCAATCGTTGCAAAAATAGAGGATAGGAATTGAGCATGATTGCCTTAGTAGAAGATATGCTTGAGGACAAGCATATATCTAAATTTGGGGGTGTGATAACTTGTAGAAATACAAGTTATTTATGCCACCTTATCTAGATATTGCGGCCAAAAGTTAGTAAATATGCGCTGATTGTATGAAAATTAGCCTAGTATTACAATAATTATAAATGTTTGCAATTACACCCACTAACACCATAAAGATGGAAGACAAGCTAGATTTTACTCTGTTTTGCAGGAGACCAAGTCACCGCTTGCACTCAAGGCTCACGAGAAACTGATCAACGCATCTCTGTCACATTACACCCGTCAATCAACAATGAAGAGACGATTACCGTATTGACGACGCAATGCGATAGTCGATCCAGAGCTATGTTTCAACCGTATGCAGTAATAAAAACAACACTATATGCGAATACATGATCGAAAGATGCAGCTGAGCAACGCAAAAGCGGAGGATTGAGACACGTGTACAATTAACGGTTGTGCAGAATTGACGGTCTGATTGCATAACAGAAGGAATAATATCCCTCCATCTTAGGAATTACCATGACAATTAAGTGGGGATCACAAGGCCGGAGTCAAAGACCTACACCTATAAATACCTCATTGATTTTAGAGAAAAAGTACGCTATGGGATACGGGGTAAATGCTGCAAAACTATTAAGAGAAAAGGTTGAGCTGAGTGCTTGAATGAAGAAATCTGGAAAGAAAACGAGATAAGGCCGAGAGGTGAATCTCAGATCTAACCTGCCAAACACCCGATTGAAAGCTCTGTGCAAAGATCCCTACTGCCAGTAGAGAAGGCCTGAGAGAGAAGCTCTTCCTAACATCAAACCCACAACCCATTCTATCCGGCAAGCAGATCTCCATCGAATCAGTGCCAAGACATTGGCACTTGTTTGTATCTGTTCTATCTCTTTCATCGTTGTATTTCATGTTTCCTTTATCTTTTCTTTCACACACCATGTATCAAACGCTTAGGCGTATTAAATGTTTCGATAGCTTTCATTTACCATCTTCTGTCTATTTCCGTTCACCCATCAATCACTTTTTTCATGATGTCTTCTTAATTCTCTAATAAGCAATATGAATTAACTAAGTACTTAATCTGTGTTAAAGATATAAAATGCGTTTAGTTAAGGCATGCTAGACGGCATCTTCACCTGTGAGAGCAGAAGTGAAGATGCCATTCTGATCTATCGAGAGAAGGTCAGAAGAATGCGTTAACTAAAGCGAGTAGTACTTCCAGCATGAAAGCAACCTTGCGTTCATGACGTTAGTCTCTGTTTCACCACAGACATGTGGGAGCGCGGCCGATCACTAAAAGGTGTACACCAAGAGAAGAGCGGAACAACATTTGTATCTTTAACGCAATTGAGAACTTGCATTGTTTATATTATTTGTCTTTCTCTTTCTATTATGTTCATAAGACTTACCACCGCATTCCACGTCTTTGCACAACTTTCACAGCCAACCTTAACCCCAGCATCTTGTACATGAAGCTTGTATCTTGTATCATCTAGCTTAGGTTTATTGTATTTCATTTTATTGTCGCATCTTTACCGCTTTACTTTATTTTATCGCAATTTATATACCTGTACAAACACATTTTTAAAGATTGAAAACCTGGTCGCATATATCATGAACATACCATAATAACCTAAACCAATCCTCGTGTCGACCTCGAATCACACCGAGAAACTTGCGATGAAATTACACTTGGTTCTATCGTAAGGAAACTTGTGACAACGCATGGCATACTACATGAACACCCATCATTAACGCATATCTAGTGGTAGTATCACATCATTTCGAGCATAGAACTTCAATCACAGTATATCTTAGTTACATGCGTTACAAATACCAACGCATGTACTTTGACAATCTTAGGTATTTAAAACATAGTACATCAAGATTCATTCAACCTTAGCTTTAACCTTAACGCATGCTTCATACTTTGTAAAATAAGTTGACTTAAATCATGTTGAACTAGCTTGTAAAAACTATTAGCATGCGTTAGATATGGAAAACATACTTGGAAAACTCATACATTAGTAACATCATGCGTTGATAAACATTCATAAGGATTAGCAATTCCAAACTATCCTTCTAGCCTATGAGAAGATATGACTGCCTTTATCCTTAGTTGAGAGTGAGCTATTAGATCTAACCCTCAATGTCAACCTTGGTCGGTTGGTCGGAGAGAACCCTTTTGCTCAATTCCTTGACGTCGTATTACCTATGTGCACGTGGTTATAACTGAGTACCGTCATACCTTAGGTACTTGACTAGGATACCTTCTCATTGTCCTTCAATATCCTTAGGATACCTTCTTATTGTCCTTCAGTATCCGTCATATAACTAGTCATAAACATTTAGTTGAAAGGATACCTTCTCATTGTCCTTCAGTATCCGTCATAAACATTTAGTTAAAAGGATATCTTCTCATTGTCTTTCAGTATCCGTCATATAACTAGTCATAAACATTTAGTTGAAAGGATATCTTCTCATTGTCCTTCAATATCCGTCATAAACCTTTAGTTGAAAGGATACCTTCTCATTATCCTTCAGTATCTGTCATAAACATTTAGTTGAACACTAAGGCTTAGTGCTCAAATCATCATACTAGTTCATCTATCATACTGGTTCATCATAAAAATGGAGTTACTTAAACATACTGATAGTATTTGGACAAGATAGCATATCTAAATCATGTAAATTCTATGGAAAACATGCTTTATTTAACATGAGAAATAGTTTCACAAATATGTTGCTTGGAAATCCATTTAAACACTTAGCATGGAAAATATCTTTAAGAAATCATAGTTTCCAATCATTAAAACAGTAAGTCATCACATAGTCACTCACAGTTCATTGGCCTTTTAACGGGTTATACGCCTTTCCTAGCTCTTCTTGGCCTGAAAGGACATAATTCCCAGTTAAACTACTTAGAATTCTTAGCAAAATACCTCAAATAGTTCATTTACTAAAGGAACTTTCATCCACAAAGACGATTTACTAGCGAGATCCTCCTCATGAGCGAGATCCTCATAAGTGAGATCAGCGAGATCAAGCTTTTCCTGGTAAACTGTCATCCAAGCGATACTAACCTTACCAGCGAGATTCAGCCCATTTTCTTGCGAGATCCTCATCACAAAATTAGCAAGATCCTCAGCACAAAATTAGCGAGATTCCTTCATTAGCGAGATCCTCTTTCTCCATATGAGTTGTTTGCTTGTTCTTCCCAAGTAGCTGTCTGCTTATGCACAGCTTCTCTGTTACAATTTCAAAAATTTATAACTCAAAATCTAGTCCTCTTTTGAAGAAACCTCCTTCTACAAACATGTTTAGAATTGAGTTAGCAACATTACCTTAAAATTTCAGCTCAAAATTCCTCGTTGTTTAATCTGAAGATTCAAAACTTCATCATTGGCCCCAATTCAAACAGCTGCCTGCTTGTTCAACAATTCTCAGTTCAAACTTCAAAATTATATAACTCGATTTCCAGGCCTCATCTTAAAAAGTTTTATTCTACAAGGTTGTTTATAACTGAGTTAACAATATTTTCTCAAATTTTTAGCTCAAAACTCTTCGTAATTCGTCCTGGAGCTTCAATTCTTCACTGATGGCCTAGATTCACCCGAGAAACGAACCTTTCATCTTTATTTTGCCCCTCCGGCCTTATTTCGGCGAGTTTTCCTTCCAGCAGCCCAGCCACAGAAAATAGACACACAAAGCTTTCGAATGCCACTACACAAATAGCCTAACTAGTTTGTCCAGACCGACCCAATGAACTCGACCTTCTTGCTTATATTATCGCCCAAAATCCAGCATGAACCCTCATTGTGCCACCTGGCCCACTATTGGTGATGAAGGGCTAGGATTTAGCAAATTTCCTTTTGCTAACTTCACTCACAATATTACTTCAGCACCATACCTCATTATATGGCATGGTCTCATTCATATGCTTATTATGCATTCCATCATCAAGCATGACCTTCCTTAGCCTACCCGAGTTTTGTCCTACTTTTACACTTAACTACCCAAGAGCCTATTTCTTATTGCTTATATCTTCTACCCTTCCTAAGACATGGCTTCATTTAGCTCATTAGAAGACATCACATTACTTACTCTTACTTGAAGTAATTAGGGTTCGAGTTTTACACATCCTATACAAAGAGTTTGTATAAGACCTGACCACGAAGTGTTAACGTCTCGTTATATAACACCGTTTATGACATAGATTTCACTTCACTAGAATGACCATAAGTAACATGACCTGAATCCTAAGTGAGTTGGAAACTTCTGTCATTGAGGGCGGTTCTTTAATTTGTATGGGTGCGAGTGGCCAGGTCGCCGATTCAAACCTACCATTTTGGGGATTCATCTGATTTGGGACCTGGGAACTCAGCTACACAAGATGGAATTCACTCCTTCCCCAAGGCAGGGATAAATAGATAGATATCTCCTTTAAGGGCTGATTCCGAGGCTTGAACGATGTGGCGCCACACACCTTCTCTTGGCTCGAGAGGTGTTCACACATAGTTGAACTATGTTGTATTGTTCATAAGAGAAATCAGTGGTACTTAAGGAGTGAGATGTAACTACAGGGGCAAAACGGTAATTTGGTTCAGCTGTACTTACGAGCATCTGTGAAGGATTATCGTACTCATGATTGGTTATATCTGATGGACACAGAAATATATCTGTGGTAAGAAGAGTTCAACTGTTAGTCTTTAGTAGAATGTCTGATAGTTAACATATGGTGGATCTCGTGGCTAAAGAGTTTAGTCAGCTATTCACGGACCGTTGGAACTTCGAGCTACAAGTCCATTAGGTCCCTTGGGTAGCTTGGATAAAATTAAGAACAGTTGTTTGAGTTAATTTTAAATGTTCAAATTGACAAGAGGAAGTTCGATTATATATGATATAATTGGACTGGTTAATTATATATAATATAATTGGCTAAATGTATGAGATATATTATCTTGGAGGAAATTAATATAAAAATGATTTATATCAAGTAGAGGAGAAAATACTATAGTAGATATGTGATATCAAACTATAGGTTAAAAGTATAATATGATTATATTTATTAATATTTTAATTGATTAATTATATGATAATTAATCCAAATATCACGTTTGGACGTGGGTTAGTGGGGCAACATCAGTTATTGCAATCGATGAAATAAAAATGAAATTGTTTCATTTTGAATCTTCGTCCCAAAGAAAAGATAGAAAGAGCGCGCATTGGTGAAAAGAGAACGATCACTTAAAGAATCAAGAGCCTATGCGACAGTTGCCTCGTGCCTAAACGATCGCACGCTATTTCCTACACGATCGGATAGCTTCTTTAAACGATCGTATAGTGTGCCGATTTTGATAAATGATCGTATACATTTTCCTAAACGATCATTCAGTAAAATCTACACAATCGTGTAACTTCTCCTAAATGATAAGCACCGTGCTATGTGATAGCGTCTTTTTCCCTCCCACTTGCTTATCGTCTACACGATCTGATTTTCCTCCTTCCTCTACCAAATTCACTAAAGACCACGCTTTGGGTTATCACTCCGAGAATACCTCGGGCTCTTTTCTGGTGGTGTCATCCCCATGGCGTTCATGTTCGTGCGGTTGTTCATGCTGCTTTTGTTGACGCTGCTGTTGGGCGTTGGTAGATCGCTTGGAGGGTTTCGCTGCTTTGAGTGCTGAAGTTTGAAGAACGTCTTCAACTGGTATAGGATTCTTTTCCTTGTTATTTTATTGTTTATAGCATGTCGATAATTAGTGTTTGTTTGCATAACTGTTCATATGAATGTATATTGTTGTATTTCGGTCACTGTGAGATTGGAGCGATCCGAACACACTCATGGAACTCTTCGGTAAGAGATCCTTCAGTATTAACATTGAAAAATAAATGCGAAAACAAATACTTCATATATTGAAAATTCGGATGTCCTAAATGAAAATGCCACAATATAGATTCATTTTCAGAAACAGAAAATTCTAACGACATAAACCCAGTTTGATGATCATCTCTGGAGGAAGCCTCTTCAGAAAGGAAATAGAGTCCTCTATCGTGTCGGGCAGTGCCAATCGTCATTCTCGATTTCACATCCTGAAACAAAACGGAATCAAGTGAGAAAATTGTCTTACACTTCAAATCCCTTGTAATTTTACTGACAGACAATAGATTATAAGAGATTTTAGGCACATGTAAAGTATGACGCAGAATTAAACCGTAAAACGGGGAGATATGGTCTTTCCCTACAACAAGGGCAAAAGACCCGTCTACAATGCGAATACGCTCATTTTTAGCACTTGGATTATACGTCATAAACAGATATGAAAAACTTGTAAGATGATCTGTGGCCCATGAGTCCACAATCTATGGTTTCTTACCCTTTAGACTAATAAGGCCAAATGAAGGGAAATTACCTGATTATACAATAGCACTCACCTCAACAATACTCAAATTGTTCTTACTATCAACAGAAGTCTGCTTTTGAGTATGTTCATCTGCTGAGTCACTTACTAGGGCACGACCAGTATTAGATTTGTCATGAGTCTGTAGTCGCCTGTTGTTTGGACGTTTCCCGTGCAATTTCCAACACTGGTTCTTTGTGTGCCAGGGTTTCTTCCAATGTTCACACACAGATGAGGGTTTTTTTTTTATCGCCATCAGTACTGGTCGACTTTGCAATGAAGGCAGCTGCATCAGTTGTAGTAATGGGATTATTCATGGTGCATGAACGATCCTCTTCCAGCCGTATTTCGGAGAAAACTTCTTTGAGTGAAGGAGTAGGACGTTGGCCCAATATTCGACTAATGGACACCACCAAATTTAGGATTTAATCCAGCCAAGAACACATACACACGGTCTGCCTCTTCAATTTTCAAGTATTGAGCCCCGTCTTGTGCACAATTCCAGATAATCTCTCTACACAGATCCATCTCTTGCCAAAGCATTGATAATTTGTTAAAATAAGATGTAACATCTGATCCTTGTTTGCATTCATAGACCTGCTTGTGAAGCGTATATAACCAATAGGCATTCTGTCTCTTTGAGTACAAATCTCGTGCAGCCTTCTAGATATCCTTGGCTGTTGCAACATATAATAATGGTATGCCTATTCGAGGTTCCATACTATTCACGAAAACAGAGCGTAACAGCGAGTCTTCTCCTTTCCAGATTCGTTCTTATGGATCGCTTGGTACTATCTTCAGATCTCCCCCGTCAAGTACCCAAATTTGTGACGCCCTTCCAAGGTCATTTGAATTGATTGGGACTAGGAGAAATAATTCTGGCCATTTACCGGATAGGGAACAAATTTACCGGATTCTTTGAATAGACTGGTTGAACCAGTTGAGGATTTGCACCAAACATCGTATCCAAATCTGAAATCTGCTGTTGGAGATAAGCCAACCGTTGTCTCACAAAGCCAACCGTTGTCTCACATCATCTGGGTATTGGATCGAATCACAAGCGGCTGGAAACGGGGCAGCCACTGCCGGCTAGAAGGAGGTCGCGGGCATACGTGAAAACCCCAACCGGATGGACTGCTCAAGGTGTTCGTCGGCTCGAGGTTGTTGGTCGAACAGACCTAGTATAGATGGATCGACCGTGTTTGGTGTGGCTCCTCGTAGGTCGAACGAACCTAGCATGAATACGACCAACGCGAAAGGCTGCGACGGCGCGGATGGCAGCGACCCATGGATTGAAACGACAGGATCTGCTCTTGTCTGTCCGTCGAAGATACATCTGGCCTCGATCGGTGCGGATTGTGGCAACCCACGACTTGAATCGATCGAAACTATACCTATCCGGCGAAGATTCGTCTGGGTTCGATCGGCGCTTATGTCTGGTGTGGCGACTCCCACCAATGCCGACTCTCCGTCGACTACAGTTGGATGGCAGAAATAAACTCCAATAGGGCTACTTGAAAACACTCCTTCACGGTTGCTCGAATTGCAATCTTCATGTCAAAACTCGAAGTTCCATCAACAGAAGATGACTGTGGTTGGTTCTCTTCCATAACGGCCGCTCGAATAACAGTCTTCATGTCGAAACTCGAAGTTCCATCAACAGAAGATGGTTGTGGTTGGTTCTTTTCCATAACGGCTAGGATTTCGTCGCCTAGCACTGATACCATGTTAAAAATAAAAGAAGAAGAAAAGAGAATGACAACACAGTTACGTGGAAACCCTAGTACAGGGAGAAAAACCACGATATAGAGATCTTTTCTTATTATTTTAATCTGATACACTGAATACATAGGGACACACTGTATAAACAGATAGTAGGAAACCCTAGGGGTCTACACAATTACATAAATGCCCCTAGGTTAATAACCCTATTTTCAACAAAAATTCATTATGCTTTTCTTTTTTCCTTTGCAAAGGTATTAAATTTTTTTCTTCTTTGGAAAATATTATTTCATGAGTATGGATATTGAATATCTGAAATTTAAATAACTGGATCTTAAATGTGTCTCTATTTAGATATACAAAAATACTATTGTCTGAAAGTTAAATGAATGAGTTTGTCTTACCAATTTTGTATATAGAAATCAAAACTAAATAATTATTTAATCAAATACAAGAAAACAAGTAACGTAGTCATAATTAAATTTAATATTTAATATATTGTTATATTGATTAATTATTTAATCAACTAAAATATCTTTAAACAAATATTTTAAAATTAAACATGATTTAATTATTTTATTAATAAAATAATTAAATAAATAGAAATTAATTAGAATATTAATAATTAATAATGAAATTTTATACTTAAATAGTTAAGATAACATAAAATATCAATGATAAATATATTAGTCGAAATTTATTAAACCTAAATAATATATTTATATTTAATAATAATTATTAATAATAATTAATTAATATTAGACTATCGGAAATTCCATTGCTCCGTGAACAAAGACGTAAAAGAGAGGGGGGGAAAATCATAAATATTGAGTGGTTATAGACACAAATACATTGTCTCATGTCATAAATATTTGTCTTTTTTTAAAAAAAAAAATTATAGAAACTCCTGCTTTTAAAATTAAAGCTTATACAAACATTACATATACAGTTATATACCTATATGTATATGGTTTTCCTGCTTTATGTGAAAACGTTTTGAGAAAAAAAAAACCATAGCAATAAAAACAAAAAGTTTTTTTTTGAAAAGGAGTGTAATAATTAAAAGCTTAATTTGAGCCTTCCTTTTTGTGTATGGTAATAATAGGCACCAAATGGTCCAATTAATTTAATATCCTAAAAGATCTCCACAGTGATTAATAAGGAAGGATTAATTTACAAATTAAAATCAGGGGCATTAAATGAGAAAGACACGAAATTAAGGATATTTAACCTCATCCCATAATACTATATCTAGATTGTCTAATCAACAATCAAATATGGTTTGAAATGAAATTGGTAAACCCCAAAACAAAGCTCATTCTTTCTCACCATTATTTTCTAACTATATTCAACCTCTTAATTCCAATATGATTCCCATATTCATATCATTTCCTTACATAACTACCTAATCTAGATATGGCATTTCATTCGTTGTTTTTCACTTTAAGTACACCCAAATTTCCCAAACATTCTCATTCCATCATTCCATTGCAGCAATGTTGTCTTCTTCTTCATCTTCTTCATCTTCTTCAATCCTCATCTTCTTCTCTCTCATTTTGGTTTTTTCTCCATGGCTGTCCTCTGCTACTCTTCAACAGAGCTTTCTCCAATGTCTAATCTCCAATTCACAGCCCGAATTTCCCATTTCTGACGCCATTTTCACTCCCAACAACTCTTCCTTCTTACCCGTCCTCAATTCCTACATTAGAAACCTCAGATTTCAAACACCCACAACCCCAAAACCACTGGTAATCATCGCAGCCAAACACCGATCCCATGTCCAATCAACCGTTATTTGCGCCAAACGCGTTGGCTTACAGATCAGAATCCGCAGCGGCGGTCATGATTACGAAGGTCTCTCTTACGTCTCCCAACAACCCTTCATCATCCTCGACCTCTTCAACCTTCGAGCCATCAATGTCGACATTCCAACCGAAACTGCATGGGTTGAAGCAGGGGCTACCATGGGGGAGCTGTATTACGCCATTGCTAAACAGAGCAAGGTCCATG
The DNA here is from genome assembly GCF_027475165.1 of Benincasa hispida. Taxonomy (NCBI): domain Eukaryota; kingdom Viridiplantae; phylum Streptophyta; class Magnoliopsida; order Cucurbitales; family Cucurbitaceae; genus Benincasa; species Benincasa hispida. Next base: position 2,606,677 of record NC_143480.1, read on the forward strand.
CCTTCCCTGGAGGCATTTGCCCAACGCTGGGAGCTGGTGGGCATATTTCAGGAGGTGGGTATGGGAATATGATGAGGAAATTTGGGCTTTCCGTTGACAATATTTTGGATGCAGAAATTGTAAACGTTGAAGGGAAGATTCTAAATAGACAACAAATGGGTGAAGATTTGTTTTGGGCGATTCGTGGTGGAGGAGGAGGGAGCTTTGGAGTCATTCTCTCGTGGAAGATCAAATTAGTTCAAGTCCCATCAACTGTGACGGTTTTTGATGTTGAGAGAAAGATTGAAGACGGAGCAACAGATGTTGTTTGGCAGTGGCAGAATGTTATGGACAAGCTGGATGAGAATCTGTTTATAAGATTGATGTTGCATTCATCCAAAGGGAAAAATGGGCAAAAAACAGGGAAGGCTACGTTAGTTGCTCTGTTTCTAGGGCCATTGGAGAAGCTTATGGAGATTATAAATCAGAACATACCCAGTTTGAAATTACAGAAAGAAGAGTGTATTGAAATGAACTGGATTGAATCGGTTCTGTTTTGGGCGAATTTCGAAAATGGGACAGCTCCAGAAGCGCTATTGAAGAGGGAAACCCCATCTGTACAATATCTGAAACGAAAATCAGATTATGTGAGAGAACCCATTTCAAAGGAAGGGATTGAAGGTATATGGAAGGCGATCATGGAGACGGAAGAAGTGGGTTTGACATGTAACCCTTACGGAGGGAGAATGAGCGAGATTTCAGAGACGGCGACGCCATTTCCACACAGAGCAGGGGTGAAATTCAAAATGCAATACTCATCAAACTGGAAGGAAGGAGGGGATCAAGAGGCAAAAGAGGAGATGGAGTTGGCGAGAAGATTGTACGAAGCGATGACACCATATGTGACGAAGAATCCGAGAGAAGCGTTTCTGAATTACAGAGACATTGATGTAGGAAGTAGCAGCCATTGGAGTTTGGAAGAAGGAAGGGTTTATGGGGAGAAGTACTTCAAAGGAAATTTTGAGAGATTGGTGAATGTGAAGACGAAGGTTGATCCTCAAAATTTCTTCAGAAATGAACAGAGTATCCCCACTCGTTAATTTCTTCTTGTTGAGGATGAATGGATGGATATGGTCATCTTCATATATTCATATAAACTTTAGCTTTCTTAGTTATGTTTTTTCTCGCTATTAATAATTTAATACTTTTTATTAGTACTTTTCTATAAGCTAGAAAAAAAAAAAATTCTATATCAACCTAAAATTATCAACTAATAATTAGATCAATTTAGACGGTGAAATTTACATCCTTTGAGATTTTATTTAACTTTATATTTAGAAATTTAATTTGAGTCGATTCATTCTTAAATTTTCATAAGACTTTTGATTATGATTAACTTTGATTTTGAAAATCAACTAGGTATTATATAAGCATGTAGAATTCATCAAATATCGGTTTTATAAATTGAACTATTAAAATAAATGTATGGACCATTCTCGAAGAAAATTATGGTTAAGTCTAAATTTATTCATTTATTAAAATTTAAAGATTTAATTGATACAATTATAAGTTTTATGAAAGGTACTTCAATGGAAAGTAATGAAGGAATTGAAGGGTATAAATTTATATGTTTACAAAAGTTTAATGTATAAATTAATACAAATCCTAAAATTTGGGATATAAATATATTTTTTTCAAAATTTTATGTATTATTACTAATAAAGATTGATTTCCATATAAGAATTTGGGGAATTAAACTAAAAGAATAACTAAGCAAGTACCTCATCCAACAAAAACACAAATAAGCATTCTCTCCCTTATTTCCTAAATAGAGGAATGTCAATGTCATATTAATCTGAGATTCATATTCAAATCATTAAATGTTACTTTATATAACTTGGCCAATATAGAAGAGATTTATATAATCTCAAATGGAAATTAAAGATGTTTGCTAACAACACTATTTTGATTTTGGTCTTTTATTTTTAGTTTTTAAAATTAAATGTTACTTTTAGTTTTTAAAATTAAATGTTACTTTTAATTTTTATGTTTTGTTATTTATTTTTATCAATATTTTTAAAAAATGAAAAATTTGTTATTGATGTTTAGAATTTGAATATGAATTCATGTATTTATTGAAGAAAGATGAAAATTATTATTAAAAGATTTAGAGTAAACAAGTATACATCTCAAAAATATAAAATAAAAATAACAACATTGTTATAATGGGATATTATTTTTTTTTTTAATTTTAAAAATTAAGTTTATAAACACTTTTCATTACTTTCAAAATTGAATCCAAAAGAAAAAAGAAACATGCACACACGGAGTTTTTATTTTTATTTTATTTTTTAATTCAAGAATTGATTAGGGATGACGATTTCCCAGTGCCTTTTTAAATATAAAAAAATATATTTAAAAATATTTAGCAAACACTTCTAAAACTTTTTGCTATAAAATATAAATATTTTTTGTATTTTTCTATTTATAAGAATTTCCCTCATTTCTTATGGATTGAATTCCTGTAATTCTCCAATCCGAATTTTAATTGAGTCTTGGGGATGAGGGGAGATCTTTATTCCCGACCCCAATTTTTTAATATACTAATATATATAATATATTTTTTAATATTATTAATAACATTTTTAGGTATATATTATTGATAACGTTAGACAAACTTTAGTTTTTTATTTATATAATAATTTAATTTTGTATTATTTACAATAAAAAAATACTAATTATTTTTAATTAGTCATTTAAATTTTAAATACTGCGCACTGGTTGATCTTTTTTTTATCATATAGTTTTTTAGAATGAAAATTTAATTTAAGACATAAACCTCCTTTCCTTAAAACTAAGACTTATCTAACTATTTTTAAATCTTTTGTGTTTATTTATTTATTTTTGGGAAAGTGTTTTAGAAAATTTATCACCTTATTTCATGAGGATTGATTTACATAAGAATTAGGTAGGGATGATAGGGCTGAGGCGAGGGGATACCCTCCCCATTCCCGTCTCTGTGGAAATTTTTAATCCTCATTCCCACCTCATTCCTTGTTTTGGGGTCGAGAATCTCTGTTCGAAGATTCGAGTTCGAGAAAAATCTCCACATTTATTTTATTATTTTATTATTAAAATTAACTAAATTTAGTATTTACATTGAAATTGTAAATTGTAGGTAAAAAGTTAGTATTTGTATAACATATATTTGTTTAAATTAATAATTAAAGAATATTTTGGTGCTATGGATTTTTAATAAAAAAATAAATTTATTATATTAGAAAAAAAATGGACTAAAACAATAGTTGAAAGCTACCCTTTTAGTAGTTTATATAAGTATATATCTATATATCTATATATCTATATATATATATAAAAACGCTTAAAAAAATTTGGGGCGGAGGCTGGGCAGGGATCCCCTTTCAGATCGGGTCGAGAATCCGACCTTGCGGAAAATTTTACCATCCCTAGAATTAGGGGAATTAAATTACAAAGATATATTTTCTAATTTTTTTTTTTAAATTACAATGACCGACGAATGAGCAATGGCAGGCGACAAATGGTGTGGATAGTAATGTTGGGAGGGGAAGGTTGTTGCAAAGGAGAATAACTTTAGGGTTTTTTTTTTTTTTTTGGTATATCAACTCAATCAAATGCATATCATTAAGTGTAACAATTGAAGGAAATTTTCGGAATAGATCCTTTGAGCGGAAGCAAAGATCGTCCCAAATTCCATTTTTATTGAATATAAAGTTTTACAGTGGAACAACAATAAGATATCCATTTACTTAAAATTACAACATGCTTTAAAACAATCATATAGGGTTTCAGAACCCCTTAGCTTTGAATAACCATTTCTTCAAGAGCTCCCTCGTACACGCCACAAATGGAACACCTTCCAAGCGGATCTCCTTTTTCAAGAACAGACACCATCACTCAAGAACCCTCTGTATTCTCTTGGGATACAGGATTCAAGCAAAAGTTGTGGGCTTTGCTTGAATTCTTGGAAGAGGGAAAGGAGATGAAGAGGAGGAGAGGGAAGAGAAAAACTTTTATTCTCTATGAATGTTCCTTAGAAAGAACACCTCTTCTCTTTGAGGAAGAAGATCATTCATTCAACTTCTTGAATCTCACATTAGATAACTTGAGAGAATGAAGGGAGGAGTTATAACTCCTTCCCTTTTTATTAATTTCAATTAAATTAATAAAATAAAAACTATATATATATATACACACACACATATAATAGTTATCTTACTATATATATACACTATATGTTATATCAAAATATAACATATAGCCTATAGTTTTATATTGCATTAAATACAACATAAACTATAGATTTTATTTTCTCTCAACAATACATGGAATTTAATATAAATCACATTTATATTAAATCCACTTAAATAAATCTCATCCATATAAATGATATTTGGATCATATCCAAATATTTAATTCATTTCAATATAAATCATATTTATATTTAATTACATGAATCTCATTCATATAATTGGTATTTAAATCATATTCAAATGCCTCTCAATAATGTATCAAATACATTATAATTAATTATATCATATATAATTAATTCCCTCAATTAATTTGAACACCTCAAATTAATCCAAGGATTAAATCTCAATTAAATCTTTGTTGAGCTACAAAGGGGACCTTATAGACCTGTAGATTGAATCTCCAACGGTACTTGGATAATTAATAAACTCTTTAATTAAATTACCCGACATCCGTTAATTGTCGGTCACCAAATACCGCACTTTTCGCACTACAGATAAATTTTTGTGTTCATTGGATATAACCAATCAACAGAGCGATGACCTAACTCCTTAAGTATCATTGATCCCTCTAATGAACAATAAGTCAAAGTCCCATTATGACCAAGTCCCTCTCGAACCAAGAGAGAGTGTGGCCACTATACTTGGAATCAGCCCTTAAGGGAGCAATTTATCTACTTACTCTTGCATTGGTGATAGAGTGAACTCCATCTTGTGCAGCTATGTTTGTAGCTCTCCAGTCAGACGAATCCTCAAAATGGTAGGTTTGTTGAGTTGGTAATTTGGTCATTCCCACCCATACAAATCAAAGAACCGCTTTCATGAGTAGGAGTTCACAACTCACCCAGGATTCAGGTCATGTCACATTTGGTCATCCTAGTGAAATGTAAGTCTCTATTATTAACAACATTATATAAAGAGACTAATCATTTTATGGTCCGATCTTATACAAACTCTTTGTATAGGATACCCTTGCTCACATGTCTCCATGTGAATGATTAGGATTAGATCATTTGTAGCACTTTACAACACTTGTAATACCTACAAAGCGGGTCGTATCCGTAGTGTCACCAAAATAAGGTACACAACCTTATTCATCTTCTACAGACCGTTTAGGTTATTATTTAAACAAGATCCACTTGTATGTCTCTACATACTTGTTTAAATTACATGAAATAATCTCGGATCTTAGTTTATTAGATTGAGTATATGCTTATAAAATAACACTTATTTTATTAATAACAATATGTTTATATAAATTTTACAAACTACGAGATTATAAGGAGATTTAGGACACCATTCTCAACAACAACAATATATCAACTAAGTGTATTAGCAATATATCAGTCAAACGCATCATTATCAAGTATTTTAAGTGTATATCAAAAGTATATCAAATGTATATCACTAGTATATTAAGTAAATAAGTTAAATGCATCATTGTCAAGTTTATCAACAATATATCAATCAAGTGTATTAAGTGTATATTATTAGCATATCAAGTGTATATTAGTAGTGATCAAGCGTACATCAAATATAAGACATGGGTGTATTAAACACCAATTAATAAATGTTTGATTAATTGATACAATTAAAATGATGTATATCAATAGTATATCATCTTAACATAAGGTATATCACTTAACGAATATAATTAATAATGAGTATATTAATAGTAGAGGGTATTTTAAACTTTTACTCTTTTAATGCTTAGGTTGGGCCACGATTTTGCTAAATCTGCAAAAAGGAAAAAGTTTGAGACAAATGTGCAAATTTTATTTAATTTTTTACCATCCATCCATGCAATTGCCCCCGATATAAATTATAATTACAAGGATATGGAACTAATTTTAGGATATTTGTTCTCGTCCAAAAGCACACAAGATTATTACCTAATCAAAATCCAATATGATTTGGATCACAAATTATTTCCTTCTATAATTCCCCTCACAGAGAAGACATTTACAAACAAAGAAATAACAATTCAAGTAATTTCCATAACATCAAATCCAAAAAAAAAAAAAAAGAAAAGAAAAAAAATCCTATTTAATGAGGATTTCGTTTTTAGTTTTGTATTTTTTAAATTTATACTTATTTCCTTTTATATTGGAATTTCACCTTAGAAAATAAAAATACTTGATTTTCTTGTATTTTTTTTTAAGAAAAAACAACTTTTTGTAAATTATTAATTTTCTTTTAAATTTCAAAATTCAACTTAGTTTTTGAAAAATGTTAGTATACGGTGAATAGGTAAATAGTGTCTATATAAACCTAGTTTTTAACAATTAAAACCAAAAAAATAAAAACTATCAAACGACCTGCTAAAAAAGGACTAAAATGATTGTCTCTGTTCTTTACATAAATCTTCGTGTCTAAGCACACCGATATTCACAAACATTCACATTCCATCATTCCATTACAGAAATGTGGTCTTCATCTTCATCTTCTTCAACCCTCACATTCTTCTCTCTCATTTTGATTTTCTCTCCATTGATATCCTCTGTTTCTGTTCAACAGAGCTTTCTCCAATGTCTGACCACTACTTCACAGCCTCAATTCCCCATTTCTGACGCCATTTTCACTCCCAACAACTCTTTCTTCTTACCAGTCCTCAACTCCTACATCAGAAACCTCAGATTTCAAACACCCACAACCCCAAAACCACTGGTAATCGTCACAGCCAAACACCAATCCCATGTCCAATCAACCGTTGTTTGTGCCAAACGAGTTGGCTTACAGATCAGAATCCGCAGTGGCGGCCATGATTACGAAGGCTTCTCTTATGTCTCCCAACAACCCTTCATCATCCTCGACCTCTTCAACCTTCGAGCCATTAGAGTCAATATTGCAAAAGGAACTGCTCGTGTTCAAGCAGGGGCTACCTTGGGGGAACTTTACTACGCCATTGCTAACAAAAGTAACCTCCATGGCTTCCCTGGAGGCGTTTGCCCAACTGTGGCTACTGGTGGCCATTTTTCCGGGGGTGGGTATGGGAATTTGATCAGGAAATTTGGGCTCACCATTGATAACATTTTGGATGCTCAGATTGTAAATGCTGATGGGAAGATTCTAAACAGACAAACTATGGGGGAAGATTTATTCTGGGCGATTCGAGGCGGGGGAGGAGGGAGCTTTGGAGTTATTCTCTCATGGAAGATCAATTTAGTTCCTGTTCCATCAACTGTGACGGTTTTTGATGTTGAGAGAAAGATTGAAGACGGAGCAACAGATGTTGTTTGGCAATGGCAGAATGTTATGGACAAACTGGATGAGAATCTGTTTATAAGATTGATGTTGCATTCATCCAAAGGGAAAAATGGACAAAAAACAGGGAAAGCTACGTTGGTGGCTCTGTTTCTAGGGCCAGTGGAGAAGCTTATGCAGATTATAAATCAGAACATACCCAGTTTGAAATTACAGAGACAAGAGTGTTTTGAAATGAGTTGGATTCAATCGGTTCTGTTTTGGGCAAATTTCCCAAATGGGACAGCTCCAGAGGCGTTGTTGAGCAGGAAAATATCATCTACACCTTTTCTGAAGCGGAAATCAGACTATGTGAGAGAACCCATTTCAAGGGAAGGGATAGAAGCCATATGGAAAGCGATTATGGAGGTTGAAGAAGTGGGACTGACATGGAATCCTTACGGGGGCAAAATGAGCCAAATTTCAGAGACAGAGACGCCATTTCCACACAGAGCAGGAGTGAAATTCAAAATCCAATACTCATCAAACTGGAAGGAAGGAGGGGATCAAGAGGCACAAGAGGAGATGGAGTTGGCGAGAAGATTGTACGAAGCGATGACACCTTATGTAACGAAGAATCCGAGAGAAGCGTTTCTGAATTACAGAGACATTGATGTCGGAATTAGCAGCCATTGGAGTTTGGAAGAAGGAAGGGTTTATGGGGAGAAGTATTTCAAAGGAAATTTTGAGAGATTGGTGAACGTGAAAACAGAGGTTAATCCTCAGAATTTCTTCAGAAATGAACAGAGTATCCCCACTCGTCGTTCATCTCTTCTTGTAAATGAACAAAGATGAAGGATTTCAAGTTTCAATTATGATATGTTATGAAAAAAAGAAAAATAAGTGGGGGTAGCCTTAGCTTTGAATGAATGCTTCTGAAACTTGTATTGCTGATTCTGATTGCATTTCTTCTAAGAAAACTGTTTCTTTTCTATACGGGTTTTCTACTTGCTACAAATATGTATAATTTGCATTAGAAAACACCCTATTCCTAACTTTCGTCATCATAAATCCACTCAAAAAATGCAAAAATTCAAAATAAATATATAAATGTTGTCAAATTGAGGAACTCCGCGGATAATAATAATAATAGTAAAATATAACTAAACTTATAAATAACTAAAATTATAATGTTATGGAAATAGGAATAATATAAATAGAAAATATGATTTTATAAAAATAGAAAATATATGAAAAAAAAATTTATTCTCACCAATGTGCATAATTTTAAGATCCATCAAATGTCATTATTTATACACAAAGTGACCAGTAGTATGTGGACTTACATGGACATCAATTCTGAATTATTATATGACACATGAACAACATGAAAAATGACACAACTTTTAGGATGGTAAGTATTAGACATATATTTTTATGATATTTATAATACTCTCCCTCATGTGCCCATATATATATATATATATGAATTATGCATCGCTAAAACCTTATTAGGAAAAACCCAATGAAAAAAAAATCACAGTTAAGGAAAAAAAAAGTACATATTTCATGTATTTACTCCCTCTCACAAAAACATGACTTAAGATCTCTGAGTCGCCGCATTTCAATATTGTGCACCAATTTTTAAAAAGTTGCAATTGGTAATACTTTGTAAATAAGTCTGCAGGTTATCATTCAAACAAATTTGTTGTATATTGGTGTTATCATTTTCTTCAAGATCATGAGTGTAGAAAAACTTCGGTGAAATATGCTTTGTTCTATCTCCTTTAATAAATCCTCATTTGATTTGGACTATGCAGGTTGTGTTGTCTTTGTATAATATTGTTGGAAGATTTTTATTAGAAGATAAGTAACACGTTTCACGAATGTGCTGAGTCATTGACCTTAGTCATACACATTCTCGATTAGTTTTGTGAATTGTAAGAATTTTAGCATGATTTGAGAAAGTGGTCGTTGTTGTCTGTTCCAATCGCCACGATATAGAAGTTCCTCCACATGTGAACAAATAACCTATTTGAGATCTAGCTTTGTGTGGATCAGATAAATATCCAGAATCTACATAACTAACTAAATCAAAATTTCATTTATTTGAAGAAAACAAACCCATATCGATTATTTCTCAGAGATAATGGAGTATATGCTTAATAACGGAGAAGAACTATATCTAGCAAATAAATTTACTGAAAATGCAATATTTGGTCTTGTGCTATTAGCAAGATACATAAGTGTACCGATTGCACTAAGATATGGTACTTCAAGATCCATAAGTTTTTCATTATCTTCTCGAGGTCGAAATATATCTTTCTTTATATCTAATGAATGGACTTCCATTGGAATATTTAATAGATGTGTTTTGTCCATATAAAATCTTTTCAAAAATTTTTCTATATAAGTTGACCGATGAATAAATATTTCCATCTACTAAATGCCCAATTTGCAAACCAAGACAATTTTGTTTTTTCGAGATCTTTTATCTCAAATTTTTTCTTAAGATATTTTATTGTTTTTTGAAAGCTCTTTAAGTTCCAATTATATTCAAGTCGTCAACATATACAGTTATAATAGCAAATCCTTATTGTGATTTTTTTATAAAAGCACATAGACATATTGAATTATTTTGATATTTTTCTTTCAATAAATATCCACTCAGGCGATTGTATCACATCCGTCCTTATTGTTTCAATCTATATAGTGATCTTTGTAACTTTATTGAATACAAAGTTATATATATTGAATTATTGTTTCAATATATATATATGTTTCAGGTACCTTAAATCCTTATGAGATTCTCATATAAATATCTAATGGAACACGAGACATACGCAGTAGAATAAGAACCTAATTACACTTTAATTGCTTCTAATCAAAAGGAAATTAGCATGCAATTTGAAGAAAAAACAGTAAATTAACTTACTTTTGAAGCTCCCGAAAACCGCTTTTCCTTGTTGAATATCAACCCAAACTCTTCCGGACCACCATTAGAGTTGACTTACTATCCTCTGGACTCAGAACCGGATTGTGGGACCCGATGGATGAAGAAAACTGAGAGAGAGAAAAAAAGATGAAAAATATGAATGAATTTGGGTTTGGTATGGGTTTTCTTTTTCTCCAAAAATGTGATTTTTCCAGCCCAAATTTAAAAAAATAATTTTGGAAAAATGGCCAAAAGTCTTTCATCCATAATTGAAAGCCCATTTTATAGAAAAACTATGCAACATTTGCATGAAACAGATTCATAAATACCAACACCTAGAATCCACTATGTAATTGGGCTTAATATCTCCACTATAAGCCAACACCTAGCCCACTATGTTGTTAGTGGGATTATCCAACAAAAGTTTGGATTTTCCCACTAACTTTAGTCAAAGAGCAACATAGTCATTTGGTCAAAGTCAAACTTTGACAAAAAAGTCAACATTTTGACTTTTTATGTTTTTTCCGTGTTGACTAATTTTGACCTCCCAAGCATGAATCCGCATTCATTTTCTCGAAATTCAAATCACATTTGAATATAAGGTTGGTCAAAGTTTGATTTTTTAAAGTAAAAAAGTCAACTCTTCGACTTTTTACATCTTTGACCATTTCCATTATTTCCATGCTTCCGATTATGAACATATTCATATTCTTGATATTTTAATCACATTTAAATATTAAAGTTGTATCTCTAAACTGAAAAACCAACCACTATATCACATATATTGTTGGTTTCTCTCTCTTCACCTAATTCGAACAATTCGAATTATTTTATCATACTATTCTAAGTTTATTCTATATGAGCTAATAGGGGAACCTAATGGACCTATAGATCATGGGCTCCAACGATCCGAGATTAGCTAGCTAAACTCTTTAGACAGAGCTAATCAACATTCGTTAACTAACGCGTCATTCCACTATAGTCCCATAGTTGCACTCCCCTCACTATAGATATATTTGTGTCCATTTGATATAACCATGATTAGTAAGCTAATCCTTCACAGATTGTTCGTAATCTCGGCTGGGTCGTAAAAACTGTTTTACCCCCAAGACTATATCTTGTTCCTTAAGTTCCACTGATCTTCCAATGAACAATTGGTTCAAGGTCCAACCTATAAACCGAATCCCTCTCGGGCCAAGGAGAGGGTGGGGCCCCTTGTTCAAGACCTGGATTCAGTACTAAAGGGAATAATCTATCTACTATCCTTATAACGGGTAGGAGTGAATTTCATCTTGCACCTTATGTTCCCAGCTATCCGCCTGATCTTACCCTTGAAATGGGAGGCTTATTGGGCCAGCGATGATGAGCTACCCTCACCTATGCATATCTAAGGATAATTCAGAGTGAATAGGAGTTCATAGTTAGCTCAAGATTAAGATTAAGTTATCTAGGTCATCAATTAACGAAATAGTCAGTTTTATACATAAAATGGCATTTAGAACGTAAAAAGTAACTATTTCATGGTTCAGTCTTATGCAAACTCATTGCATAGGATGCCCCGACTCACATATCTCTATATGAACGATTCAGAATCACATCGTTTGTACTAACTACAAATTGGGCCGCATCCATAGTGTACCCAGAATAAGGCGCCCAATCTTATTCATATACTATAGACCATTTTGGCTATATATTTGAACTTGATCCACATTTATGTCATTACATAAAGTTTAAACTACATTAAATAGCCTTAGGACCTTAGTTTATTGGATTCAAGATTACAATTTCAATAACAACTTTATCGAAAAACAAAACAGAATATGTTTATTAATTTACAAACTACGAGTTTTAGGACATAAAATCCAACAATATCATTATCAAGAGATCCCTATAAATATATTGTGGTTACATCCATGATGCATGTCCAAACTTTCATACACAGTCAAGTTAATTAAATATCTTAGTATTATTGCATCCACCACTGGAGAATATGCCTCATCATAATCAATATCAAGTTTTGTGAAAAACTTTGTGCAACTAGTCTTGCTTTGTATGTTGTGATCTCATTATTTTCATTTCTTTTTCTCACAAATACATATTTGTATTCCACAGGTTTGACACCTTCTTGTGTTCAAACTACAGGTCCAAAAACCTGGCGTTTTGAAAGTGAATTTAATTCTATCTCAATAGCTTCTTTTCACTGAAGTCAATCTTTTCTATGTCGACACTCTTCAATAGATTTTGGTTCAGGATTCTCATTTTCAGATATAATATCAACACCAACATTATACACAAAAAATGTTGTGAATAATTACATTAGTTTGATTCCATCTTTTTCCTATCATGACATACTTTATTAAAATCTCATTATTATCTCTAGGTATTTCATCTTCCTCACTAGTCTTGTCGAGGATTTCTTCCAGGGTATTTATATCTTCAACCAAATATTTTTCACTATTAATTATTTTTCGTTTTTGAGGATTTTTATCTTTGGAATTTACTAGTCCACTACGTTTCTGGCGTGTTCCAGACTCATTTGTGACAACTTATTGTGCTGGAATTTCAATTTTTTATAGAACATTTGCAGCTAGTATATGTGACTTAGTTACTTTCTTCGCATCTATCAATAAATGCATCTGATAATTGATTTATTATATTTTGAAAATGAATTGTTTTCTGAACTTCAAGTTCATATTGATCTGGCGAGGATCTAAATGAGACAATAACGATACATTCGATGCAATTTCTTTTTCCAATTTCTTAATTTCTCCTCCTGATGTTGGAAAATTTGTCTCATTAAAATGACAATCAGCAAATCGTGCAGTAAATACATCATTTGTTAGGGGTTCAAAATATTTAATAATTGATGGGGAATCATATCCAACATATATTCAACCTCATTTAAGGACACATCTTAGTGTGTTGTGGTGGAGCGATTGGAACGTATACTGCACACCAAAAAATTATTATATGGGAAATATTTGGCTCATGACCATAAGTTAATTGTAATGACGAGTATTTATGATAAGTTACTGGCCTAATGCGTACAAGTGATGCTACATGCAAAATAGCATGTCCCCATGAAGCTTAGCTCTCATAAGTAATGGTCTTGCAATTAATTGCAAACGTTTTATAGATGATTCGGCTAAATCATTTTATGTATGAACATGAGCTACAAGATGTTTAACACTCATCCAAATTGACATACACTAATGATCAAAAGCTTGGGATATAAATTCACCAGCATTATCAAGACAAATGGTCTTAATTGTATAATCAGAAAATTGTTCTCTTAACTTAATTATTTGAGCAAGTAATCTTGCAAATGCAAGATTTCGACTTGATAATAAGCACAAGTGTGATCATCTACTAGATACATCTATTAATATCATAAAATATCTAAATGATCCACTTGGTGGCTTAATAGCTCCACATATATAACCATAAATTTGCTCTAAAATATGCATTCTATTAAATGTTTACAACAAGCTAAAATGAATTAGATAAAATAGAAAAGGGATAAGAATTACTAACCTTTGAAGAACTTTTCTTCTCGTAAGATTTCTCCTCTGCAAAAGGGTCACATTGCAGGTGATTCAGTCCCCACTTTAGATTGCAATGGTCTAATTATTTATTTGCCTTGAGAGCAAACATCACATGATAATTCATTAGATTGAAGAATCTTCTGTTCTTCAAAGGGTATCCATTTGAATTCTCAATAATTCTCCTTATCATTATAGATTCTAGAAGACCCAATCAATCATACCAAATTATAAATATGTCTGGATTCATGAACTTCAGGTTCATTGTTGCATATGTTTCGATTAGTCGTATATAAGTATAATACAATTCAGAAGATAAAACAGACAATTTTTCCAATATACATTTTTTATTTAAGATGGTAGAGATAATATATAGATATTCCACATTATTCTTACCATCAATCTTAGTATGATAACCATTGTAACGTATATCTTTAAAACTTAGAAGATTTCTCTTTGATTGACTGGAGAACAATGCATTGTTAATTGTAAATTTTGTTCCTTTAGGCAAAATAATATTTGCTTTTCCAAAACCTTCGATCAAGTTTACAGAACCTCATTTTGTATTTACTTTTGCTTTTAGCATTATCAATTTGGAAAAATATTTTTTATTTGTAAGTATTGTGTGTGTAGTTGCACTGTCTGTTAGACATAGATCTTCTTTGCTCATTTTTTAAACACCCAACATATGAAAATGATCCATGTTTCTTCATTAAAAGAAAATAATTGCAATAAGAAAAATAACACTTAAAATATACAAAAGTTACTAAAAAAAATATGAAGATAGATAAAAGAAACAACAACATTAAGTCTAGATATTATCAAAATGAAAAGAAACATTTATGTTTCATCAACTGCACCAATATTCTCTTCAGGAGATTCAAAGAAGTCTGCTACATCCAAATTCGTCATATGGGATAGGTCAAATATATTATTATCATGGTATGTAAAATTTACTTCCACATTTTCCCATTTTCCTTCAGAGAAACTTGATAGAGGTCAACTAAGTGTTTTGACATACGATAGATACGTAACCAATAGTCAGTCATTCTGCATCGGAAGTATTTATTTTCAACACTTTTTGAACTTTTATCTTGTGGATAGGGTTGACAACGGGGTGGGGCGGGGTCAAGGGTGCACTCCCCGTCTCCGTCCCCGTGGGGATTTATAATCCCTGTCCCCACCCCCATTTCCCGTTTTGGAGAATCGGGATCGTGGTTGGGGAATCCTCGTTTGGGGATCCGATCCCTCCGGGGGAAAATGCCCCATTTATATTTGTATTTTTAATCAATTATTTATTTAAAATCAATTAAATTTTGGTATTTAAATTCAAATTTTAGATATTTGATAAAACTAATATTACTACTCTTTTATTTATTTAAATTAATAATTAAAAATATTTTATATTTAATAAAAAGTTTAATATAATTATATTATGAAATAAATTTTTAAAAAAATAAAATAATAAACAGTAACAACTGTTTATATGTATATATATTATTAAAATTTATTAAAAAAAATATTCGAGGTGGGGTCAGGGACGGGGATGTGGCGGAGATACAGTCCCCATCCCTGATTGGGGACCCGTTTTTTATTCCTAGTTGACCCCCATCCCTAGTCAAACTAATGATTCCCCACCTCGAGCGGAGATTTTTGCCAACCCTACTTGTGGAGCTTTTCCTTTGTGATCATCATTTTGTGTGGTTTTTTTGAAATTTGAATTATTAAAACGACCACCACGAAAATAATAATTATTTCTTCCTCTGCCACGGTCACGACCTCGACCGCGACCTCACCTCGACCACGATTATTATTAAAATTCACGGCATTCACTTTATGGAATGGTATCGTTCCAGTTGGTCGAGATTCGTGATTTTTCATCAATATCTCATTATTTTGTTCGACCATGAGAAGACATGAAATTAATTTTCTCTCGATATTGTTGTTGCAGGAGCATATTCGAGACATGAAATGTAAAAAATGTCTTATCTAACATATCAGCATCAATAATTTTTTCTCCGCATAACAATAATTTTGAAGTGATTTTAAATAATGCGAAATTGCAATCACTTACTGATTTAAAATCTTGTAGCCTCAAGTGCATCCTCTCATAACGGGCTTTAGGAAGAATAACTGTCTTTTGAGGATCAACATTTCTTTCAAATTTTTCACAAGATACAGGGATATTTTATTGTAAGATATTTCATTTTTAATCCCCATAGAGATGATGACGAAGGAAAATCATAGTTTTTGCTTTGTCCTGGTGGAATGTCATATTTCCTTTCTTAATTGTTTTTCCCAAGTACATAACAGTCGGGTGGATTTTGGCATCGAGCACCAATGATAAATTATTATTACCATTAATGTCAAGGGCTGCAAATTCTAATTTTGTAAAGTTTTTCATGACAACATTATTACAAAATTTTGTATTCATATTAGAAATTTAATATTTACTAAATATGCAAAATAACATTTAATTTATTGATTATAATAAAGAGAAAAAAAACTGACCTACTTTAAGACGTACCTTCAGCGACGGAAGCAACATGAGTTCGTGTTGAGAACGTATTGTGAAATTGAGGAGCACAACGAATATGGAGAAAATATAATATATATAAATATAATATAATAAAATATATCTAAACTTATAAACAACTAAATTAAAAATAACTAAAAATATAATTTTATGGAAATATGAATAATAGAAATAGAAAATATAATTTTACGGAAATAGGAAATATATGATTTTTTTTTAATTCTCACCGACATGCATAATTTTAAGATCTACCAAATATCACGATAAGTGGTAAGTGGTAAGTAGAATGTGGACTTACATAAACAACGAGCATGAATTATTACAAGGCATATGGATAACATGACTTTTAGGACACTGAGCCTTGGATATCTATTTTTATGATATTTATAATAATAAAAGAGAAATTATTTTAAATGATAAAACTGTTGAAAATATTTATAAGATATAGCAAAATTTTAGAACTATCAATATCACTAATAGATACTGATAGACTTCAATTTATTTTTAGGACACTAGGATCTATCACCATCTATCATTGATAGTTATAAAATTTCATTATAAGTATTTTGATTTATTTTTTTATATTTAAAAACAGCCATAATAAAATGCTTTATCTATAAATGAGAAAGGACAGATATTACTTAAGCTTCAAGTATGAAGTGCCAGCCTCCAATGGTCAATGGAAATGCCTGGTTGTTTCTTTTGTTTTCGTCATCTTCCTCCCAACGCCATTTCAATGGGGATTCCAAATTCATTATTAATCCCAGTTCTCACAACCTTTCTTCTCATTCTCCCTTCAATGGCGGTTTCTGATCAAATCCCATCTCATCAAACCCTTCTCAAGTGTCTTTCCGATCATTCTTCGCCATCATCTTCTCCAATCTCTGAAGTTATCTTCTTCCCCGATAACCCATCTTACTCCCCTGTCTTAAACTCTTACATCAGAAATCTCAGGTTCGCCTCACCCACTACCCCCAAACCCTTGTTCATCGTCGCCCCAACCCATGTCTCTCACATTCAAGCCACGATTCTCTGTTGCAGAATCCACGCCCTAGAAATCAGAATCCGAAGTGGTGGCCATGATTACGACGGTCTCTCTTATGTCTCCGATTCCACATTTGTGATCCTCGATATGTTCAATCTTCGATCTGTAGCTGTCGACATTGAAGACGAGAGCGCGTGGGTGGATTCGGGAGCAACCCTTGGCGAAGTTTACTTCAAAATTGCAGAGAAGAGCAAGATCCATGGATTCCCAGCTGGGGTTTGCCCCACGGTTGGAGTTGGAGGACATCTCAGCGGCGCCGGATACGGTAATTTGATGAGAAAATTTGGGGTTTCTGTGGACAATGTAGTCGATGCTTTAATTGTTGATGTAAATGGTAGGGTTTTGGATAGAGCATCAATGGGAGAAGATTTATTTTGGGCAATTAGAGGAGGAGGTGGAGCTAGTTTTGGTGTCATTGTTTCGTGGAAGTTTAAACTTGTTCCTTTACCTGAAACTGTCACTGTTTTTAGAACGGAGAAAACCATGGAGGAAGGTGTTGTAGATATCTTGTACAAATGGCAAGAAATTGCTGATAAAATTGATGAAAATCTATTCATAAGAGTGGTGATTCTTCCTGTAAATAAAAAAGCCCTAAAGACAGCAAAAGCCAAGTTCATTTCCTTGTTCCTTGGAAATGCACAGAAGCTGTTTGCGTTAATGTCTAAAAAGTTGCCGGAATTGGGTATTAAGGTTGAGGATTGTATAGAAATGAGCTGGATTGACTCTGTTCTGTTCTGGTCAAACTACCCAATTGGAACTCCACTCAATGTCTTGCTAGAAAGGCAACCAAAATCTGAAAAGTTCTTGAAGAAGAAATCAGATTATGTTCAAGAACCAATCTCAAAGGCAGACCTTGAAGGAATGATGAGGAAAATGATTGAACTGAAAAGACCAGCGCTGACTTTCAATCCATATGGTGGGAAAATGAGTCAAATTCCAGAGACGGAGACTCCATTTCCACATAGAGCAGGGAACAAATACAAAATACAATACTCAGTGACATGGAAAGAAGAAGGAGATGAGGCTGCAGACAAGAATGTGGAGCTGATCAGAGAGATGTATGAGTACATGACACCGTACGTTTCGAAATCGCCTAGAAGTGCTTATTTGAACTACAGAGATGTGGATTTGGGAGTGAATGGGAATGGGCATGCAAGCAGTTGGGGAAGAAAGTACTTCAAAGGAAACTTTGATAGATTGGTGAAGGTGAAGAGCATGGTGGATCCAGATAACTTTTTCAGATATGAACAGAGCATCCCATGTGTTGAAGCATTTGATTCTAATGGCAGAGCTGAGAGCCTTTGAAGTTTGAAGTGTGCATTGCTTGGTTGAAAATTGAAATTCATTCCCATATTATTTCTGGGATTTGTGTAATGAAAAGCTTAATTATCCCACTGATTAATGTTGTATTTGTAATTTGTTAATTGTTTTACCTATAAAATAATAATAACAATTAGAAAGAGAAATGTTAAAGGTTGCATTTTTCTTTCATGAATGGGCCATACCTTTGGACTTTTGGACTGATCTTGTAAGAGCCCAAATCTATCTTTTGTAAGAAAAATGGATTGGTTTATTACAATTGCACCCAATAAATTTTAATTTAATCAATGACAGCTCTAAATTATATGATTTGCTACAATTATACTCTTAATTTTTCAGTTTGATCAATTACTCCATTTCTATTTTTGTTATTTGTTGCAATCAATCTCGTGGGTTAGCATTGGATGTTGTACAATTAAAATTTTGATATTAATATCGACATCGTTATTTTAATTCTTGATTTTGAATGTTTCTCAATAATGATGTCAAACCTATTAATTTACGTCATGTCAATATTTTAATTCCTTAATCTGCATCAAAACTTGATCTCGATATCATCTTTATTTATAAATATTTTTTCAATTATTATTTAAATATTAAATTATGAATTTCACTTTCACATTATAGTTCAGTTCATCTTGTCAATTTTCTTTTTAAACTTGAAATTTCTTCGAATGTCTAGATATTCGATGAAAAATTCTTTGTACCATGGTTATATTTCATCTTTTCAACAAGTTTAGTAATGAGCATAACGATCCAATTGTTTCGATGGAGAGAAAAACCTATGATTAGCTTTTTAGTTGATCAAATTAAATGTTGAAGAGTGTACATTATAATAAACCTCATAATTCAATAGTGATTTGTACAATTATCCCTCATTTTCATTGAGAATTTGCACTCATCTAACATTCTCTATACACACATATAATCTCTGAAAAAATAGTTTGAATTTATGGGCCAAATATAATTTAACCAATCAACAATTCATCAAATACTAATTAGTTATAGCAATAAAAAAGAATGAATTTCAACTTGCCGATAATAATATCTAGAAATAATTATAACGAAGTTATAAAATCAAATGACGTTGTTTTTTGCAACTCTCATTTTCCTTAAGTCATTCCATATCACATAAAATTAAAAAATATATATATATAGGATTTTTAAGATTGATCAATCTAAAAAATTAATTTCAATTAGGCTCATAAAACACAAGTTTAAAATAAAGTTTTACTTGTTTGCTTGTATAATCAGTGGGCTAGGCACCCACGACAATTTGAATACTTAATAACATTTCTAATAATTATTAGATATAAATTCAAAACAAAATTTATTTGTTTGTAAGTTCTCCATTATATATATAGCAAAATAAAACTTGGTACGTTGTGATGTTGTCTTCTAATGATTTCTCCAACGATCAGTTTTATAGTGTAATGAACGGACAAAATGATAAGATATCAAAACAAAATGATAAGTTGGGAGAGTTTAACATATACCCATAAACGGTCGGTTTTTTGTGTCGGTCTGTGAATAATTTTGTGCATTAACTTTTGTTAAAATAAATAAAAAGTCAAACAAGTAGGTATAGGCGTAGGGCACTAGGATAGGAGGTTAGATTGTTTGACTTGGTCAAACTTTTATTATTATTATTATTTTTAAATTTTTTGTGTGTTTTTTAATGGACGATGTCGGAAGCCTCCGCCTCCGTGACTCGTAAACGCGTATCCAATTACCCACTTGCGACTGTGAACTTCATTTCCCACCCCGCACGTGCTTTCGACTCGGTTTTATTTTATTTTATTTTATTTTTAATTCTGCTCTCTTTGCGAAGTTTTTTAAATTTAAAATATTATTATTCAGGATTGAGCAATTATTGGGACATTTTGGGAATCTTCAAATGCCTTCTATTTTATATTAAAGAGACAATATAAAATCTATAGTGAAATACATGATAACATCATTCAAATTATTAAAATCATTTTTAACATTTTTAAAATCACTACAACATATATTTTTAACTATTCAAAATCCATTTTAATGATGTGAAATTGTATTTAAAAGTATAAAATAAAATATTAAGTTAATTTTAAATGATTAAAGACGTGTTTTAAAGTGATTTTAAACATGACAAAAATGATCTTATTGATTTCAAAATCACTCCTAAACATGTACTTCAATATCTTTATCCACTTACGAAATTCATTTATCATATTTTTCGTTAGAACTTAAAATATTAGCATGAACAAGATTGTAGTGTTATAAAACGTAGATTATAATCATCATTTTGATTTTTTTTTTTTTTTTGTTTTTGCAATGCATAAGCTATCAACAAAAATAGAGTTATCTTACATCATGTTAAACTTTAAAGCTACTAAGATATTTGGCTCAACAAAATTGTTTAAGAGGTTTAATCAATTCAACCTCTCGAATCTATGAAAAAAATAATTTATTTTCTAACAGAATATACCAAAAAACTCATTTTTATGTAAATACTTTTGACAAAAACCATTAAAATACGGTTGAAAAGTTATTTCAAGCGGTTGCCAAACATCCAATTTTCTTCCAAAATGACTTGTCTTTTAAATTAAACTCTTGAAAATATATTCCTATCTACATCCTTAATTTAGACTAATTAATCATGAATCTTTAAAAAATCATCAGAAGAAAAAAAAAGTGTGCGTTTAATCTTTTTTAAAACAATATTTCATATTATGATGAAAAAAAAAACTGAAAATTTGATATTTCTTTTTTTGAAAAATGAAAATGCATGCGGAGCCCAGAGTGGATCCAAAAAATCAAAGTCAACTTTTAAATTTCTTTGAAAGTTGACCTTTCAAATGGTTTGAACTCAAATCATTTTCCCACCCCATAATTCTTAAATTTTTAAGACATACATTTATTTGATCTCTTACTTTTTTTTTAATCTTATATTTAATAAATCATGACAAATTGTTTTTTTTATTAAAAAAAATCAAAAGTAAAATATTTATCACTAGAGAATAGGCTGTTAGGGGTATGGATTTGCTAATTGTTCAATTCACCAGTGTTCTATTTGCAATTGAAGTGCTTGTCTTACTTATCTAAAACATACAAAAACCCTGTCCTCATTGTGGGATATCTAAAAAAGTCTTCTTTGTGGCCTTCCAGACATAGGAATGGCTAAATTGATTGTGCCAGGAAGAAAGCTAATGAAAGCAAAGGTCAAAATTATTAGATAATTGTTTCATCATAATTTCGATCATGATTTTTTTCCCTTTTAACAAAAAAAAAAAAAAAAAGAAAGAAAGAAAAAAAAAGAAAAAAAAGAAGGTACCCATGAAATTAATCACTCTTTTTATTAGATATATACCAATAATAAATGTATATTTTATATATAAGAAATATGTATATATGTAATGAATGATTTGATGTATATTTTGTCACTACAAACGTGGCTTAGCTTCTCTATAGTCCCAATCAAATCACAAAAGATATTTCATCACGTTCATTGCAAAGAAAACTTTTCTTCATTAATTAACATGGAGATTTTTCTCCACTTCTTTTTTCAGGTCAAATTATACCACATATTCCATTCACATTCTTTTTCTTTTTTCTTTTTTTTTTTATAATTATTAATTTGTAGAACTCGCATACACATACAAATTAATTTATACTCTCGTTTTTTTCTTGTCAAAAAATTATACTCTCATTTTATTTTTTCTTTAATCTTAAGATGACGTCATGTAATTCTATATTCTGTTGAATAAATCCAAAAATATAAGCGAGTGAGTTATAGTAACTTTAATTATATCAACGATTTTATGAGTTTTTAGGTTTACATTTAAGAGAATACCAATATTTTAATTTAAATAAAATATTTAAAAAAAGCGAAAAAAACTCAAATAAATATTAAATCATCATATCACTAAAGAAAGATTAAAATAAAAATTTCAAATACCAAAACAGATCGACCAAAATAATTATCTAAAATGGTATATAGTTGAAAATCTAACCAATATTCTTTATTTTAAAATAACATAAAGATGGATAAATTAAATAATGAATGTTGAATTGTGTCAATAAAAACTTCAAATCAATTATTATATCAAATATAAAAGAGTTGTTTTCAAATAAAGAAAAATGAGTCTAACTTATTTATAAATATAACAAAATTTCACTATTTATCAATGATAGACTGCTATAAACATATATCATGGTAGATGTTTATCAAAATCTTTCTTTGATAGACCTTCGATACATTATTCTAACACATGTATGAAACTTTGCTAAATTAAATGTCATGATAATGCTAGAATCAGAGGGAGAAAAAAAGAGTGGTATCGATCTTATCAATTTTTTTTTTTTAATATGAGTGGTTTTCAAATTTTTTTTTTTCTGTTGTTATTTAGAAAGAATTATGAACAAATTTGTCATAGCATTTTAGTATGATTTTAGAAGAAGAAATATTTATATCATAAATGGATTTGAGTTGATTTTAAAAACAATTAAAATAGGAAGAATAATGTGGCACGACAGAGGTAGACACGTGAATCGACAGGGACAAACATACATATATTTTTCCAATTTTACTTTTCAAAATTAATTAATGCCTAAGTTCCAACAAAGCCCACCAATATAAAACTAACTTCCAGAATTGCCCTCCATATTGCCCTAAATCTCTCCTCCATACCTTACGTTAAATTACTAATTTCATTTACCTAGTTGATAGTTTCAAGAGTCTCGATTTGGTTGTTCTATGATATATTTGAAATTCAAACATAATTTAACTAACGGCCATATATGTTATCATCAGCTACGTTGTTGTACTTGAAATAAAAAATATAGTTAAAATTAAACCAACATAATTGTTTCTAATTAACCACTTTTTACCCATATATTTTTAGGACGAAATTCTAATAGAGCTAGCTAATATATTTAGTCAAATGAAAAATATTAGCTCCTTATTATGTATAAAAAGAAAATGTATCCAATATGGTAATGATTTGTATAATGAAAGAGACCACTTATTAGATTTGACCAAATGGTAAAAAATCAAATCGAAATTTTTAAAAGCATAAAAACCAAACTGAAACTAGATTCAAATAATTAGGGATGAAATTAATACTTGTTTGGATATTATATTTTAGTATAAAAAAAATTAGTCTTCATTGTTTAGAATTTTCAATAGAGGCCCTTACGTTTTGATGTATTGCAATTATATTGTTTTCTATTTATCAATTTTTAGTTGACTGATAAACTTGAAATTATAGAATTTGGGAGAATGAATTATATCACCCTGGGATAAAGTTATTATTACTGAATGTTAATGGTCAAAATAGAAAGAGATAAATATTAAAATGTGAGAGGCTGATTGAAATTTTTAATCAGCGGAAACTAATTATATGGACAAAATATTGTTAGAAAATCCAAATATTAAAAGCATATATTTGGCCTAAATATTTTTATTTTAGGGTAATTATATAATAGGTAGCACTATTAAGACCGTTTATCTTTTGGAAATATTAGATGCCCATAATTATAAACATATGAAATTATATATGTTTGTCATCTTTAGATTACCATATTTATTTTGTAGGAAGTTTTGCATTATCGTGTTTATTTTGTAGAGAGTTTTGCAGATATTTGAGAATATTTTGATAACTGTGTTTATTTCATAAGATTTTTACTCGAGAATGTCTTAAATTTACATAATATTCTAAGAATGCCCTTACCATTTATTAGTTTATAATTAATTTGAACTTATATAACATACTTGTTTGTATCGATTTGAATTTATTTAATACAATTTATATTATTTTTAAATGTTATTTTTTTCTCAATAAAATAATATATCACAATCTAAGATTTCTGTAAAATAAATATTAATTCAAAATTTATCTTGCTAAAAATAATAAGAATTATGATATAACAAAAAAAATATGATATATGTGATTGATAGCATTTATTCTAATTGCATAATATATATATATATATATATATATATATATATATATTAAAAGGAAAAATGTAAAATGGGGATGCCCTCAACTCGAGAATATAGAAAACCCATGTTTCAGGAGAGCATGCAAAACTCTCGAGATGCCCTCAAGATGTCCTCTGTAAGGACATTCTAGGATATCCGAGAATCTCTAGATGTTAGGGTATTTTACAATATTACAAAGCAGACATTATAATTTAGATGTCCACTCCATGAGAATCTAGAATTCTTGCAAAACAAACAACCTCTTAGGAATAATAATTAAGTGTGTGCAATATTTTAAAAAATTTGCAGATATAACAAAATATATTAATGATAAACTCTATTATTGATAGTCTTTAATTAGTGATAGACTTCTACCAACGATATAGTTATCATCGATAGAATCCAAGAGATAGATCTAAATTTTACTAATATTTACAAATTTTCTTGCGTTATGTTATATTATTTTTCTCTCTTTTTTAAAAAAACCAAAAATAAATAATTTGTGTTGATCTCCTGTTCGTCCCCACTTGATTTTTATTATTTATTGGCTTATTTGATAAATAGGAAAAAGAGAAAAACGCTCCTTTATTTCGTTGAAAATTATTGCATATTTTTCGAACTTCAATTCTAAAACTTTATTTCAATTTTCAATTTCTATTGTGTTGGTACAACAAATGTATTGAATTAAAATTTGAATTTATAACTTTATAACTTTAAAATGAAGTACATGTTAATTATATTAAGCGGATTTTAATTCTTACAATCTTATATGGATATGATTTTGGTACAGATTTTGCCCAAAATAATAATAATAATAATAATAATAATAATATCGTTATTTTGGAATAATCAAAATGGATTTAAAGAATTTTCATCATAATGTACGGATAACAACCATTTGTTTGGTTGCAAAGTCAAACCAATTGATTTTTTTTTTAATTTAATTAATTTGTTTAAATAATAAAAAATTGAGTTAGTTTGTCCAAATCCGTTTGAGTCCGATTGTGACACCTTGATATTTAATTTCAAAATTACCATATGATAAACGTTGTTTATCCGCATATAATGCCGCCTTTGCCGGCATTATCTTGTCACTATTTTAAAATAAAAACAAACAAACATATATATATATATATATATATATATATATATATATATATAAAAGAGATTTTGCTTTTGATTTCAATCTAAACGGTCTCATATTGGTAGAGATAGTCGTCTTCCTTCATAAATTCGTGATCATCGTGTTATTTAACAAAATGTGAGATTTTGGTCATATTCCCAATAGATATAATAATCTAATTGAAACGTTGTGTAGCTCAAACCACTTTGCATTGAAAAGATCGACCTCAAAGCTCAACAACTAAAAATACCATTTTTTGGTATTGTCTTGTGATTTGATAGAAAGAATGCACTAGGTACTTATACTAAAATCTAGATCTAGATATTTAATATGTAATTAATGAGATTTATTTAACCTTTATTCAAATAAACACAACAAAAACGTTTTTTCTCTAGTTCAATAAAAAAAAAAAAAAACCTCTTTTTAACTTTCTTTCTCATGTATAAGTTAAAACTCATAAAAATTAAAAGAATGTAACAATAAGAAATGATGACTTCTTAATCCTCGTTACAATAATAATTACGACTCAAACAAAAAATCGTGATTGATAGAAGAGCCAGTTTAAATAGAGATGAGACTAAAGTTATTACAAGATAACATTTTTAAGTTAGTAAGTTGGACATGATATAAAACTTTAAAAAAGCATACTTAATAGCATTAAAAAGACCATACTTGCAAATTTAATAAGCAAATTCAAATAAGCAAATCCAAGGTAAGGCATTAATCATACTCTTACAAATTCTAGTATAACAATTGGGCATTAGAGATTCAAACAACAAAATTCGTGGTTATTAACACACTCGAATTTCCATTAAAGTATTATGTTCTGGCATCATCTTACAAATTGTACACGGATATTTCTGTACAAATCAAAACACACGGATATTTCTGTACAAATCAGTGTCACCTTAAATTACTCTAAATTCTTGCTTTACCCAAAGGAACCCAATTTTTTTATAATTGGAATTTGGACTTTTCGTGGTCAAGCGAAGAAAGTTTCAACTTTCAAGAAGAAAACCGCTTCCATTTTCCATCCAATCTTTCTTAGCCATATAAATCCATGTCCCATAACGCCATTTTAAATTAACAATCCCATTTCTAGCTCTAAGATGACGCTTAATCCTTTTATTCCTCTTCTCCTCCTTCTCCTTCTACCTTTCTCTGCTCCTTCCGCCGCCGCGGATTCCGTCTACACCACATTTCTCCACTGTTTTGAATCCAACTCCAACCCCTCTGATGGAGTCTCCGCCATTGTCTTTGCTCGTGAAAATGCTTCTTACACTTCGGTTCTTAGGGCTTACATCCGAAACGCCCGTTTCAACACCTCCTCTGCTCCCAAACCACTGATAATCGTCACTCCATTGACCGAATCCCATGTCCAATCGGCTGTGATTTGCTCTAAGAAGCTCGGTATTCAACTCAAAATCCGAAGTGGGGGTCACGATTACGAGGGCGTTTCCTATATTTCCGAAGTCCAGTTCATCATTCTCCATATGTCCAATCTCCGGGCGGTTACGGTCGATGTCGCCGACCAATCGGCGTGGGTTCAAGCTGGAGCCACACTCGGTGAAGTGTATTACAGAATTTGGGAGAAAAGCAAGGTTCTTGGTTACCCGGCTGGTGTCTGTCCCACCGTCGGCGTCGGCGGTCACATTAGTGGCGGCGGCTATGGCAACATGCTCCGGAAGTACGGACTCACCGTCGACCATATTCTCGATGCTCGGATTGTCGATGTGAAGGGCAGAATCCTCGATTCCAAATCCATGGGGGAGGATCTTTTCTGGGCCATCAAGGGCGGCGGCGGAGCCAGTTTTGGCGTTGTCCTCGCCTACAAGATCCGGCTGGTTCCAGTGCCGGAGACGGTCACCGTCTTCCGAGTTGAAAGAACCATCGAACAGAACGCCGCTGACTTAGTCGTCAGATGGCAAGAAGTGGCTCCGTCCACCGACGAGAATCTGTTCATGAGGCTACTTTTACAGCCAGTTTCCAGTAAAGTGAAGAAGGGGACTCGAACAATCAGAGCCACCGTCATCGCCTTGTTCCTCGGGAAATCGGAAGAACTCGTGTCCTTACTGGGAAAAGAATTCCCCGAATTGGGTTTACAGAAGGAGAATTGTACTGAAATGAGCTGGATCGACTCTGTTCTCTGGTGGGGTAATTTCGATATCGGAACTTCACCGAAAGCTCTACTCGATCGGAATATCGATTCAGCAGGGTTTCTGAAAAGGAAATCGGATTACGTTCAGAAACCCATTTCCAGAGATGGGTTGGATTGGTTGTACAAGAAGATGATCGAAATCGGCAAAACAGGGCTGGTGTTCAACCCATACGGCGGAAAGATGAGCGAAATTCCATCAACAGAAACCCCATTTCCTCACCGAGCAGGAAATTTATACAAAATCCAATACTCAGTGAACTGGAACGAAGCGGGGCCGGAAGCAGATCAGGAATTTGTGAAGCAAATAAGAAGGCTGTACAGTTACATGACCCCATTTGTTTCAAAGAATCCAAGGCAATCGTTCTTGAACTACAGAGATTTGGACATTGGGATCAACAACAATGACAAGAACAGCTTTGAAGATGGAAAAGTTTATGGGTTCAAGTACTTTGGGGAGAATTTTGAGAGACTAGTGAAGGTGAAGACGGCTGTGGATCCAGAGAATTTCTTCTGGAATGAACAGAGTATTCCAACTCTTTCAAGTAAGCCATGAGAGATGGTTTAGGGATTTGATGTCGGTTATTCTACATTATTATTTCACTTGCATTGCATTCATGCATTGTGATGTAATGTGAGAACATGGGTTATTATTAACATAGAAAAAGTTAGTTTCTTTCTACAATATTTCTTCTCAATACGTTTACGTTCGTATGAAAATGAGTTAATGTAAGCAATAAAACTTTGTGGAAATGAGATTCTCCATTGGAGTCGAGATTTCTTGATTGATAAAAGTAGGGAATCTGGAGTTTTCAGCCACTATGATTGAGATTGGAATTTTAATGGGAATCAATTAGGAATGATGTAGCATTGTTGGTGTGGTGATCTGCAGGGCTGCATTCTGGGGCAACTGCTTGGTCAATTTGCAGCTTATGCACAGTGGGGGTGTTGATGCATTTCTTTGCTTAAAAAGGGGAATTGGTAAAGTTTCAATATTTCAGGCCCTTAAGGGCCAATGCTCATTGGACATTGCCCTTAAGAGCCAATTTATTTTGGAAGAATGATCATAGGTAACCAGTTACTAGCACTTGGTAGGAATTTCTTGTTACCACTTTTGACATCCAAGAGAGATTATGGGATAGACAAGGTGAATTCCCTATTGCCCATTCATTGGGCAACTAGTTTTGCAAATGTGTGAGTCAAATTTTCTATTTACTTTCTAATTTGGAGTTTTCTATAAGCTCAATTTTTTTTAAGTAAAATCCTCACTTAGAATAGATATATACCAATAAAAATGTCATATGAGCCCTTGCTATCAATGTGTAACTAAGACTTAGTTTGAAATCTCTATCAAACCTGCTTTTTAAGAGTTGGCTAGACTAGAAATGGATCGGAGAAATTGTCCAAAAAGAAAAAAAAAAAAAAAAACATCTTTAACCATTAATATCTTTATCGGCAATTTGTTACACTAGTTTTTTTTCGGTCCTTCTCGACCAAGATCGATCTAAGATTCAAATAAAAATTTTACTTCTTTTCATTCCATGTCGGTCTTTTAAACTTTCTCAGTGCAATCTTGTCCGTGGTGAAGACTAGGATGAAATACAATCTTTTCAAAATGTTATGCAATTTTATACAAATCTTACGTAATCTTTCCCATAATTTAACTTCTTTTCCAAAATAAAAACCACAAAGAAATCGCCCCGATGTCCAGTTTTTTTCTGAGGTTGCTGCACAATCACTCAAAGGGGGAAACAACAAGAAATCCACATAGAAATACACAATTGTGAAAATAAAAATTGAGCATAAACTTTGGAAATTTGAAGAAGATATAAAAAAATTAAGCAAAATATGGGAATGATTAGATACAATTTCGATC
The DNA here is from genome assembly GCF_027475165.1 of Benincasa hispida. NCBI lineage: Eukaryota > Viridiplantae > Streptophyta > Magnoliopsida > Cucurbitales > Cucurbitaceae > Benincasa > Benincasa hispida. Next base: position 2,636,622 of record NC_143480.1, read on the forward strand.
TTCATCCACGTTACGACAAAAAAAAAATCAATAAATTTGATGTACCATGAAAAAAAGTAACTTTCTATTTGAATTTCGGTTCGATCTCAGTCGAAAAATTAACCAAAAAAAAATTCAAAGAATTCTCTAAAGAGTATATTTGGAACACATTTTTAATTATTTAATTAAAAATAAAATATTTTTGAAATAAATTAAAGTATTTGACAACAATTCAAAATAGTTTTTCAAGTATATCTTAATCAATTTTATCCCAACGATTAGTAAAGAAATTTTGGGTTATTATTCCCTTCTAAAATGGATTATTTGGGAACCAATAGTAATTAAAAATAAAATAAGCAGCTTTAGCGAATACGTAGAACCCAAGAAAAGCAACCGTTGTTATTATTACCGGCGAAGTGGAATGTCTGTAACCCAATTTTGGAATGTCAGTCGGATCACACTCTCCACAACTTTCCCTATGCTCCGTCTTCCTCTGTTTCTTCTCCTTCTCCTCCTCTTCTTCAACCCTTCCTTTCCCTCTCCCCTCTACGAAACCTTTCTTCATTGCCTTCAAAACCACTCTGATCCAAACCAAAACCTACCCAGCATTGTCCATCACCCAACCAACATCTCCTATTCCTCTGTTCTTCGAGCCTACATCCGAAATGCCCGATTCAATACCTCCTCCACGCCTAAACCCACATTCATTATCACCCCATTACACGAATCCCATCTCCAATCCACTCTCATTTGCGCAAAATCCTCCGCCCTTCACCTCAGAATCAGAAGCGGCGGCCATGATTTCGAGGGCCTCTCCTATGCCTCCCTTTCGCCCACTCCCTTCATTGTCGTCGATATGTTTAATCTCAGATCCATTGCAGTCGATTTACAGAGCCGATCTGCTTGGGTTCAAGCTGGTGCCACTTTGGGGGAGCTTTATTACAGAATTTGGGAACAGAGCAAGTTCCATGGCTTTCCGGCGGGTGTTTGTCCTACTGTTGGTGTTGGGGGGCATATCAGTGGTGGGGGATATGGTAATATGCTGCGGAAATTTGGGCTTACGGTGGATCATGTTGTGGATGCGCGGATTGTGGATGTGAATGGAAGAATCCTCGACAGAAATTTGATGGGAGAGGATCTTTTTTGGGCAATTAGAGGCGGAGGTGGAGCTAGCTTTGGGGTCATTCTAGCGTATAAAATTCAATTGGTTCCAGTGCCGGAAACAGTTACAGTTTTTCGGATTCAAAGAACATTGGAAGAGAACGCTACTGATATGGTCTATCGGTGGCAACATATTGCGCCTAACACTGATAACGATCTTTTTGTGAGACTTCTGTTGCAACCCATCTATTCAAAACCGAAGAAGACAGTCAGAGCCTCTGTTTATACTCTATTTCTTGGAGGGGCCGATCGCCTTCTCTCGATACTGAAAAGGGATTTTCCTGAATTGGGTTTGAAGAAAGAAGATTGTATTGAAATGGGTTGGATTGAATCTGTGATCTGGTGGGCTAATTATGAACATGGAACATCCCCCCGTGTGCTACTCGACAGAAGTCCTGACTCAGCTTACTTTCTGAAAAGAAAATCTGATTATGTCCAAACTCCCATCTCCAAAGATGGGCTGGAATTGCTGTGGAAGAAGCTGATAGAATTGGATAAAACTGGGTTGGTTTTCAATCCATATGGTGGGAAAATGAACGAGATCTCAGCTTTAGACACAGCTTTTCCTCACAGAGCTGGAAACTTGTTCAAAATCCAGTACTCAGTAAACTAGGAAGAGCAAGGGACTGCAGCTGACAGAGCCATGTAAATCAACTACAATTACTTTACAATTTCATGACCCCATACGTTTCCAAGAATCCAAGAACCGCTTACTTCAACTATAGGGATTTAGACATTGGTACAAATCATAACTATGACGCTGCAAACGGTTTCGAGGAGGGGAAAGTTTATGGGATCAAATACTTCAAGGAAAATTTTGAAAGGTTGGTAAAGGTGAAGACTGCGGTAGATCCACAAAATTTCTTCAGAGATGAACAAAGCATCCCCACTCTTCCAAGTAAGACATAACATAGGAATCAGACACCAATACATTCATAAACCTTACAGATTCTCAACCTTCGTATTTGGCTCTCTGAAATTGAATGAACCACCTATGGCTTCTTCCTACGCTTTGATTATCCTTGGTTCTGCAAATTAGTGGACTTCAGATTGTCTATAATGGCTCATAGATGAGATGGATATACATATTCACTTAGCCAACCAACTGAGAATTTAGTTTTTGGCTACATTATATAGCCTGTGGTATCGAAACTTGGTAGTCATAACAAACAAGGCGGAATGTTTTATTTTATCCGATGGAGTCAGAAAAGTACAACAGTTAGGCCATTTATGCAGTTCTTGGTCTTTTCTTAAATGGACCATAATTTATTGGATTGTAAGTTACACCCTTTGCTTGAAAGCATCCCCTTTAGTGTCCTGAATCAAAAGGGAATTGTGTAATGAATTCAGCAAAAATATGTCCAAGTCAATCTTAGCACTCAAGAGGCAGCTCTTTAAGACAGTTTCTGATAACTGTTTTTCACAAGAAGCTAACAAAGATCCCTTTTGTTTTGGGATTGGGGATATGTTAGTATGACATATGAAAATAATTAGTTTACCTATCTCTATCTTCATCTTCAAAATTAAGTTATATACTTGTTTCCCTTAGTTTGCATTCATTTAGAAGGGAGGAAGACATTTTATCTCTTTCCGAATCTAAATCTGATTGCCAATCGCAGAGGTCCAATCTTCTGGTTTGAGTTGGAGTAGAAGTTGGAGGCTGACCATGGTGGCCATCATCATGTTCAAAGCACAGCTTTTGTAAACCAACTTCACAAAGGGGAAGCATTTGTTTGAGGCCATGGAATGAATGAAGCCTAAAACTCTTCAGAAACCAAGCTTTTGACTACTGTTGGAAGAATATGAAGATGAAGATTGGTCCTTCTGTGTTATAAGACAAAGAATAGCCTGAAAACTGTCAAGCACAAGATCCAATATTGAAGAAGCTATTGTTCCTCTAAGATCTTATCAGTGAATAGGATTCCACAACAAAGAAGAACTAGTGGGAGAAGAAAAATACCAACCAGCAGCACCACCCACCATGATTTGAAGTCAAAATCTTTCTTCTCAAGCTTTGGTATTTTATACTTCAAAGTGAGATGACAATTGTTTGTAATCATCCACTTACTGCCTTGGAATTATATTATTAATGAGTGGCAGTGGTTTAAAGATGCGTCATTTTACCACTGATTCTAATTTGGGGTTTTAACAAACTTGTTCACTCTATCTACACTGAAAGAGTTATCTTCACAAATCCTATCCTCCCACTATGTCTTTATCAAGATCAATCCAATTAAAAATTTGTCTTCATCATCATTCACTCCCAATAGTGCATTTTTTTTTTTTTTTTTTTTTTTTTTTTTTGTGCAAAGTGTTCCTAACTCAACAAAAGTATTACATGAAACCAATTCAAACTCTTGTTCTAAATAAAGGGATCCTTTTAGAAATATTCTTATATGTCATTCATAATCAATATTTTCAAATGAACATTATTAAGAGAACACTTAAATAGCAATTTTTCCCTACAAGTAAGATTTCTTCTAAGAGGAAAACTTTTCATTTATGAACTATAAACTATAAAGTAGGGTTGGCTCATGTTAAATTAAGAGTAAAACACACATATAGCAATTATTACTAATCATTGTTACATAAAAACATTAGTGAAATCAACTTGATTATTATTGGACCCATTAACCATCTTCTACTTAATACTAAGTTTCTTAAATGAATGTGCTAATTTGTTAAATGGAAGAAAGTTCAATACTTTTCCTTGTATCATTGCAATAATTTCCAAAGTCTAAATTTGCAGCAAAAGAACTTCCCATTACAATCAACGTCATCTTCAATTTCATATCCTGTTTAAGGATAAGGTCCATGCTGTTTTGAGACTTCTTAAGATCCAACAACATTATAATAATTAATTTGCATGATAGAAAACATGTATCGTATACAACTGCCTCAGAAACCCATATTTTAAGGTATAATTTTATACTTGATACAAACAAAAGGTATAATTTAAGATATAATTTTATACTTGATATATGAGTCGTTTTCATTTTTTCTTCACGTTTGAACAGACTCAAGGCAGAATATGTTCCTTAAAGACATGAATTACAAAGCTTTTGCTTTCTTTAAGGAATGTGTAACGTACAAACAAAATCAACAGTTGATATAGCATAGCAAGGATCATCACTTTCTTCTGATCCATTTACTTTATGACGTTTGTATTAGCTCAACTATGCGTTTGATGCCACTTTCATAGCCAAAGCTTGAAACTTTTCCCTATATATGATTTGAGAAACCACTGATTACTGGCATTCCATAATCATTAAGGTACTAATTGAACCTTTTGTTGTTAACGATGATGGTGTTTACAAATCCCAAGTACAAATCCTTTGTGGCTTCTCTGTTTCTTGTCTTTCTGCTTTCATCTTCTTCTTGGGTTGATTCAGCTTCTCTTGAGGAGAGTTTCCTTCAGTGTCTAAATGAGAATTCTCAATTTTCTGTCCCTTACTCATCTTTTTGTGCTCCAAACAATGCTACATTTAATGCTCTTTTGCAATCAACTGCTCAGAATCTGAGGTACTTGGAGCCTTCAGTGCCAAAGCCTCTGTTCATCTTCACCCCATTGTTTGATTCCCATGTCCAGTCAGCTGTTATTTGCTCAAAACAGCTCAAGATTCATCTCAGAGTTCGTAGTGGAGGCCATGACTATGAGGGCCTCTCTTATGTGTCTGAAATTGAGACACCTTTCATTATTCTTGACCTTGCCAAGCTTCGATCTGTCAAAGTGGACATTGATGGTAATAGCGCTTGGGTTCAGGCTGGGGCGACGATTGGCGAGGTTTATTACAGAATTGCTGAGAAAAGTAAGGTTCATGGCTTCCCAGCTGGTCTTTGCACAAGTTTGGGTGTTGGAGGTCATATAACAGGTGGTGCTTATGGTTCTATGATGCGAAAATACGGTCTTGGTGCTGACAATGTTGTAGATGCTCGGATTGTTGATGCAAATGGGAGAATTCTTAACAGAGAAGCCATGGGAGAGGACCTGTTTTGGGCTATTAGAGGAGGAGGAGGGGGGAGCTTTGGAATCATTCTGTGGTGGAAGCTAAATTTGGTTCCTGTTCCATCAACTGTGACTGTTTTTACAGTTGCAAAGACTTTAGAACAAGGTGCTACAAAAATCCTGTACAAATGGCAACAGGTTGCTGATAAGCTAGATGAAGATTTGTTCATCAGAGTGATTATAAATGTGGCTGCAAATGCTGATAAAAAGGGTCAGAAAACTGTAAGTACAGCTTACAATGCCCTCTTCTTGGGAGATGCAAGCAGACTCCTCAAAGTTATGGGAGAAAGCTTTCCTGAATTGGGTTTGACAAGAAAAGATTGCATAGAGACAAGCTGGATCAAATCAGTTCTTTACATTGCTGGTTACCCAAGTGGAACTCCACCAGAAGTGCTTCTCCAAGGCAAATCAACTTTCAAAAACTACTTCAAAGCAAAATCAGACTTTGTCAAAGACCTCATTCCAGAAACAGGTCTTGAAGGGCTATGGAAAAGGCTGTTTGAAGATGAAAGTCCATTGATGATATGGAATCCTTATGGTGGAATGATGGGCAAGATTTCGGAGACTGAGATTCCATTTCCTCATAGAAGAGGAGTCCTTTTCAAGATTCAGTACCTAACTACATGGCAAAAAGGAGAGGAAAATCAAGACAAACACCTACAATGGATCAAGAAGCTTTACAATTACATGACACCTTATGTTTCTCAGCTTCCAAGAGAAGCATATGTGAATTACAGAGATCTTGACTTGGGAATTAACAAGAACAGCAACACAAGCTACATCGAATCAATCGGATGGGGAACTCGGTATTTCAAAGAAAACTTTGGGAGATTGCTGAGAGTTAAGACTAAAGTCGATCCTGATAACTTCTTCCGACATGAACAGAGCATTCCACCTATTCCAACTTCTGAAAGTTTAAGAAGCTTTGGCTCTTCCAAAAGGGGATTTGATTAGAGTTTGAAGCATCATGTGTTTGTTTTTTCCTTCCCTTTGAACTCTGTAACTTTCTTGATCTCTAAGTGCAATAAGATACTGATAAATCCTATTATGAAGTGATGCAATTAAACAAAAAAATGAACCTTGGGATTTTTCAAGAAACAAATCAATGTACATCAGAACAATGACAAGATATCAGGTCCACTTCCCACAAGTTAATCAGATAACTTCAGTATTTCAAAATATCAGTGGATGTGTTGAGGACTGATCATATGGTGGAAACATAAACGAATTATATCTAGTATTTTTCTAAATCACCTTACATAAATTATGGGGAATAAAGTCATTTTTATAACTCAAATAATTTATTTGCCACGTCATTACAATGTTGTAAAGTGGCCAACATTGTTCCTTAAGAGTTTCTTATGAGAGAACGGATTAAAGAAAAAGACTCATCTGTTGGACCAAAACTGACATTCCATCTAATAAACAAAACTGACATTCCTTGTCATAAACAAAACTGACATTCCTTGTCGTAGCGATCTCAGAGGCACCACCAGTTTCTTATCTCTCTCCTTTCAGCTTTATTCGTTTTGGACTCAAATTTATGCCAAAAGGAAAGAACTTAGCTGACAAGATATGGCTTGCTCCACCTGAAGATGGTGAACAGCAATAAGTAATAATGATAATAATAGTATGGGGCACGGCCGAATCTTCCATTATTAGACTACATCAAATCCTATACAAAACCATCCATCCTTGAATAATTTACAGCACAAAGCTGATACAATCTTCTAACTCACTTCGCATTAGCATTGCCATGATGCAACAAATAGACTGGAAAACAATGAATATAAGACAAAAATATGTACTTTAAATAACTGAAACGTGTTTGCCTTGAGAGCTATACAACTTTGTTATCTAGTCTTCTCAGCTACTTTTGATGCAGGAAGTGTTCCAAATGCTCTGTCCCAAAGTGGTGAAGTGACGCCGAAGCCTTTATTCAGGATGCGGAAGTGATGATTCATATGATATTTCTACACAAATACAACTCATTTTAGGGTGTAACTCAAAACAGAACGAGATTAAGAATGAAATACCCGATGGTGAATGTTACCATCCATTAAATAACCTACAAGGCAAAAGGAAGAGTGAGACAGGACGCTCAGCATATTGATACGGCATACAGGTAAGCCAAAGGGCCTCCAACGATCATGCTGACTCCATGGTAAACCCTACATTTCACTCCGTGATTCAACTTCATCTTTAGAGTTGCATTGGCCAACACAACACCGATATGTCAAGCATCTTCCTATCTCACTCTTTTCAAGGTTGCAGGCTATAACATTGATGGTATCATCCTTTTAAGTGGAGCATTTTTTGAGTTTAACAAAATGAGGGGTGGGAGAATTTAAAGCTTTGACCTCCACATATTCCCTAACCAACCAATTGAGCTACGCTCAAGTTGGACTCAGAATGAAGAGCATTGAGCTATTTGATTGAATAGAAAGTGGGGACATTATGCAGTGCTTTACCTTCAATTTTTTTGGCACGTCTCCCGTTGGTTGGCCATGATGCAAGTAGTAATGGGTAACGTCATAGATCACATAACCCAAAAGACCGCCTCCAAACAGAGCAGGAGCCATAGATGGTGGGAAAGAGAGTTTAACCAAGTTCCATAACTGTCAACAAACGGATAGAAAAAGCTACAATCAACTGCAAGGATTATATGTAAAGAGAACAACTAGACCATCTATATGCAATTTCAAAAATAACTTTGACACTTCACTTTAATTGCTTGCTCATTTACTACTCTTGCTTTTGGAACAAAAGATTTCAAATCTTCCATAATGCAATATCGAGCAAATTTCAAAGCCAAGAGTGGGGTGGAGTGGACATACTGGAACTAACAGAACAGCTGTTGCAGTAGGAGGAAAAACTAGTCGCAGACTATCCATTGGGTGCTTGTGATGGCAACCATGAATAAGGTAATGCATGGTATTTCCCCTAAAGCATGTTTAGGGTGTTATTAACATATTCCCAAATTTGCATAAGGAAAAGCACTCAACGAGTGCAGAAGAGAGATACTAACCAATAACTCTGGGTTTCAATATGGAATAGGAAACGATGCACTATGTATTCGATCAATGTCCAAATAGAAATGCCAAAGATCACCATCAATGATATCTGAGGAAGTGTGTGCCCCATATTGACAGACATGGAAACGAACCAACAGACCACTGGCAGCCATATGAGTGGAACCATCCACCATGCTGTGCGCGTACAGAACTGTTTCCAGATTGAAACATATCAAAAATACTGTTAATGAAATTCTCTACTCTTTGAAAACTGAAAAGGTCATCAAATCATCACCTCCCAAAAGTCACTTTTGAAGAATCGAGGTCTTTCCTTGCTGATAATAGGCTGATGAACCCACTCTTGATATGCTTCTCCAAGATGGCCAACCTATGGAAGTAGAAACATAACTAAACAATTTTCCTTTGAATTTATAAAGAGCAGCTTTGGTTCAAGCAGAGTGAATTGGAACAACATAAAAAGGTCCCAAACCAGAATTCATGAATTCAACTGAAACTACTAAACCAAGAAAATTTAACTTGCTTAAAACCCAAATCTCTGCTTAACAATCCCCAAAGCCTTGAAACATAACATAACATTGTTTACTTTGGATAGAGGATAGAAACATAAAAATATGAAGGCATGGTGCCAGTGCAACTTACCTGGAACACGAGTGGTTTGTTCAGATCAACAGTAAATTCCTGTGCAACCATCGAGATACCTGTCGGTAGATTCCAGTGGCCTGAAACATTGTTTTTAAAAGGGATCAAGAAATTCATCTGTCACCAACTTGGTTTTGGAATATATCAGTGATGAACTTTGAACATTGTGGATTATCTCAGTTTCGGGTTAAAACGTATTATCCATCACTATGATCTTATCTCAGTTTCTGGTTGAAACGTATTATCCATCACTATGATCCCAATGAAAAACAAATAAGTAGGCTGTTAGGCCCCCAATTGTGCATACATATGTTAGAAAGAATAAGAGAGGCAGGGAAGTGTGTTTGTGGGGACCACGGGTGAAAGTTAGTTGTATTGAAAGGAGTTGAGAGTGGGGTCCACAAGGATTGGGGGGAGGAGTGAGGTTTATATTGTGGGAGGAGCATAGGAGAAAGGTAGGGAAGTCTGAGAGTAAACTTCTCGAGAGTGAAGTAGGAGAGGGATCAATCATTTGAGATCGAGGACTGTGATTGTAGGCGATATTGTACTGTTTCTTTGAGTAATAATAAACGATACCTTTCATACACGAGTGAGGTTTATATTGTGGGAGGGTTCACAAGGGTTGGGGATGAATGTTTGCCCCAGAAGGCAACAACAATTGATAAGCCAATGTCCCTATACGATCCACAATCTGGTATGACCCAAAATATTTGGGAGACAATTTCTCATTCTGTCATTTACTCTCGGACGGAATAATAAATGCTCATGCATGAAAGGTATCGTTTATTATCACTCAAAGAAACAATACAATATCGCCTACAATCACAGTCCTCGATCTCAAATGATCGATCCCTCTCTTACCTCTCGCTCTAGAGAAGTTTACTCTCTGACTTCCCTACCTTTCTCCTACGCTCCTCCCACAATATAAACCTCACTCCTCCCCCCAACCCTTGTGGACCCCGCTCTCAACTCCTTTCATTACAACTAACTCTCACCCATGGTCCCCACAAACACACTTCCCTACTCTCTCTTATTCTTTCTAGCATATGTTTGTACAATTGGGGGCCTAACATAGGCTCCATTTGATAACTATTAGATTTTTTGTTTTTATAAATTGTGTTTGTTTTTTGACTATTGGTTGAAATATTAGAATTCTTAACCAAATTCCAAATTTCAAAAACTACTTTTAAACTGTTTTTTCCCCCAAAACTTTGCTTAAATTTTGAAAAGATTTCTAAAAAGTAATAAAAAACATATAAACCACTAGGGATGGTGTTAATGATTATAAGGTCAACGAAACCTCAACCTATCTCCACAATATTATGATATCATCCACTTTGGGCATAAACTCTCATGGCTTTACTTTTAAACCTACCCAAAAAGCCTCATACCAATTGAGATAATTGCCCTCACTTATGAAACATGGATTATATCTCTTCCCTAACCAATATGGGACTTTGTTTGCACCTAACAATCCTCTCCTTGGACAAAGTACTACCTTGAGCCTCCCCTCAAACAAATTTGTCCACTCCCAATCATGAGAACTTACTCTTCATCCCAAGCCACATCCCCTTCATCCCAAGGCACATCTCATTCCTCTCGGGTCAATATCCAAATAGAGCACGAGCACAAATCACATTGTGGAATGTACATGGTGTCAACCACATATTGCACCCTTAATCTTCTCTCCTCGAACAAAGATCTACCACCACCAATGCGGCTTAATAGAATTATTACTTGTTTGCCACTCCCAAGCACTTTTTTTGTTCCATCTATGGGTTTTATCCACAATGTCAACTGTGAGGATTCATTGTCTCTTTGTTCATAATTTGAAGATAACACAGCTAGGTTTAGACCATAACAATAATACCAGTTAATAAGATCAACATAACCTCTGCCTATCTCCACAATAATATGATATTGTCCAATTTAGGCATAAACCTTCATGGCTTTACTTTTTGGAACTACCAAAAAGACCTCATACCAATTGAGATAATTATCCTTACTTGCATAACATGGATCTATCACTTTCCTAACCAATGTGGGATGTTATTTGCATCTAATAATCCTCCCCTAAAAAAAAGTACCACCTTGAGCCTTGAACAAATCTGTCTACTCTCAACCATGCGAGCTTACTCTTCATCCCAAGCCACATCCCATTCATCCCAGGATATCTTTCTCATCACCCCAAAGCACTTACTCTTCATCCCAAACCACATCTTGTTCATCCCAAGATATCTTTCTCATCATCCCGATGCACATCCTGTTCATCTCGAGTCATTATCCAAATAGAGCATGAGCACAAATATGGATCACTTTATGGAATGTACTTGGTATCGACCACCTATCGCACCCTTAATCTCCTCTCCTAAAACAAAGATCTACTCCATCACCAATGCGGCTTGATAGAGTCATTACTTGCTTGCCGCTTGATAGCACTTCTTGTTCCATCTATGGATTTTATTCACAATGTCGACTATGAGGCTTTGTTAATTCTCTTTGTTCAAAATCTGAAGGATTAACCCAACATAGCTAGATCTAGACCATGGCTCTAATACTAATTAATAAGGTCAACAAAACCTCCACCTATCTCTATAATTATATGATATTGTTCACTTTGGGCATCTGGTTTTACCTTTGAAACTATCCAAAAGGCTCGATACCAATGGAGATAATTGTCCTCACTTGTGTAACATGAATTATCTCTTCCCTAAATAATGTGGAACTTTGTTTGCACCTAACAAATGAACTTAAATTTTAAAAACTAAAAACCAAAAGCTTATCAAACAAGGCCTTAAATGACCATGTAAAGTAAAGTTGTGACACTGGAACAAATAAAAATGATATTCAAACGTTAACGAGCAGCCTCAGAAAGAGCTTGTTCATTGTTGACTGACTGGCTTATAAACAATTGAGTTGAATGCTCTGAATAACATGCCAACGGAAAAGGATACGGTTCCCTTTCGTTACCATTTTCAAGGCGTTCAAGCTTCGGTTGCTTAGTTGGAGCAGACGCAATAGATTTAAAATTTATAACGCGAAGATTCATTCAAGTTGTCTGATTAAAAAGCAAGACAAAACAAAGCAACCCCCTAAAGAAACACAAGTGCATATGAATTCTTCAGTCCATCCACAAACACACATCCGCGTAAACAACAATGTAATCAAGAAATTGAGCAGCCTGAGCAAGAGACTTTATAATGCCAATCTACATTGACCCTTCAACGACATTTCCAATCCCAGAACCGAAACAACAAAAAACCCACAAAAAAGGAAGCAAAAGAAGAGAACCCAGGAAGAAAGAAGCCACATTTGAGGATCAGAGACAAAAACGGGGGAGAAAAAACAGAGAAGAAACAGATCTAAGGAGTAAAGAAAGAGATGAAAAGAGGAAAAAGAGGAGTTACCAAGCCCAGTGAAAAGCAATGCAGAAGAAGTGGAAGGAGCAAGTTGGGAATGAAAAAGAAAGGGATTTTGATAGATAGATTGATTGGGTTGAACGGTGGTGAGTTGTTGATGTTTGAAACGAGCGACGGAGTGGGAGGAGAAGGAGAGATTTTTAAGGGCAATGTGGCGTTTTTCTTTTTAAAAGAGATTGACACCGTTCAATACAAAATGGGTGTCAGTCGAATCAGCCACACCGCATTTTGCCAGCTCATCACCCCCGCTTTCAACCTCTCTCTTCCTTCCCTTTTTTCAGATTCATTCAACCATTTTGCTCTTTCTTTTATAATACACAACTATCATATTTATTTCCCACTTTTTTTTTTTTTTAATTTTTCAAACTATTCGTAAATAAATTGGTTCATATTTAAAATTAATTCTATATTTTACATTAGTAACGCTCATTTAGTCATTTTTTTTTATCAATAATAAGTTTCAAATCTAGTTTCTATTTGGTTCGTGTTAAAGTTTATTAATTTGTTTAAAAGAATTATAAATAATTAAATTTCACTGTTTATTTCATTACAATTAAAATTAAGTTTTAAATTTTTACTTCATAATTATTTTTAATTAATTAATTAATATACATTAACATCAAATACTAATGTGAATATACAGTAAAAAAAATCAAGGTTTGAAACTTAGGGTTTAAATTGAAACAAAATTCAGACCTCAAAGCTAAAATTATAACATTTTAAAATTTATAGACAAACTGAAATCAAATTTAAATAATTGGACATCTAAGACCAAATAAAAATTAGACTCAAATTTAATGGGCGAAAATAATATTTTTGGTTTAATTTTTATTCATGAGTTCCTCTTACACGTTTGAAATTTCATGGTGTATATGAATAGATTGATTTATGAGAATATATATAAAATATGAATGTCACCCACAAGTAAAGGAGACTTGTACAAGTTGTTTCAATTATTTTTTGCCCTACTTTTGTATCATATTATGTGTCCCATCTTTTCTCTCTCTTTTAATACTCTACTTTTAACATATCCAATTTTTTTTTATTCAATTTCTAGTTTTTCAAACTTTGTGAATTTATTACTTCTTTCATGATTTTGTTCAAGTGTTTGTACAATTATCATTTGACTTTTTGCATACTTTTTTCCTTTTTATTTATACCTTTGTTCTATAATTTTCTCTCTTTAAATTTTGAAAACACTTTTCAAATATTAACAAAATCTTGAATTTAATAAGGATTCCCAGTTTTTTTAAATCAAAAAATGATACTAAATCGCTTTTGTTTATATGTTTTTCATATAAAAGAACTTTTGCTTATTTATAAATACATGTAGAAATTACAATAGAAAATGTTTTACAGCATTTAGTGGAAGGAAAATAATAATGATTTTCTGAACCTAAGTAATACTTTGGTTGTTTCAATATAAATTCCATTTATTTGGCTTTAAAAAAATATCCATTTTTTTAACATATTTTTATTTTATTTTCTTATCTACATTATACTATTGATTTTCAACAAATTAATACCCTATTTTCATAACATAAGAACGAGGCCAGTGTGGAATATGTGAGTTCAATCGTTTTTCTTTTTTTTTTTTGGTAAACAAAAATTTTAAATTATAAATAAACATACAACAAAATGTGTACTAAAGATAATTATACACAATTATCTACCAAAATGAGCATAGCTTAAATGAGATAAAATATGTCTTAGTGAACAAAAGATAATGTTTAAAAGAAAAACAAAATGATAATCAAACACAACCTAAACTTTTCATACTTTTATTTAATTTCTTTTAGTTTTAAGACAAGTTTCTTAACGCATTTAAATTCTAGAACAAATTTCCGTAACAATATCAAATTTTAAGAATTTTTTTTTTTTTTAATTTCAAATTTCGCTAAAATCTTTTAAATTGTTTTTAAAAAGTTATATAATAAAACCAAAAATTAGTATTTATAAACTTGTTAAAAAAAAAAAAAAAAAACATAATCAAACATGGCCCAAACCCTTCATTCTTTTTTTTTAATGGAGTTCGAGTAAGTAGAAAGATGTAAATTAAATTGTCAATTTATTATTATTTTTTAAAAAATTAAAAGATTTTTTTTTTTAATTACAATTGGAGGTAGTCTCATGGTTATTAACTCATTTGTGTGTTAATTGAGTCTTTGATAAAGTTAAAAAAATTATGTCAAAAGATAAGTAAACAACATTGATAATTAAACAAATCTCATAAGCTTGTTGGTAATTTATTACTCTAAGGTGGTGTGTAATGTGTATGTGTGCTTTTCTTCTTCTTTGAAAGTGCATCTTTCTTCATGAAAAAAGGGTTACAGAGAGAAATATAGCAGCTTTGCACTTTGCAAACTAAAAACATAATCCTCATTCAAGTGTACCGCAATGGCTAATGTACATGAAAATAGCTTACTACATCTGATAACCAGAGGGAAGAAAGAACACAGAGTATTCAAGCAAAGGCAAGTTATCACCCAAAAAATATATAATGGTTGTCAAAGCGTAATTTGATGCTCAATGTACAAAAGAAAAAAAGAAAAAAAGAACCAACTCAATACATAAATCTGGTGATGACAATATTTGTGCAACCAACATAACATCATCATTTGCTTTTCTGAATGGGTTTAGTCGTAGGATATGTTCCAAAGGCTCTGTCCCATAATGGAGAAGTGATACCAAATCCCTCGCTTTGAACTCTGAAGTGATGGTTCAAATGATATCTCTGTTCAACACATCATAACAATCATAAGAAAACTTTCCTTCCCAATTCTCAAAAACACAAGGAAAAGCCAAGGACACAAACACAGTCTTATGCTTCAACTTTACCTTCAAATTTTGAGATAACCCTGAGGATGGCTTTCCATGATGCAGGTAATAATGAGTTACGTCGTACATTACATATCCCAGCAACCCACCTCCGAACAAAGAAGGAGCTACCGCTGGAGTTGATGCAAGTCTAATCACGATCCACAGCTAACAGACACAAATCACAAAGACAGCTCCATAAGAAAGAAGAGAAGAAACCATATCATTCCTTGAGATATTGACATTAGCCTAGAACTTGATTGGTTACTTAGATTGCAAAAAATTACACAGATTATTTCATTGACCATTTCTAGGGGTAATAAACCCCATCTTTCAGAATCAATACTTTTATCTGTATTGAACATGTGAAGTGTTGCTGTCAACATTATCCAATTCAAATCCTTAAGGTTCCTCTTTTAAAATATATGACACTTATAGTTCACTCAAGCTGATTGCATTTAAACCAACGTTTTGGCCAGTCCCATGAAGCAGTGCACATCGTTAGTTCATAGCATGAGGCATTCGGTTCATTAACGTAAATTGCAACGAAAAGAATTTGCTCGACTGAAATATAACAATGAGCACATGATTGTCCCTTGAATACAAATTTACAGAGGATAGTCTCAGAGAGAACCATTTTTGGAACTTACCGGCACACTTAAGATAGTTGTTGCAGCAGGTGGGAAAACGAGTCTGAGTCCATCCATTGGATGCTTGTGATGACAACCATGAAGTAGATAGTGTAGAGTGTTTCCCCTGAAATAGGTTGTGACATCATCACTGTCCTTGAATTTACCATTCATCTGTGTGTGTGTAAGAGAGATAGAAAGAGAGAGAGTACCAGTAGCTGCTTGTTTTCATGTGGAAAAGAAAGCGGTGCAATGTGTACTCAAGCAAAGTCCAGATGAAAACCCCACCAGCCAAACATGAAGCTGCGTCAGAGGGAGTAAGGCCCCTTGACAAAGACACAGAAACCAACCAGGAAATCACTGGCAGCCAAACAAGTGGAATTACCCACCATACTGTGCGGGTCAACATCTGTTATTACAAAGAAATTAAAGCAAGCCTCTCGTTAGTCATTTCAGAAAAGTTGTATATCAATTATCACATCAATGTATGCATAGTAATTTATTTGATGACATCTCCTTGGTGGTAAGCACAGGATATGATAAATTGTTTGTCCCAAGGGAAAAGATATTACAGATTGATCTCCAAGTAGAGAGGTTGCTATATTATCTGAAGGGTTTAGTATACCCTTCTTCATTGAGATTTCAAATTGTGAGCAAAATTTTAAAAATCACTGCAGCACATTATTAATGAGCAAAATATTAGATGAAAATTGCTAGTATGACCACCAAAAAAGTTTATGCATTGGTAGTTTCAGCACCTATGGCGATCTAATATTGTGTATATCTTCATGCTTAAGGTTGTGTGACAGGATTGAATTATAAAGAATCTAATTAAAACCTCCATAAAATCATTTCCAAAGAATCGAGGGCCCTCCTTGCTAACTATAGGCTGGTGAACCCATTCATTGTAAGCTTCTCCAAGATGGCCAACCTGTAAAAATTTCATTAGTTGGAAACATTTAAAGAGGACTAAATGGCAGAGAAGATTGTAATTGAACTAAGAAGAGTACAACCAAGCAACTTAGCATAGATTAAACGTAATCAAGACAAGAATTTACAAGTAACACCTATCCTTCTTGACCCTCGTAAACATAAAGGTTGGGAGATTTTAAAAGGACTAAAACTTTAAGAGCCTAATTTACAGTGACTTATTTGCATTTTAAACCTTGGCTCCTATGATGTTTATGATGTCATCTTTACAGGAAATAACAAAATATGTATCGAGGAGAAAAGGAGGAGGCTAACCTGAAAAACAAGAGGCTTGTTTAAATCTACAGTAAAAGGCTTTGAAGCCATCTTGGAATCTTCTTGATATGTGGCTTTGAATTTAATCTTTTGCAGAAAGGAAGACGAAAAATACAAAAGTTAGCCAACAGTAAGAAAATAAACCTCATTTGTAAGTACAAACAAACATAAATGGAACAATTAAAGTGGGACGATTCAATTGACTTTCAACTGCTTAAACATTTTTCCTCCGTTCTTTACCCCTCGCTCTTGGATTAGATTACTGAATAAAGTTACTTTAAACTATTGGCTTATAATTTTTCCACCAAACTCATTAAAACATGCAAGTTTGTTAAAATGGACTTTTATTCAGCACAGATAGAAATGTACTTGGGCAGACAAGAAAGTTTACAACAGGTTATATGAAATTGAATCCACTAACTCCCAAGGTTAAAGGGAAAAACGAATTGTATTCTGTTTCTTGAAACTCACAGCACAACAGTTTCATGTAGTCAAATTATCTCAATAGCACTTCCTTATACTTATTTAAAACATTGGAATCATTTCCTATTTCATTAATAAATATATAGGAGAAAATATTTATTTTTGTCACCCAATTCTAAAAAGCGAAATCTGAACCACAGAGATTACTAAACTAAACAAACTAAACAATGATGTGACTATGCGAATCTTATCTGTTGTGAGAGGTTCAGTTAATTAAGCGAAAAGAGGCTATATGAGTAAAGGCAGAATTATGTACTTCTCAAACTTAATGCTCCAGGCAAAGCAACATCACCATTTAACTTGCGAACAGAATGATTAGATTCGCATGAATGGCAAATCAATTCTCAAATCCAAAAAAGATCAAAATTTCATTTTCTAATTATAACCTTGGAAACTGAAGTTGTAGTTTTCCTAAGCATAATCTAAAAATACGCCCCCATTGGATTGGAGGACCCAAACGGCAAATAAAGAAGTAGAACACTAAAACCCAAGAAGAATTCATGGTTGAACCTAAACCAACAGATTTAAGAAAGATCATAGAGAATACCCAGAAGAGGATTAATCCAAAAAAGAAGAAATCAAGACAATGGCGTCCCATTTACATAATGAACTAGAGTGGGGAACAGAATATAGTGGCTTAACGAAATTGAAGAACAATACCCAGAAGAGGAATATAATAAAGAAATGGAGACATTCAAATTTCCACCCCCATTGACTCGATTTAAGAAAAAGAGAAGAAATTGAAGGTGGGTAAGTAGATTATCTGGAAATACTAACCTTTTAGGCACAATGCAACGGAGATGGAGAAACCCAAGAGGAGGATAGAGAAAGAAAATGATTGTGGGCTTCTCCGATAATGTCCTCCTCCAGTCGTATCACCAGATCTGAAGGAAAATTAAGAGGGAAATTTAAGAGAGAGCCGTGAAAGAAATAAAGAAAAAAAGGAAAGCCAAAGATTAGAGAAGAAGAAGGGAGGGTTTTATGTCAAAATTGGGAGGTTCATAAGCACCCACTCCTTTGGAATCGAAATCTTAGCTCAGCCGCACAAATTCACAATACCTGCAATTTTCCTTCGGTTCAACACTTCAATTCAACCTCCAAAAACCACAACAAATATATGAGCCTTTTCCATTTGAGTCCAAACTTGTAAATCTTTTTACGCCTGTAAATAAGTGGACCACTCAAATATAATTTTAAACTTCCTCTACAAAAGATTTAATAAATCATTTTATTTTTTACAATAAACCATGTTCAATTCTATTCTTTTTCAGTACGATAAAGAGGGTCGATTTCTAAAGAATAAGGTCATATTAATTATCGTTGGTCTTAACTCACTTTAACACGTGAAATTTTACCTGAGAGTACTTAAAATCATGAATGCTATAGATTTAATATGATATCTAAATTATATTGGAAAGAAATCAATACTAACAAAAATAGTCTCTATCGAAACAAAATGAATATGAATGGATCAATCATTTATTTAAGTATAAAGTTCAAACTATCATGTTAATTAAATTTTGAAGTTAATTTGATGAGGGTGAGAGAGAAATGTATATATTTATGAAGTCATTTCTTTGTTGGCTTTTGAAATACAACGACTCACTGTATAGCTCTTAAGGCTTTTTCCATTTCTTTGTTGTTTGGAGGCTCTCTAGTCTCTTCCCCTCTAGATCAAGATGATGTTCTTTTTGCTTCCATTTATATTTGTTGATTTTTCCTCATTAGTGAGGATGGTTGTATGGCATTTAATTGAAATTAAATAATATTATGTATTAGTAACCAAGAAATCTATTGTTTGTGTAATGAAATCTACAAACAAACAAAAGCGAGAAAATGTTAATGGTAAAATTTAAAATAGAGATTTATATGATTCACTAATAACGCAGAATGAGGAAGTAGTTTTATTATTAAAGAAAAATATCATATAGCAAACATTGTAGCGAGACTCATGTTTAGTTATTTAAAGCGTTAAATAACATATCAAAGGGATAGAGATTCCACCCATTGGAGTGTCTATCCCTATAAATTATTTAGGATCTATTTGGTAACTATTTTGTTTTTTGTTTTTGTTTTTGGAAATTAAGTTTATTTTATCTACGTTTCTTATAATGATTTGCATCATTTTTAAGTACAATTGTCGAATTCTTAGTCAAGTTATAAACATAATAACAGCTTTTTGAAAACTATATTTTTTAGTTCTCATTACTTAGTTTTCTAAATAATTAATGAAAAGTAGATAAAAAAAAAAAAAGTGGAAAAGTGTTTATATACTTAATTGTAAAAAATAAAATAATTATCCAAAAGGAATCTTAGGGAAAAAAAACAATCAGAAATCATTTTCATTAATCATGGCAAACTCTCAAAAGTTATTGTTTTTTTTCCCTCGGTCCCAAATTCCAGCCCATCATATAAAAATTAAAACATGATTAATATATATGTGGGAAATTTAAAATAAGGGAAGAAGGTATGGGGGTGATGATGTTAAACATGTCCTTCAAATCATTATGATCTTGTGGCGATGTGTTGTAATTTATGATTCCTCAATCACGTTTCAAATTCTCATTTCATTTTACCATTTTTAATCACTTCTTTTTCTTCAATTTCTTCATTTTTTTTTTCTTTACCACTTAATCAATTTATATTTCCTTTGACTTTCACGTACGTTGCGTAAAAATTCAAAATAGTCATGTTTTTATATTATTAACAACAAAAGGGAAAAAAAAAAGAGTTTTGTTGATTTGATATGCAATGATGAAAGGCCAATTCAATCTCATCTATGTATATTATAAAGTTCGTGAAAAAGATAGTTATGTGATGTTATTTTGGAAAATAAGAAGAAATTCATATCAATTAATAAAAAAAACAGAAAAATAGAAATAAGTTGACGGTGGTCAAAAGATTGAGGTTTTCCATAGATGCCAAATGACCAACAACATCAAATTGGCGTACAAACAGACACATCTAAAATAATATCGTTTTTGTCGAATGTTGAACATGTTATCCTTTTTTGTCTTCTATCATATTTCATTTTCTATTATTTTACAGACTCCACAGTTATTTTATAATATGGTAAGTGGTAACTCTGAAAAGTTTTAACTTAATAGATTATAGTATGAATAATGTTTTATGTAAATGGATTAATATGTAGCCCTTACATTAGGGTGTTATTCCAGTAACAATTTCTTGACCTTTATTGAACTCGATCTCCTTTTTTTCCGTTCATTTTTGCTTCAAGCTATTTTTTACTCGATTTAAGCATGAAATTAGTATTTAGTTCCTCTGCTATTCTCTTCTGAATTTGATCATGCAATATTAACATAAGTTATTGAACTACAAGCAAGCTTAGAATTCCATCTTATTTTAAAAAATAAGAAAGGATAGGTTGGGATGGACAAAGATTGTATGTACTATGAAGTTGCCTAAGCATGATTAGTTAAGAATAAATTTAGATTTCTCATGCATAATCAGAAGAGAGAGGGTTGGTGAATAAAAACACAATAATATTATTATACAAATAATTCAACATATAAAGTAAGCCCAGAAAAAACACATATATTAAATTTTATTGTGTCTCCTCATACACCAACAATCTCAACTCACTCCTACTGACTTATTTGTACCATCCAAATTCCCCATTATTTATTTTCTTGTACAATGTACATTCTTTCAAGAATCCTAAGAACACTCCTTTTTTCTTGCTATTAAAAAAAAATAATAATAATAATAATCAATTTCTCATGTTCAATTTAACAAATAATAATAGAATGTTTCTTATAATTAATGGAGATGAAAACACAAACACTCCTTTGTTCTTCAAAGCCAATCACCCAAGTTTGGTATTAATAAATACAATTTATGCCTCAAAAATCACTTAATTAGTAAACCAATATACAACCCATCACCATCAAATTTTGGAAGATAATAAAAAAAGAAAAAAAGGGAATAATCCTAACTTACTGGACTACACTTTACCCAAATCTCCATTTCTGAGTCAGAATTTTGATGAATTTGAACATGAAACACCCTGAAACTGTAAGAACAAGTGCCAGAAATCTGCCCCCACAAAGCCCCAAAAGAATCATTATGATCATAATTTTACACTCAAATCTCTTCTTCTTCCCCTCTACTTCTTGTTCTTCATCTTCTTCATCTTCTTCTTTCCTTTTCCTCGTCATTGATGATCCTATTTCTTCTTCTTCTTCTTCTTCGGGCTCCCAAACCTCTTCATCTTCTTCCTCACTACTCGATTCTGTTCGTTGTTCGTTTTCGTTGATCACGATTCCCATTTCTTGTTTCATTTTGTTCTTCTCCTTCTTGTTCCTTTTCACTCTCTTCCCGCTACGTAGTTTCTTCGGTATCAATTTCTTTATGATTTTCGCTCTCAATTTCGCGCTTCTGCTTATCTCATTCTTCCCCACCTGGAAATTCCCCTGTTCCTCCTTCTCCACATCCAAATCAGAACAACCCCCAATTCCCTTTTCCCCATTTCCTAATGATTCACGTTCCAAACCGGAATTCGAATCCACGATTTCGATTTCGTTATTCAAAGCAGAGTTAATCGGCGCCGCTTCCTCTTCTTCTCCTCCACGATCAATGAACCCGTTTCCGCAACGTTCTGGAAATAACCGATTACGGATCGAGAAATTACGAATAGCGAATTTCCCAAAAAATTCGAGAAGAAACAACAGGAAAGCAGAGATAGTAATTCCCAGAGCGAGTTTTTTGGTACTCAAAACCGGAATCACCACGAGAAACATCTTCGCCGCCACAACGAACACCGTTGACGTAGAATTCAAATTGACAGCACCCACATCCGCATTCGCGATATTATCGGCATTCGGTCGGCCACAGACCACATTGAGTTCGACGTCAGCCGGGATGGCCTCCTGTTGGAGTCCATCGACTCTGTTTCCGGCGGCGGAGCAACTAGCGGCGACGACGACACCCTCGTCTTCAGGAAGAAGGCGAGGGGAATTATCAGGGCTGAGGGAAGGAGTGGGAGGCGGCGCAAGGGATTCAGAGACATGGGTGGGATAGTGTTTGTGCTTAGCTTTCCGGAGGGAGTGTCTCTTGATTCGGTCGCGATTCTTGACGAAGAGATCAACGACGGAGGTGGGGAAGCCGGTTTCAACGACGAGAGAGGCGGCGCGTGAGGGGGGTTGGAGATCGGCGACGATTCTGGAGATTCGATTGGATTTGGTTTTCTTCCATGGAAGAGGCATTGTTTTGTTGAAAGACTGTTACTATGAAACAGATAAAAAAGAGAGAAATGGGAATGAGGGGAAGAAGAAAGGGTCGGAGAAAATGAGCTTTAAATACACAAATGCATAAAAATAAAAAATAATAATAATAATAATAAAAATAATAATGATTAGTTGGAGTTGGGAGTGAGGAGAGAATGGAGGGGACAACGCGTGAGACTTCAAAAAAAGCCCAGTCAATTTTTTCTTTTGTTTTTTCAATTTTGTTATATTCTTCTATTTTTTGTTTTTTGTTTTTTTTTTTTTTTTACATTCTTATTTCTCCCCATTTTCTTTTAGTTTTTTCTGTTTAGGATTAAAAAAACAACGACTCTGTTACGTGTTCTTGTTACGTAGTAATTCAAACAGAAATAACGTTTTTCCATTATCGATTAAATTTCCTAATATAAAACTATTCGACGAGAAAGTCGGATAAACTAAAAGATTACATCACGTAAAACAATTATATAAAATTATTTAGATAAATAATAGGAAATAAACGAAGATTCACACCCTTCTAAAACTTTAGATGCAATAGATTACACTAAAACATTTTGACATCATATCAATTAGCATCCAAATGATATCGATTTGTATTAATCTAAAAATTAATTGTCACAGAGTATGTTTTCAAGTTTTAATTTAAATGTTAGCATATTGACACCAAGTATAACCTCACATATTAACAAATAATAATAATAATAAACTTAACCATGTTAATAATTCTTGTTTGTTTGGTAACATTTTATTTCTTTTTTAAATGAAACTTTTTAAGTATTTTTCCCACACACTAATAATAAATTGGGTTAGATTACAAGTTGTTTAAAATTCGCAAATCTATTAAATACATTTCTAAAATTATATAGTTTAATTAGACATGAAAATTTTAAATTATGGTAAATTACAAAAAATCATCGTTGAAGTATGATGGTAAATGAAGTTCCACCCTCAAACTTTCAATTATAAAAGTTGAATCTATCAAATTTATACAAGTCTTAAAATTGAACTCTCAACCCTCAAACTTACAATAATTGTAGAAATTGGACCTAGAATGATAAAAAGTGAACTTTCAAATCTATACAATTTTTAAATTTTCTATAATCACGTAAGATCGAGGGTCTAATTTTGACACTTATAAGATTCAATTTTTATAATTTAAAGTTTGAGAATGTAATCACACAACTACTGTCATACTTTAGGAGCAACCTTTGTAATTCATCTTTTAATTTATATAATAAATTAATTAATTTTAAAATATAAAATTAAAAGGTTAGAGATCTATTATAAAATTTTAAAAGTTGAAGAGCCAAAATTATTGGTAATTGAACTTTATAGTGGATAAATTTGAAAGATGAAGGATGAATGAGAGAATTACTACTAATTAGTGTGTGTTTTGTTACTATTTTTTTCCCCTGTGCTATAGGTTTGAAATTTTGGATAAAATGAGGAGAAGAAAAAGGTAAAAATAGTGAAACTGAAAACACATCTGGAATTTGGATGGGACCCTAACCAACCCGTCTTAATTATTTTCTCCAAGAAACGGTTGTTCTTTTTTTTAAAAAAATCATTTTGATAAAGTTTTTTATATAACCGAATGTAATTTCTAAAATATAAAAACTAAATTGTTAAAATAAGTTATCATTTAATGACGTGTAAAATATATTAAATGGAAGTAATATATATTGCTATAATATTAAAAACTTCATTATCTCTTATTAGTTGACATCTTAAAAAAAAATTGTTCTAGAAATTCTAATATTCAATTTACATAGCATTTTTAATTTACACAAGTTTTTTCCCCCCGAATTTACATAGTCTGGCAGTACTTAATTATAGAATAATGGTGACATATATTGATACTTACCCCACCCATTATCAATTTGATATTAATTATATACTTATTTTGATTTCTTTATTTAAAGCACAACTATATTCCTTAGTTCTTTTTACATTTGCACTAGTGAAGAGGCCCATCATTATATGTATATCTATCAATAATAAGTAATTTTAATAAATGGAAAAAAAAAAAAAAAAAAACAACAACAACATATGATTATTTATCATTTTGGAATGAAAATGAGTTATTGATATTTTGAAAAATACACAAAGTAATCATTACGGTGTAGTAGATGAAAATAATTAATGCATTGGAATATTATTTTCAAGGAATGATTTAACTAAGGAAGGAAACTAAGCGGTCACCTACCCAAATCCAATAAATGTGAGTGTGTATTAAATTTAAAGAAAATAAAAAGATAAGCCAATAAAATATTCTCCACAAAATTAAAAAAATATATATAATATATATATTTTTTAAAAAAGGCCAAAACTCTAAAAACATATTTTAAAGAAATGCGTGTTTAATATGATTGGATACAACTTTTGTAAAAAGAGAGTATAAATTAAAGCATCTAATTTAGATTTGGCTTACCAAAATTTTAACCATTTTTTGCACGTTTTCTTGTTTATACTACGCGGCAAAATTTCCCACTATCAAACTTAATTTTCTTAAACTAATTTTTTTAGGTCGTTTAAGGCTAATTTTTTTTAAATTGGTGAAGAATTTTAACTTCTAATCTTTTGATCAAAGATATATATCTTTAATTGAATCCTAATCTCGTGGTTAGTGACAAAAGATATTTTATCTATGGAGTGCAATGAGAGATTCAGTTTCGTCACATTCGGTAATGTTAAAATATGGTGGCAGACAACGGATGGATCTAAATCTCATTGTTTGTGGAGTAATTTTCTTAATTGACGTTGTCTTTTGGCTGTGACATATTAAGATTTGTTGGATGTTTTGTTTTTTCTTAAAAAACAAAAAAAAAAAAAAAAAAAAATCAACCTTTTTGTTTTTAAACTTGTGAGATTTTAGTCATGCATGTCTCTAAATTAAAATTTTAATTCAAAGTCTCCACCTTGTAACATTTGAATTTAAATTTTATCATAATATGTTAGTAAATTCATACGTGACGTCTATACGTGTTAAGGACTAAAAGGTCTTTGATTCATATCCCTTACTTCCTATTTGTACTAAAATAAATAAATTTATATATGGTGATTTATTGTAATGTGGTGTTGAATAAAACAAGTAGGTTAGGTAAAATAAAAAGTGTGGACATTACAAATTATTTCTTTTCTAAATTATAGAATAAATTTCAACCCCCGAATCCAAAACCTAAAAAATATTGTAGTTATCTTCTCTTTTTTGGATTTTAACTCAATATCTAATATGCTTCCTTAAATATTTGGAAGCGTTTGAATTTAATTTTTATGATTTGTACTCTATTTTAACCTTTTTTTTAATATTGTTTTAAAAGTTTCAATTTACTTACCCGAATTTAGACTTAATTTTAAATTAATTTATATGATTTTTCAAGTTTTATAATTCATATCACCTCAAAATATCATCCCTAATTGGTACTTTCACTTATTTCAGAAATAATATACTCATTTCTCTCTATTTTCTTTATTTAACTTTAAACACAATAAACATTAACAAACAATTTTTTTTTTTTTTGTTTAAAAAAAAGTTTTAACAAAGACTTTTAGTTAATTGTTTTGTTTTGTTTGTTTTTTTAGTTTTAACAAATTATTTATATTATAGAGATCAAATTAAATCTTTTAAAAGTATCGAAATAACTTAATATTTTTTTTGTTAAGACCCGCATATAAATATAATACTGATGTGAGTAAAGCTAAAGGAACAATAATATTTATATCATTTGTGGGTACTGTTAACTCTCCATGAGATAATTGTATGATTCCAAGGTAAAATAGCTCCGCTAACCATTTGAATAAAAAATAAATAGAAACATAGTTCCAATAAAGGGAACCCATAGACCATATTCTTCACCAATCTAAGTTGTGCTCATGTCTCGAATGAATTCAAGAAAATATTTAAGAAATTCTTACCGTTAGTAGGAATGGTTTGTGGATTACGAATAGCTATAATGGTTAAACCTAATAAGATAGCAATTACATTCCAAAAAGTAATAAGTACTTGAAAACCTCCTATTACCAATACAAATGTTGGCTGACTTCTACACTAGATATATCGTTTTAACTCTTTTTGTGCGTTGAAAGAACATAATAAAATATTCACATTACCCTTCGAAAGAAATAGAATTGTATTTTTATCTCATTCATAATTAATTAATGAGAAGAATCCTCTTACATATATGAGAGATTACTACATGGTATCAAATTCCCTTTGATCAATGTTTGATTCTTTCTTCTCAAATGTTCCTATTTTTCTATTTTCGACTCTTCAAAGAATCTCTCTCCACATGTTTTTCCTCTTTCTCAAATTTACAGTCTTGAGTCAATATGAATTGATTCTTTGAATTTTGTTATGTGAAAATTCTAGATGATTGCTATTCTCAAAAGTAAAAAATCGACGATAGAAAGAGTGAAATCATAATTATTATTAAATATATTTTATATGATAATTTTTAGTTCTAATGAATTTATTTTATCTTAGCGTGAGTCAAACTTACTTGAAAGAAAGAACGAGAGAGAATAATAGTTGTTCTCACTTATTCTTTTTTCTAATTTTACTAATTTTATAGAGAAAATGGAGAATAATCCCCAATTTATGAGAGTCACACGTCCAATTTAGGAATTATGCCCATTAATTGAAATTTTTCAGAGAAGAGAGTATAAGATGCCATTTTAATTAATAATTTTGACTTTTGCAGAAAAAAAAAATCTTGATTTTGGCAAATCCCACGTTTTCATTTGTTTATTATTTATTATTCTTTTCTTTTTACTTTTTGACATTCTCTTGAAAAAAAAAAAAGAAACATAGCTTAATAAATAAAAAATTCGCATAACATTAAAAACTATGATTTTTCACCTCATACTTGTTAAGAAAAATTATCTACGATTTATAATGGGTAAAAATAAGTTCGATATTTAATAAATTGAACCATATGTATATTTTAACCGACACCACATTGAGAATTTTAAATACCTAACTTCACATATAGTTTATTTTTATAACAAAAAATCAAGTTTTTTTTTTATTTTTTTTTTATCATATTTGAAAATATATATATATATTATTTACTCATTTATATTGAATATAGTTAAAATTGAAACATATACATGACTTTTTGGTTGTAGATATATATATTAATCAATTGAATCATAGTTAAAAGTTGATAACCAAACATTATTAAATTATTAACTTTAAATCTCATTGTTAAATTGGTTTGAAAGTCGTTTAAAAAAAATAGTTTGAAAGTTGATAGACTAAGAATTTGTAACCTAAAATTAATTAATGTAATTAATAATGAGCAATTACATAAAATACATAGCTCTGTTGCAAAGACGGAAAGTTGACTGTTTTGACCAAACAAGAAAGATGATAGGGACTGATTCTCTAAATGGAGGCTCATAATTTATAATTTATGATCTATAATATTATGAGATTAGTTTAAAAATGTGAAAGTATGAAGTATCCTTTTGAATGGATGTGGCCGCAAGTTCCTAATGAATATTATAAGCACTCAAAATAATAAATACTATATTGAAAAGTGGAATTGTTAACAAAACATTATGCTAAAAAAAAAAAGAAGAAACGTGTGACACCATCCACTTTTAAGTGAAGAGATAATGTGAGATTCATAACAAAAGGGAAAGCATAAGGGATAGTAGGGGTGCTGAAAATAATTGGATGGAATCTAGTTTCATTAATTAATTAATTATGAATTCATTTATGCAATTATTTTAATCTCCAAATTATTCAATTATGAATTTACCCCTTCTCAACTTTTGTTCAATTATCCCAATCTTCAATTTAATATTATCGTTTTGCTTATAATAATAATAATAATAATAATAATAATAATAATTATTATTATTATTATTAGTATTAGAATCTCAATATGAAGTTCATGAATCCAAACATATTTACAATTTGGCATGACAGATTAGGTCATCCAGGGTCTATAATGATAAAAAGAATTATTGAGAATTCAAATAAACACCCATTGAAGAGCCAGAAGATTCTTCAATCTAATGAATTATTATGTGATGTTTGCTCTCAAGGAAAATTGATAATTAGACCATCAACAACTAAAGTGGAGACTAAACCACCTACATTTTTAGAACAAATTCATGGTGATATATGTGGACCTATTAACCCACCAAGTGACCCATTTAGATATTTTATGGTATTAATAGATGCACCAAACAAATGGTCACATATGTGCTTATTATCAAGTCGAAATCTTGCTTGCTCAAATAATTAAGTTAAGAACAATTTTCTGATTATACAATTAAGACCATTCATCTTGATAATGTTGGTAATTTACATCCCAAGCTTTTGATAATTATTGTATGTCAATTGAGATGAATGTTGAACATCCTATAGCTCATGTTCATACACAAAATGGTTTAACAAAATTATTCATATGATGTTTGCAATTAATTGCAAGACCATTATTTATGGGAGTTAAGCTTCCTTTTGTTGGGATTGGTGTCCTAATTCTCCCGGAGTTTCGTTGTTTGTAAAGATACACATTGTTTGATGAATAAAATAATTGTTATTTAATTCTGGCATTTACTCATATCCAATAAACAAATCTCCTTGGTTATCTTATGTGAACTTAAGCATGTATATGTGATATACAAGTGGACCATGCCTTAAGTGATAACCTAAATAGGTCCGTAGTATAAGTTTTAAGGTGGGACACCTAATCCTTGTGACAATACGGATACGGCCCGCTTTGTAGAGATTTGCAAGTGTTGTAAACTACTACAGATGGTAGATCTTGACCATTGATGTGGAGATGTGCGAACGGGGGTGTCCTATACAAAGAGTTTGTATAAGATCAGGACCACGAGATGACTAGACTCTGTATATAACGTCATTGACACTAGAGACTTACATCTCACCTAAACGACCATAGGTGACACGACCTCAATCCTCAGCGTTTTGGGAACTCCTGCCTTTGAGGGCAGTCCTTTGATTAGTATGGGTGAGAGTGGCCAGATTGTCAACTCAACATGCCTACCTTTTTTGGGACTTGTCTGATCTGGGAGCTGGGAACTCAATCCACAAGATGGAATTCACTCCTTTCCCGAAGCATGGATAAGTGGAGAGATTGCTCCCTTAAGGGCTGATTTTGGGGCTTGAACATAGTGGTCACAACTTCTCTTTGGAAGAGAGGACTCAGTCATAGTAAGACTATGACTTATATTCATTAGAGGGATCAGTGGTACTTAATGAGTGAAATGTAACTACAGGGGCATAACGATTATTGACCGAGTTATACTTACGAGCGATCTGTGAAGGGTTGTCGCACTTCTGATTAGTTAAGATGGATACATAATATATCTGTGGTAAGGATAGTTCAACTGTCGGTCTTTAGTGAAGTGCCCGGTAGTTAACGGATGGTGGATCCCGTGACTAAAGAGTTTAGTCAGTTATTCACATATTGTTGGAGCTTTAAGCTACAAGTCCATAAGGTCCCCTTGGTATCTTAATAGATTCAGTTGAGGATCAGTTCTTGGTGTTGATCTGAAATGTTCAAATTGACAAGAAGTAATTCGATTATATATGATATGATCGGTATGATGTATGAGATACATCTAATGGAGGATTAATGTAAATGAGATTTACATTAAGTACCATGGAATAGAAAAAAACTATAGTTTATATGTTTCATGAGATGAAATATTAAAACTATAGGTTATAAATATAGTATAGTTGGTTATCATTTATATTTATAGTAATATTAATTATTGGATAATTAAATCTTTTTTCTCTAATAACCAATTGAGTGGGAGGTTATGGTGGTTCATGGTAACCATGAGATAAAAGGAAAATTGTTTTCCTAATTTTAGTAAGTTTTGCAAATGTTGGATTTATGAATTTTCTCTTAGAAAAGAAGTTGTCAAGTAAATACGGATTTACTAAACGACAGCTTGACAAAAGGTAAATGATTGTGTAGTGTTTGTAGGTGACATACACGTTGCTAAGCGATGAGCTAGACGATCGCTTAGCTTTTTCTAAATGATTGGGCATCGACCTATATGATAGGTCCAGTCTTCTCCCACTTGCTCAATCGTTTACACGATTGTTAAATCCTCATTTGTCTGCTTCATACCAAGTCCACACAGAGCCCACCTTCTAGATTCTCACACCCAGAATGCCAAGGTATCCTTCTTAGTGGTGTCATACTCAACTCGATGTCGTCGAGGTTTTGTGGAGGTTATTCGTGTTGTTGGGGTGTTCATGACTGAAGCGATCGCCGAGGACGAGTACGCAGTGTTCGTGCTGTGTAGCGGTTGTGTTGTTCGAGCGTTTGAGGTTGCTGTGTTCAAGCGTTCGTGATCAAGAAGCGTGGAGACGAGTCTACAAATGTTCGTAGCATTTCTCTTCTTAATCATTTGTAGTTTCATGCTGTTATTTCTGTAATGAATGAATAACCATTTGTTTTGTTTACGACTGTAATTTGTAATATTCATACATGATTGTAATTTGAAATGATCTATTCTGCTGCTCATGAAAATCCTTGTATTCGATTTTTTTCACCTTCATCTGTATGAGGACATGCTATTTTGTATGTAGCTTCGCTTATACGCATTAGACCAGTATCTTATCATAAGTACTCGCCATTACAATTAGCTTATAGCCATGAACCAAATATTATCCATCTGAGATTTTTTGGATGTGCAGTATTGTTGGGACTGGTGTCTGATAACTTGTAAAAATACCAGTTATTGTATCTCTTTCATTTAAAATAATAAGGCAAAGACATGAAATTTAGATAATTTTTGCTAATAAATCTATACAAAATGCGAAGCATGTGATCACATACTTCTAACGCATAACATATTTAAATTCCATACTAATTTCACTACTTCTGTGCAGAATATCCTTTAGCAGTCTAATGACCATGCGATCACATGCCCACTGATGCATTCAAAGCAAGAAGTTACCTGAGAAAAAAATGAAAGATGATCATATAAGCTGCAAGCGTTGAGGCATGACATGACATGGGCGGTGGGTGTCACATCACAAGTTGCATTGGTGGCCGACAGGAAAACTTTGTTGAAGATTCAATGAACCACTGACACATTGAAGACGGCGCGACAGGATATGGAATTTAATGCACCCCATCAATGCAATCAAGAGTTTGAGAAAAAAAGTGCTCGTGAACACCTATAAATACCCATGCAAATGCCATGCAGAAGGGGACGTTAATATACATTGTGACATATATTGGGGGATAAATTGTGGGAGACAAGAAGAATACCCTGAAAAGGGATTCTACTAGAAACCTCTATTAATTTTCCATAGAAACTCCTCAGTGAGAGCTTAAGATTCTAGGGAGAGAAGAAGATAATACTGTTCAATCATCTAAGTGAAGCAGCTGTAAAATGAGCCGGAGGAAGCAAGATATTGCGAACCACGACTTGACCCTCTGACCCTTTCTCTTTGTTTTGTGTATTTGTATTGTATTTCTTGTATTGACAAATTCAGATTTGCAGTATGAATACATGTTTGTTATATATCTTCTCTATCTTTTTCACCAATATCATGCGTAGCTAAATTATTTCAAAATAACTGGAAGAATCATGCGATCAACTTATTTTATGCATGCTTATATTTATTGCTTGAATCAATTGAGAAATTGTTCTAAGTAAAGCTAATCTAAGTTTGAAAGAATTTAGATTAAGACCTCATAAAACAAGAGAAAATGTTCCTTAGAAATAAGTACATTATCTGCATATTACACCTATCACATGCATCTTAGAGATAAGGTAATGTAGCAAAGAACACCGAGAAGTGCTAGTCGTAACATTGAGTGTATAGCTTGATCGCATATTTCATCTAGTTGTTTAGAAAAAGTTAGTAAAAATCCTTCTCAACCCTCATATCGCATAATTGTTATCCAACGGGGACTGCTTCATTTTAAACATAATTCTCATCGCATATTTAGGTTTAAGTTAGCTTCCTCAATCACCTCTTTGAACATTTTAACTCGTGCTAAGATCATATTTTTAGTTTCATCGCGTGCTTATAAGCAATCCCTGCATTCGATCCTGGACTCACCAGAAATTTTGGTCAAATTTGCACTTGGGTTTGACTAAAGAAAACTGAGCGTTAAATCTCATAAGCATTATTATTTCATCACATGTACAAAATGAAATAAGTTTTTGGCGTCGTTGATAGAGATTGTGGTAACTAAGTATGCTAAAGCTATTTTTACTGATCTTTGCAGACCCCGACTTTCTGAAGTATTGTACCTTGACTGCGAGAAAGGCGCAAATGCTGTATGAGTAAAGGAAGTACTCCCAAGCTTGTATACGACCCATAAATAGAGAGAACTTTTCACAGAAGATAGAGAGCCAACCGAAGAAGAAGATAAAACATAGCTCGTAGGATGGCCGAACAGCAGAACCACCTAAAGGAACTACGAGAAGAAAATAATCACAATGAAGCAATCGCCTACCCAATTTTGTTAGCAAATGATCGCAATAGACCCATCAGGGACTATGCGTCATTTAACTTGTATGATTACTCTCCAGGAATCATGCGACCAGCCTTAGATGGAATAAGATTTAAAATGAAGTCGGTAATACTTCAAATGATTCAAGCGGCTGGGCAATTTGGGGAAGACGCGGTGAAGATCCACACACTCATTTGAGGAGTTTTATCGGAATATACAACACCTTTGTATTTTCAAACATAACACCAGAAGAAGTATGACTTACGCTATTTCCATTTTCACTATGCAACGAAGCTAGAAAATGGGCGTACTCACTTGAACTAGGGGATATAACTTCATGGGAACAAGTGATATAGAAGTTTATGAAAAAATACTTCCCACCAATGGAAATGCAAAGAGAAGAAGGTTAATCACAAACTTTCAACAGGGAGAATCAGAAACGCTCAACGATGTATGGGCGAGATTCAAAAGACTAGTTAGGGACTGTCCGCATAATGGACTCCCTGATTGTCTCCAGATGGAAATCTTTTATTATGACTTGAACTCAAGATTGCAGACCACTATGAATGTTGCGACGACAGGTGGACTTCTAGACAAAACTTACATTAAGGCCAAAAATATATTGGATCAGATCTAAAAAAATCACGAAGATGAAGGAACTCTATTTACAGAGAACCTTTGAGCGGAAGCGGATCGTCCAAATCCTATTTTGATTAAACGCATACATTTACCGTTAACAGAATAGATTATGCATCAGAAACTAAATTACAACATGCTTTCAAAATAAAACGAAGGATTAAGAGATTATACCTTCGAAGAATTGTTCTTCAAGATAATCCCTCGAAGGTACTCGTTCACGAATGCGTCGAACAACTTGAACACTTCTCAAACAAGCAGCAAGTAAAAACTCGATCCTCGAACCAACAGGGACACTACCACTAGGTGATCTTGGTATTCTCGGTGTGAGAATCTAGGAGTGGTGGGATCTGGCTAATTTTGGTTAAAGGGGAAGTTTGAAGTTGAAGGAGAAAGACGATCGAGAAGGGAACAACACAGTCGTGTAGACGAGAAGTCTATAGCATAGACAATGTTACTCGATCGTTTAGTCTCTCAAGTAATCGTGTAGAAGACTTTCTCTTACTCGATTATGAAAGCTTATCTCGTCATTGGAATTTTAAAATCAAATTTCATTTTTCACAACTTGCCATAAAAACTAAATAACTTCCCATTAAGGGGTGGTTAGAGAGAAAAATGATTAATTATCAAATAATTAATAAATTATAAATAAATATGATAACTAACATATCATACTATATTTATAACTTATATTTTTAATATTGCATCATATACAATATATGAACCATAGTTATTTTTCTCTATTTTATGGCATTTAATATAAAGCATATTTATATTAAATTTAACAATTATGAATCTAATTCGTAAAAAATATATTTGAATCATATTCAAATATTTATTCCTCCAAATAAACAATAATGTATCAAATACATTATATCAATTATATCATATATAATTGAATTAATTTAGCTATATCATATATAATTAAATTTCCTCTTATTAATTTGAACATTTTAAATTAACCCAAAAACCGATTCTCAATTTAAATCCATTGAGCTACCAAGGGGACCTCATGGACCTATAACTTGAAGCTCCAATGGTATGTGAATAACTCATTAAACTCTTTAATCACATTATCCACCATCCGTTAACTGCTGAACACTCCACTAAAGACTGACAGATGCACTCTTCGCACTACAGATATATTTTTGTGTCCATTGGATATAAATAACCAATCAACAGTATGATGACCTTCACAAATCGTTCGTAAGTACAGCTGGACCAAATTACCGTTTTTCCCTTGTAGTTATATCTAACTTCTTAAGTACCACCGATGTCTCTAATGAACAATAAATCATAGTCCCACTATTACTAAACCCTTCTCAGGCCAAGAGAGGGTGTGGCACCACGTTGTTCAATACTCGAAATCAGCCCTTAAGGGAGTAATTTATCTACTTACCCCTGCTTTGGGGAATGAGTGAATTTCATCTTTTGTAGCTGAGTTCCCAACTCTCCAATCAAATGAATCCCTAAAATGATAGGCTTGTTGAGTCGGCAATTTGGCCACTCTCACCCATACAAACCAAAGAAATGCCTTCATAGGCGGGAATTCACAACTCACTTAGGATTAAGGTCATGTTACCTATGGTCATCCTAGTGAAATGAAAGTCTCAATTATGAACAACGTTATATGACGAGACTAAACATTTCATGGTTCGGTCTTATACAAACTTCTTTATATAGAATATCCCCGCTCGCATGTCTAATACACGAATGATTAGGATCAGATCATTTATAGCACTTTACAACATTTGTAACACCTAGAAAGCGGACCATACTCGTAGTGTCACTAGGATAAAGTACCCAGTCTTATCCATATACTACAAACCATTTAGGTTATCGCTTAAACACGATCCACTTGTATGTCTCCACATACATGTTTAAGTTACAACGATAACCATGGATCTTAGTTTATTAGTTTGTGGTTAATACAACTAAAATATAATATATTTCAAAGACAGAAGTGAATAAAATATCATATATTATTAATCACCGAAATGTTTGTTCAGACATGGTTTACAAACTTCTTCTCCTTGCTTTTCAGCAAAGATTGGAAAGTTTGTAACTCATTGAGTGGAGTTGTAAGGTTGTAATCAACCTTGTTCAAAACAACATTGCTTACAAAGTGAAAGACGCTTTCTGGTAACGACTCCAGAATAATACTAACTTGGCTGGCCTCATCGATGCTCGAGTTGTTTTGTTCATCATCGCCACGTTGAAGTGGACCATCATATTGAGAACATGTTCCCGAACAGATGTTCCCTCCTTCATCCGTGAGTTGAAGACGTACTTTAGAATGTCGTGCATGAGCTGTGCGGACGAGTATCCAAACATTCCCCTTAAGGACTCCATGATCTCGCCTGCAATAATCATGAGCTCATGCTTTTTGGCCAAAACGTTGTTAAGGCTGGCCAAGATATACGCTTGGGCCTTTTTGTTCGCCTATGTCCAAAACTCATACGCGCCTTGAACGTTTCGAGTAGCATTAGAAGGTGGAATAGGAGGACACTCGTCCATAAAGACGAACCTCAGGTCATCGATGATCAAAATCGTATTAATTGTGTTTTTTCAACTAGCATAATTTTCGCCAGTCAGTCAATATTATGATAATAGATGCCCATTAGATGCTTGTGCTTAGTATCCATTGACCATGTGTCATGTCCCATTTCCTAAAGTATTGTCCATATGTCACAACATTACACATTATTAGTGTCCATGTAATCCACCTTCTAATTACCAAATTGCCTATAAATAGTAGCATTTGGTGGGTTTTGGAAGACACACATTGGTGAGAAAAGTAAAGAAAGGATTGGAGAATTTTAGAGAATTTTAAATGTCCATATTTTCTATTTACATAATTTTTCTATTTTATTTTATTTTATTATATATTATGCTTATTTATTTTAAAATTTATTTATTTTATTATATATTATTATTGCATTTATTTATTATTATATTATATTATATTTTCTCTATATTCGTGTCCCCTTGTGCTCCTCAATTTCATAACAACAACAAAAAACAACAACAACAACAACAACAACAATATTATAGCATACTTTGGTGAAATGTCCTTCATTCAACATTTTTCTTACTTGTTTATCTATTCTAAAGACTCGGGTTCAAACTCTTCCCTTTATATAATAGTTATAATAAAAAAATCTAAATAAATAAATAAAATTTATTTTAGGCTAATTGTTCTAAATGGTAAACTTGCTGAAAATAGTTTCAAGTATAACAAAATATCACTCTCACAATAGATTGTGATAGACTTCTATCATTGATACTGATAGAAGTCTAATGCAGCCTATCATAGTCTATCACTAATAGATAGTAACATTTTGCTATATTTATAAATAAGTTTGTTTATTTTTCTTTACTTGAAGACAACCCTTTATTTTAGGATTGTTTTCAAATATAGAAAAATTAGCCAACTTATTTACAAAATTGATAGATTGTGATATTTGTTATATTTAAAAACATTTCCAGTAGTCTGGTTATTTAAATCAATTACCCTTTATTTTAAACATTTTTTTGAAAAGAAACTTACTTTTATATGTAATGTGTTGATTATATTTAAGTTCAGGTCACACATTTTCAATTTTATATTTAATGGATTCTTTATATTTAAGTTCAGGTCACACATTTTCAATTTTATATTTAATGGATTCTATAATTTTTAAAAATATCTAATAAATCTTTAAGATCATATTTGATATAACCAAATTAGTTCATGAGTATTGATATTTGAAAATTAAGTTTAGGAAGAAGATATGTGAGGAAACAAGGACAAAATATGAAAACTATGGTTTCAAAATATAGTCCAAAATATGGAAACTAATATAGATATTTAAAAAACTTGTTTTTATTCTTAATGATAATCATGAAAATTGTTCTAAAGAAAACATGTGAGAAAATGTGCATAATTTTTAAAAATTAAAATTTAGTCCAAAATTTGTAATATAACCTATTATTTCTATGGTATATTTTTTTCACCTCGAGATTTTCTTAATATTACTTTAAAAAATAGTAAAAAAAATTGGATAACAAACAATAATGGGAAGTATAAATGCTTAGTCAAACTATTCAAAGATTGTTTTTCAATCTAATTCACGTTGGAGAGCATATCTTGAGGCCCAAGCTCAAGCCCAATCCCAAGCCCAAGCCCAAGCCCATTCACTTTTTTCAGTTTGTTCTCCGCATTATTTTGTCTTGTTATATTTTCCTAATAAATGGGCTCTTTAATCGTTGGATTTTATGGCCCTTTTCAAAAAAAGGAAACAAAAAAAATCGTTTGGATTTTATGGCTATTTGAAATTTGAATTTGAATTTTTGAAAATTTTTCTAAGATATTTTTGCAAAACAAATATATTATTGGGCCATTTTTAAATATAGAAAAATAAAACAAAATATAGCAAAATTTTAAAATTATTAATTCTATCCGTGTATATGAGTGTATATCATTGATAGTTCTAAGATTTTGTTATATCTCGTAAATATTTTCAACATTTTTACCATTTGAAATAATTTTCCTATATTATTGTTGTTTCACTTCTTTCTTTTAATTAAAATTACTTAAAAAGAACCTCCTTTCTTGCATTTTAATATATATTTTCTTCTACAACAATTATAACGATGAAAGATTGAATTTTCGTCCTCTAGTAAAGAAAGTTACACCAATAACCGTTGAGCTAAATTGGCTTCACTTTAATATATTTGAAAAAAAAAATAATGTATTTTAAAATATTGAAACCTAAGTGTCATTTTTCATTTTTTTAGACTTAAATGTTTTTTAATTAAGAAAAATAGAACCGTTCTTTTTAATGGTTTATTTTCTTTTTCCAAGGGAAATAGATACGGTTTTTTGCTAATTTTTTTTCTTATTTTCTAAAACTTTAAATTTAAAAAAAGTTATTTTAATACATTTTATGATCTTTAAATCGTAAATAATTGTTTAGAAAAAAGAGGTTTTGTATTTTCCTTGTCAAGAGAAAAAAAAGGTAGAAGAGATAACAATTACCATATAGTTAAGGGTAAGAAGAAGACTAGCAGAGTCCACCACTCTTGTCAATTCTCATCTCAAGAGAATACAGAGGGTCCTCAAGTGGTGCTGTACTGGTTTGGAGTTTGGATCGTGAATGTGGACCGAGGATTGACGGAGAAGTTTGGCTTTAAGGGTAAGTAATACTTCTTCTCTATTCCTTTTGTTAAAAAACATGCTGTAATTTTTTAAGCAATTCATAATCTTCTCTATTTTGATTTTGTAATTTTATCAATTATGTGAAACTAAAAATGGGAACGATCTCGCTTTCGCTGCAAAGCCTTCGATGGTTTCCCTTTTAGCAACAATTGTTAAAAGACCAAGAATTTCTCCTAAAGAAAATACCCACCTTAGGCATCTAAATTTAGGTCACATTAATCTTAATAGGATTGAGAGATTGGTAAAAAGTGGACGTCTAAATGGTTTAGAAGAAAACTCTTTACCTGTATGTGAGTCATGCCTTGAAGGTAAAATGACAAAATGACATTTTACTGAAAAATGTTATAGAGCCAAAGAGACCTTGGAGCTTATACATTCAAATCTCTGTAGTCCGATGAATGTAAAAGCACGATGAAGGTATGAATATTTCATCTCTTCCATAGATGATTATTCTAGATATGAGCATCTATATCTAATATAACACAAGTCCGAAGCACTTGAAAAGTTCAAGGAGTATAAGAATGAGGTTGAAAACTTGTTAGGTAAAAAGATAAAAACACTACGATCTGATCGTTGTGGAGAGTATATGGACTTAAGATCCGAAACTATATGTTAAAACATGGAATTACGTCCCAACTCTTAGCCCCAGGTATACTTCAATAGAATGGTGTATCGAAAAGGATAAATAGAACCCTGTTGGACATGGTTCGGTCTATGACGAGCTATTCTCAACTTCATGACTCGTTTTGGGGGATATGTAATGGAGACTGTTATTTACATTTTGAACAATGTTATCTCAAAGAGTGTTTCTGAAACATCTTTTGAGTTTTGGAGAGGTCGTAAAGGTAGTTTATACCACTTCAGAATTGAGGGATGTCCAACCTATATGCTAATGACAAATCCTAAAAAGTTGGAACCTCGTTCGAAAGTATGCCTATTTGTAGGCTACCCCAAGGAAACAAGAAGGGGGGGAGGGGGGGTACTTCTTTGATCCAAGTGAAAATAAAGTGTTTGTATTGAAAAATGTTACCTTATTGGAATATGACCACATAAGAGACCATTAGCCATGAAGTAAAATAGTTTTAAGTGAAATTTCTAATGAATCTATTGAGACTTCAACAAGGGTTGTTGAATGGGCTGATACATCAACAAGAGTTGTCGATGTCGGTTCACCTAGTCATTTACATCTATCTCAAGAATTGAGATTGCCTCGACGTAGTGGGAGGGTTATGAACCCACCTATACGTTACATGGGTTTAACAGAAGCCCAAGACATCATAACTGATGATGGTGTTGAGGATTCATTGTCTTATAAACAAACAACGGAAGATGTTGACAAGGATGAATGGATTAAAGCCATGAATCGAGAAATGGAGTCTATGTACTTTAGATCTGTCTGGGAGCTAATAGATCAACCTGATAGGGTAAAACCTATAGGTTGTAAGTGGATCTACAAGAGAAAAATAGGTGTAGATGGAAAGATACAAACCTTTAAAGCTAGACTTGTGGCAAAGGGTTATACCCAAGTTGAGTGAGTGGACCATGAAGAAACTTTGTTGTCATGTTAAAGTTTATTATAATTCTCTTGTCCAAGTCACATATTATGACTATGAAATATGGCAAACTTGAAGAGACCATTTACATGAATCAACCAGAAGGATTCATCGAACAAGATTAAGAACAAAATGTTTGAAAGTTTAATTGGTCTATTTATTAACTGAAACAAGCATCTCGATCTTGGAATATAAGATTTGGTATTGTGATAAAATCTTATGGCTTTGATAAGAATGTTGATGAGTCTCGTGTTTACAAGAAAATCATAAAAAATTCAATAACTTTCCTCGTGTTGTATGTAGATGATATCCTACTCATTGAGAATGATGTAGGTTTTCTGACTGATGTAAAGAAATGGTTGACCATCCAATTCCAAATGAAAGATTTGAGAGAGGCATAGTTTGTTTTAGGGATTCAGATCATTAAGGATCGAAAGAATAAAAAGTTAGCCTTGTTTCAGGCATCTTATATTGACAAGATGCTTGTCAGATATTTGATGCACAATTCCAATAAGGGTTTATTACCTTTTAGACATGAAATTATATTGTCTGACGAACAGTGTCTAAAGACTCTTTAAGACGTTGAGGCAATGAGATAAATTCCCTATGTATCGACTGTTGGTGGCCTTATGTATGCAATTTTATGTACTAGACCTGACATTTGCTATGCAGTAGGGATTGTCAGTAGATATCAATCCAATCCATGATTAGATCATTGGAGAATGGTTAAAACAATCCTCAAGTACCTTCGGAGGACAAGGGACTATATGCTTGTGTTTGGAGATAAGGATTTGATCTTTACAGGATACACAGACTCCGATTTTCAGACTGACCGAGATTCTCGAAAATCCACATCAGAGTCAGTGTTTACTCTGAATTAAGAAGCTATAGTTTGGTGGAGCATCAAGCAAGGATGCATCGCAGACTCCACTAGGGATTGTCAGTAGATATCAATCCAATCCATGATCAGATCATTGGAGAATGGTTAAAACAATCCTCAAGTACCTTCGGAGGACAAGGGACTATATGCTTGTGTTTGGAGATAAGGATTTGATCTACAAGATTCACGGACTCCGACTTTCAGACTGACCGAGATTCTCGAAAATCCACATCAAAGTCAGTGTTTACTCTGAATTAAGGAGCTATAGTTTGGTGGAGCATCAAGCAAGGATGCATCGCAGACTCTACTATGGAAGCCAAATATGTTGCTACTTGTGAAGCTGAGAAATTTCTTACTGGAAGTTGTTCCAAATATTTCTTTGTCCATCACACTTTATTGTGATAATAATGGTGTTGTGACAAATTTTAAGGAACCTTGAAGTCATCGAAGAGGCAAACACATTAAGCAAAAATATCACTTGATTCAAAAGATTATGCATCGAGGTAACGTAATTGTCATAAAGATTGCTTTGGAGCACAATGTTGTTGATCAGTTTACAAAGGCCTCATGACTAAAATGTTCGAGGGTCATCTAGAGAGTCTAGGTCTACGGGATATGTGACATATTATTTAGCGCAAGTGGGAGATGTTATTGGGGTATATTGTATGCCTTAGTTTATTGTATTTTCTACTTTATTTGTATTGTACATTTGGCTCTCTAAGCTTTAGGAAAAGTAGGAGATTGTTGGGATTGGTGTCCTAAACTCTCTTGTATTCTTATAATCTATAAACTTTGTATAAACAAATTGTTTTTATTAAAATAATTATTATTTTATGAGCACACTCAATCTAATAAACAAAGATCCTAGGTTATTTTATGTAATTTAAACATGTATGTAGGGA
Source organism: Benincasa hispida (assembly GCF_027475165.1). Lineage (NCBI taxonomy): Eukaryota > Viridiplantae > Streptophyta > Magnoliopsida > Cucurbitales > Cucurbitaceae > Benincasa > Benincasa hispida. The sequence continues at coordinate 2,678,915 of NC_143480.1, forward strand.
CATACAGGCGGATAATGTTTAAATGATAAGCTAAATGGTCTGTACTAGATGGATAAGGTTGGGTACCTTATCTTGGTGACACTACGGATAGGACCTGCTTTGTAGATGTTACAAATGTTGTAAAGTGCTATCAATGATCTGATCCTGATAATTTATGTGGAGACATGTGAGCGGGATTATCTTATACAAAGAGTTTGTATAAGATCGGACCACGAAATGACTGTCTTATTATATAAAATCTTTAATAGTAGAGACTTACATTTCACCAGGATAACCATAGGTGACATGACTTGAATCCTGGGTGAGTTGTGAACTCCTGCCTATAAAGGCGATCCTTTGATTTGCATGGGTGATACTGGTCAGATCGCCGACTCAATATGCCTACCATTTTAAGGATTCGTCTGATTGGGGAGTTGGGAACACAACTACAAAAGACAAAATTTACTCATTCCCTGATGTCGAGGTAAGTAGATAAATTGTTCCCTTAAGAGCTGATTCCGGAGCTTGAACAATATGGCCACACTCTCTCTTCGCCCAAGAAGGATTTGGTCATTGTCGGACTATAACTTATTGCTCATTAAAGGGATCCGTGGTACTTAAGGAGTTAGATGTAACTACAGGGGAAAAACGATAATTTTGGTCAATCTGGACTTACGAGCAATTTGTGAAGGGTCACCGCACCGTTGACTTGTTATATCCAATAGACACAGAAATATATCTGTAGTGTGAAGAGTACAACTGTCGGTCTTTAGTGTAGTGACTGATAGTTAATAGATGTTGAATTACAGGAGTTTAATTAATTATTCAAGTACCATTTGAGCTTCAATCTACAGGTCTATAAGGTCCCATATATAGCTCAACAGGGATTATTGAAAATTAATTTTGGATAATTTTAATTGAGGGAATTAATTATATATGATATATTTTATATTGGATTTTATGTCCTAAAACTCGTAGTTTATAAATTAATAAACATATTCTGTTTTGTTTTTCGATAAATTTTTTATTGAAATTGTAATCTTGAATCCAATAAACTAAGGTCCTAAGGCTATTTAATGTAGTTTGAACTTTATGTAGTGACATAAATGTGGATCAAGTTCAAATATATAGCCAAAATGGTCTATAGTATATGAATGAGGTTGGACGCCTTATTTTGGGGACACTATGGATGCGGCCCATTTTTGTAGTTAGTACAAACGATGTGATCCTGAATCGTTCATATAGAGATATGAAAGTGGGAGCATCCTATGTAAAAAGTTTGCATAAGACTAAACTATGAAATAGTCACTTTTTACGTTCTAAATGACGTTTTATATATAAAACTGATTATTTCGTTAATTGATGACCTAGGTAACTTAATCTTAATCCTGAGCTAACTATAAACTCCTGTTCACTCGGAATTATCCTTAGATCTGCATAGGTGAGGGCAGCTCATTATCGCTGGCCCAATAAGCCTCCCATTTCAGGAGTAAGATCAGGTGGATAGCTGGGAACATAGGGTGCAAGACGGAATTCACTCCTACCCGTTATAGGGATAGTAGATAGGTTGTTCCCTTTAGTATTGAATCTAGGTTTTGAATAAGGGGCCCCACCCTTTCCTTGGCCCAAGAGGGGTTCGGTTTATAGGTTAGACCTTAAACCAATTGTTCATTAGAGGATCAGTGGAACTTAAGGAATAAGATGTAGTCTTGGGGGTAAAACGGTTTTTATGACCCAGCCGAGATTACGAACAACTTGTGAAATATTAGCTTACTAATCATGATTATATTATATGGACACAAATATATCTATAGTGAGATGAGTGCAACTACGGGACTATAGTGGAATGACCCGTGAGTTAACGAATGTTGATTAGCTCCGTCTAAAGAGTTTAGCCAGCTAATCTTGGATCGTTGGGGCCTATGATCTATAGGTTCATTAGGTTCCTCTACTAGCTCATATGGAATAAACTTAGAACAGTATGATAGAATAATTCAAATTGTTCGAATTAGGTGAAGAGAGAGAAACCGACAAGTATATATGATATAGTGGTCGATTTTTTCAATTTAGAGATACAACTTTAATATTTAAATGTGATTTAAATATCAAGAATATGAATACGTTCATATTCGAAAGCTCGGAAATAATGGAAATGGTCAAAGATGTAAAAAGTCAATGACTTTGAAAAATCAAACTTTGACCGACCTTATATTCAAATGTGATTTGAATTTCGAGAAAATTAATGCGGATTCATGCTCGGAAGGTCAAAATTAGTCAACACGGAAAAAATCATAAAAAGTCAAAATGTTGACTTTTCGGTCAAAGTTTGACTTTGACAAAATGATTATTTTGCCCTTTGACTAAAGTTAGTAGAAAAATCCAAACTTTTGTTGAATAATTCCACTAACAAAATAATGGGCTAGGTGTTGGTTTATAGTGGAGGCATTAAGCCCACTTAGATAGTGGATTCTAGGTATTGAGTTTTTATGAATTTGTTTCATATAATTTTGCATGACATTTTTCTATAAATATGGACTTTTCAATTTGGATTAAAAACTTTTGCTATTTTGCCAAATTTAGTTTTTAAAATTGGGCTGAAAAAAATAGGAAAACCCAAAACCAAAAAGAAAAATCCATTTCTTTTTCCATCTCTTTCTCTCTCTCGGTTTCTTCATCCATCGGGTCCCACAATCCAGTTCTGAGTCTAGAGGATAGTAGGTAAGCTCTAGTGGTGGTCTGAAAGAGTTCGGGTTGAGATTCAGCGAGGAAAAGCATTGATCAGGAGCTACAAAGGTTGTATTCTATTCCTATTAATTTACTATTTTTCCTTCATTCGCATGCTAATTTCCTTTTAATTAAAAGCAATTAGAGTGTAATTAGATCCTTATTCCGTTGTGTATGTCTCGTGTTCCATCATTTTATTAAATTAATTATGTATGATATATTTAATATAACGTATTTGATACATTATAATATAAAGTTTATTTTGAGAGGAATTAAATATTTGAATATGATTCAAATTCTAATTTATGAATGAGATTCATATAATTAAATTTAATATGAACTGGATTTATATTAATACCATGTTTTATTGAGAGAAATAAAACTATAGGTTATATTGTATTTGATACAATATAATAACTATAGATTATGTGTTATATTTGATATAACATATAGTTATATATATTTATATGTATAATAAGTTAGTTATTATATATATTTTATTAAATTAAATTTATTTTAATTTATATTTTTTAAAATTAAAAGGGAGAGAGTTACGACTTCCCTCCTCTTAATTTACTCTCAGAAAAACGTGGAGTGTGGGTGGTGGTTTTGACATCTTCTTCATATTCTTCACGGTAGAGAAGGTTTGTTTGTGATTTCTCTGTAATTACTCCCAAGAACATAGAGAAGAAAAAAAAATTTCTCTTCTTCCTCATTAAAAAACTCTCTCCCTCTTCCCAAAAGATAACAGAGGCCACACCTCCTGCTAATTCTCAATCCCTAAAGAGAATTCAAAAGGTTCACTTGTGGTGGTGATCATTTGGGTTGCTACGGATTTTTGGAAGATCAAGTTTCAAAGAGAGTTTGTGACCAGTTCGAGGAAGATTACGTGAAGACTATTTGGCTTCAAGAGTAAGTACTTTTCTTCCTTAATTCCCTCATTAGCATGTTGTAAATTTTTTCAATTATGCATAATTTTGTTGTTCTGAAAATTTTTTATTCTGTAAAAACTAAAAATTGGGACCGATCCCGCTTCTGCTGCAGATCTCATAGTTCCCTTCAAATACATTTTTCAATTGCTCCACCACAACGTACTAAGATGAGCCCTCAAAGGAGGTTAGGAATATATATTGGATACGATTCCCCATCAATTATCAAATATCTTAAACCCTTGACGGGTGATGTATTTATTGCACGATTTACTGATTATCATTTTAATGAGATGAATTTTACAATATTAGGGGGAGAAATTAAGAAATTGGAAAAAGAAATTATATGAAATACATCATTATGTCCTCATTTAGATCCCCAAATAGATTAATATGAACTTGAAGTTCAGAAAATAATTCATTTTCAAAATATAGCAAATCAGTTACCAAATGCATTTATAGATGCAAAGAAAGTAACTAAGTCACATATACCAGCTGCAAATGTTCCATCGTAAATTGATATCCTAAAACAACAACTTGTCACTAATGAGTTCGGAACACACCAGAAGCGTGATAGACTAGTGGGTTCCAAAGATAAAAATTCTTGGAAAAAACAATTAATAGTCAAGAAGACTTGGTTGAGGATGTAAATACTTATGAAGAAATTGATGACATGACTAGTGAGGAAGGTGAAATACCTAAAGATAATGATGAGATTTTAATAAACTATGTCATGATAAAAAAAGATGGAACCGAACTCATGTAGTTATTGACAACATTTTTGCATATAATGTTGCTTTTAATATTATATCTGAAAATGAGGATTCTGAACTAAAATTTATTGAAGAATGTCGACATAAAAAAGATTGGCTTTAGTGGAAAGAAGCAATCCAGGTATTAAACTCACTTTCAAAACGTCAGGTTTTTAGACCAGTAGTCCAAATACCAGAAGATGTCAAACCTATGGGATACAAATGAGTATTTGTGAGGAAAAGAAATGAAAATAACGAGGTCACAAGATATAAAACAAGATTAGTTGCACAAAGTTTTTTTACAAAGACCTGGTATTGATTATGAGGAGACATATTCTTCGGTGGTAGATGCAATTACACTAAGATATATAAGAGGTCTGACTGTGTATAAAAATCTGAACATGTATCTTATGGATATAGTCATAACATATTTATATGAATCTCTTGATAATGATATATATATGAGAATCTCGGAAGGATTTAAGGTACCTTAAACATATAAATCAAATTTCCGGGAATTGTATTCAATAAAGTTACGGAGATCATTATATGGATTGAAACAATCAGGACGAATGTGATATAATCGCCTGAGTGAATATTTGTTGAAAGAAGGATATCAAAACAATCCACTATGTCAATGTATTTTTATAAAGAAATCACAGTCAGGATTTGCTATTATAACTGTATATGTTGATGATTTAAATATTATTGGAACTCTTGAAGAGCTTTCAAAGGCAATAGAACATCTTAAGAAAGAATTTGAGATGAAAGATTTCGAAAAAACAAAATTTTGCCATAATTTATAAATTGAGCATTTAGTAGGTTGGATATTTATTATCAATCAACTATAAGTTTCTTCAGCTTGAGTTGGGTTAAAAGCACAAAATGTATTTGAACGAAGTGTTAAAGTAGAGAAAGCTGGCGTTCCGTACTAAGTAAGCCATTGGGAGTTGCCATAGGTTGTGGGTTGTGGTTGTATTCTTAAGCAAGAAAATTTTTGAAAAGATTTTATATGGACAAAGAACATCCATTGAACATTCCAATGGAAGTTTCGTTCATTAGATGTGAGGAAATATATATTTTGACCTCGAGATGATAATGAACTTCTTGGTTCTGAAGTACCATATTTTAGTGTAATTGGTGCACTTATGTATCTTGCTAATAATACAATACTAGATACTGCATTTTCAGTAAATTTATTAGCAAGATATAGTTCTTCTCCAACTTTTCAGTAAATTTATAATCTCCGAGGAACGATTGATATGAGTTTGTTTTATTCAAATAAATCAAATTTTGATCTAGTTTGTTATGCAGATTCTGAATATTTATCTGATCCACATAAAGCTAGATCTCAAATAGGTTATCTATTTACAAGTGGAGGAATTGCTATATCATAGCGATTGATGAAACAAACCCAACAACCATTTCCTCAAATCATGCTGAAATTCTTGCAATTCACGAGACTAGTCGAGAATGCGTATGACTAAAATCAATGACTCAACACATTCGTAAAACATGTGGTTTGTCTTCTAGTAAATATCTTTCAATGATATTATACGAAGACAACACAACATACATATCCTAAATCGAAGGATGATATATTAAAAGAGATAGAACAAAAAATATTTCATCGAAACTTTTCTATGCTCATGGTCTTGAAGAAAATGACATCACTGTACAACAAATTTGTTCGAAAGATAACCTGGCAGACTTATTTACAAAGGCATCACCTACTGCAACCTTTGAAAAACTGGTGTACAAGATTGGAATGTGGCGACTTAGAGATCTCAAGTGATGTTTCCATGAGGGGGAGTAAACATACTGTTTAGGAGTATAAATTATATGAAATAGATACTCTTTTCCCTTCACTAGGATTTTTTTCCATTGAGTTTTTTTCCTAATAAGGTTTTAACGAGACATATTTCATATATATAATGAGTATCTAAGGAGGGGTATTATAAATATTATGATAATAGATGCCCATTAGATGCTCGTGCTTAGTATCCATTAACCATGTGCCATGCCCCATTTCCTAAAATGTTGTCCGTGTGTCTCAACATTACACATTATTAGTGTCTATATAATCTGCCTCCAAATTGCCAAATTGTCTATAAATAGTAGCATTTGGTGAGTTTTGGAAGACACGCATTGGTGAGAAAAGTAAAGAAAGGATTAGAGAATTTTAGAGAATTTTAAATTTCCATATTTTCTATTTACATAATTTTTCCATTTTGTTATTTTATTATATATTATGCTTATTTATTTTAAAATTTATTTATTATTATATTATATTTTCTCCATATCCGTATTCTTTGTGCTCCTTAAAACTTATTTATTATTATATTATATTTTCTCCATATCCGTATTCCCTTGTGCTCCTCAATTTTACAACAATAATAATATGTAGAATGTCCTTCATTCAACATTTTTCTTACTTGCTTCTCTATTCTAAAGACTCGGGTTCAAATTCTTCCCTTTATATAATACATATATTTTTAAATGTTTATAATAAAAAAAATCTAAATAAATAAAAAAAATTTATTTTAAGCTAATTGTTTTAAATGGTAAATTTGTTGAAAATAGTTTCAAGTATAGCAAAATATCACTCTCGCAATAAATCATGAGGGGCTTCTATCACTATACTAATAGATAGTGATGAAGTCTAACAGAACCTATCATGGTGTATCACTTATAGATAGTGATATTTTGCTATATTTATAAATAAGTTTGTTTATTTTTTTTTTAATTTGAAAACAACTATTTATTTTAGGATTATTTTCAAATATAGAAAAATTAGTCAACTTATTTACAAAATTGATAGGTTGTGACATTTGTTATTTTTGAAAATATTTTCAGGATATTTAAATCAATTACCCTTTATTTTAAACATTTTTTTTTAAAGAAACTTACTTTTATATGTAATGTGTTGATTATATTCAAGTTCACTTCACACACTTTCAATTTTATATTTAATGGATTCTATAATTTTTAAAAACATCTAATAAATCTTTAAGATCATATTTGATGTAACCAATTAGTTCATGAGTATTGATATTTGGAAATTAAGCTTAGGAAGAAAATATGTGAGGAAACAAGGACAAAATATGAAAACTATGGTTTCAAACTATAATCCAAAATATGGAAACTAATATATATATATATATATATATATAAAGAACTTGTTTTTATTTTTAATGATCATCATGAAAATTGTTATAAAGAAAACATGTGAGAAAACGAGCATAATTTTCCAAAATTTGCAATATAACCTATTATTTCTATCGTATATTTTTTTCACCTCGAGATTTTTTTAATATTACTTTAAAAAATAGTAAAAAGGTTTGAATACCAAACAATAATGGGAAGTACAAATGCTTATACAAACTCTTCAAAATTGTTTTTCAATCTAATTCACGTTGGAGAGCATATCTTGAGGCCCAAGCTTAAGCCCAAGCCCAAGCCCAAGCCCATTCACTTTTTTCAGTTTGTTTTCCGCATTATTTTGTCTTGTCATATTTTCCTAATAATGGGCTCTTTAATCGTTGGATTTTATGGCCCTTTTCAAAAAAGAAAAAAAAAAGAAAAATCGTCTGGATTTTATGGCTATTTGAAATTTGAATTTGAAATTTTGAAATTTTTTCTAAGATATTTTTACAAAACAAATATATTATTGTTGTTTCACCTTTTTCTTTTAATTAAAATTACTTAAAAAGAACCTTTTCTTCTTGCATTTTAATATATATATTTTTACAACAATTACAAAGATGAGAGATCGGATCTCCGTCTTCTAGTAAAGAAAATTACATCAATAACAGTTGAGCTAAATTGACTTTACTTTAATATATTTGAAAAAATAACGTATTTTGCTTGAATACTAATTGAAATATACAAAATATAGAAACCTAAGTGTCATTTTTCGTTTTTTAAGAAGTTTCTTTTCTTTTTGTAAGGGAAAATAGAAACGGTCTTTTACTAAATATTTTTTTCTTATTTTCTAAAACTTCAAATTCAAAAAAAGTTTTTTAATACATTTTGTTGTGATCTTTTAATCGTAAATAATTGTTAAGCAAAAAGGGATTTTGTATTTTCCTTGTCAATAGAAGGGGAAAGAAAAGAAGAAGAAGAAGAAAGCAATTATCATATGGTTAAACATTTGTGCTAGTAACCTAGAGTTCCAACCTTGTGGACATGGTACATATTTGTATCTTACAAATATTGATTTTTTAAATTAAATATAAATTTTTATGTTATATTTATTTGATATTTCATGTAAGTAAAAAAATGAATGCCTTTATTTACGTCTTGAAAAAAAAAAACATGAACCAAAAACTTCTAAATTTATATACAATTTTGAAAACATCTCTTAATAATGAAAATTGTAGAACATGAATAATTTGCAAATGATTGTATTCTTAAGAAGTAAAAACAAGAGGCAAGAAATTTCCAAACAATTTAAGTCATAACAAAAATAAAATAAATATACAAAGTCAGAAAATATAAAACATGAGGTTTTTTTTTTTTTTTTTTTTTTTTTTTTTTTTTTTTTTTTTTTTTTGAGAAAGAAGAGAGTGCGTATTATTTTGTCATTATTATTTTTCGAAATATTTTACATTGGTTAGTTGATATTCTATTATTATTTTGATCTTTAATTCATTCTATGTAATTTTGTAAGGGATAAAATTGAATATATTATAAGTATTAAATTAAATTTGAATTAAAGCTCTTACATAAAAAAAGAATAAATGTTTTAATCATTGATTTTTTCATATTAACGGTATGGGATTAAATGGATATGAAAAATTCAAAAGTCCAATGTTTTTTTTTTTTTTTTTTTTTTAAATATTTAAGAATTACCATGGGAAAGTGATGTTTCATCTTTCATTACTTTTTAATTTCCCAAAATTGAGATAATGTCTATTATATCTATTGGAATACGGTAGGTAGTTAACCAAATAGCATTTTATTAATTGCTAATACATTTATTTATTCAAAAAAAAAAAAAAAATTAAGAATAAATGTTTTTAATATGCCCAAAAGTTTATGGAATGATTCTTAAATTATGTCACTTCATCTTGAGAGATCACGTCGAATGTGTTACATATTTATCAACATGTATTTGATTTTATATTATCTAAAAAATCTAAGCAATTTGCATAACATCGTCTTTGAGAATGTGCTCACCTTATCTTGATTAATATATGTGATTTAAATTAATTGTCAACTGATTCACGATTGAAAATATTATTGTTTTTAAGTATGTTGTCAAAAAAAATACACTATAATATAAAGTCTTGTTGTAATGTATTTTCAAAAATAAGAGAAGAGTACATTTAATTTGGTAGAAGTTGTCTTTAGCTTGTAATATCGTATTTGCCATAAAAAAATATAGGGAAAATATCAATTTCTACCCATAAACTTTAAATGTTGTATCAATTTAAATCATAAACTAATAATTGTGTTGATTTAAACCCTAAAGTTTGGAGATTGTATAAATTTAAACCCCAAACTACTAATTGTATCAATTTAGACTATGAACTTTTATACATGTATCAATTTATACCTTGAATTTTCATAATTGGATCAACTTAATTAAACCTTCTATTATGTTTTATTTGGATACACTTTCGAAAATTTAGGATTTAAATTGATATATTTATGAAAGTTTAAAGTTTAAATTGATACAATTACAAAAGTTCAATGTGTAAATTGATAAAATTATTAGTTTGAGGTTTAAATTGATATAACTTCTAAAGTTTAGGGCTAAAATTGATATAATTCCTAAAGTTTAGGGTTGAAATTGATGATGATGATGATGATGTTTGTTTTGCAAGTTGGGTTAATTTATAAAAGAAGGGGTGTTGATTAAGTTGGGGATTATTGGACTTGTTCTTTGGAGCTGGGCTTTGACTTTGATAATTAACCTAAAGTCCTGTCTTTAATTAGGCCTATAAAAGGCAGCTGATATATTGTTGCTAGAAAATCACTCATATCTAATTTGCCCATTTATTCTTTGAGGAAAAAATTAGTTTGAAAATGGCCACTAAGATTTTTCTTTTGGTAAGCCTCTTTGCTGCAGCTTCTTCCATTGTTGTTATGGCATCTGATCCAAGCCCTCTTCAAGATTTTTGTGTGGCAGATGTCAATAATCCTGGTATATATATACACATATAATTATTATTTATTTATTTTTTTAATTCCTATACATATAATAATTATGATAATAATAAATGATAGTTATTTATACTTGCTTATTTATGTTAATTGCCATTTTATTTCATAATATTTGGACATCTAATGTGAATTTGATGACCATTTGGTTGTTAATTTTTTGGTTCTTGGAAATCAAGCTAATAACTATATATATCTCTCTTATAACTATATTTTGTTGTTTTATCATCTATGTTTTAAGGATGTTTTTAAAATTAAAATCGAGTTTTTAAAAATGAGAAGAAATACTTTCTTTTTTCTATTAATTTACTCTTAGAATTTGATTATAAATTCAAATGGAGATGATTGTAAATCAATTGTGAGACATAAATATTGTTTTGAAAAAAGGTACAATTTTTAAAAATATACAAACAATTAAGAACTAAGAATTTGTTTCATGACCTGTTGATCATGGGGCTGTTTTTTTTTTTTTTTTTTTTCAGCTGGAAAAAGTATGTAACATAACATTTTTTTTTTAGATTTTTATTTAGAAATATTTTGAATTATTAGTCCAATTCAAACAACAAAAAAAAAAAACATATTTTAGTGCTAAATAATTATGATATGAGGTTTGATTAATTAAATAGTGTAATAATAAAAATAATTGAGTGGTTTTTGAGTTGCAACCTACTTTTTAAGGAGATAGGAGGAAGTTATGGATAAATAATGTATTTGATTGGCAGTGAAGGTGAATGGGTTTGTTTGCAAGAACCCAATTGATGTGACTGCAGAGGATTTCTTCAAGAGTGGGCTCCACATTCCACGTGACACAAAAAACCCGGTTGGCTCCAACGTGACAGCCGTGAACGTGAACAACCTCCATGGACTCAACACTCTTGGCATCTCCTTAGTCCGCATCGACTATGGGCGGATGGGTATCAACCCACCCCACACCCACCCACGCGCCACCGAGATCCTCTTCGTTCTCGAGGGCACCCTACTCGTAGGGTTCGTGTCGTCGAACCAAGACGGCAACCGCCTCTTCTCCAAGGTCCTCAACAGAGGAGACGTGTTTGTTTTCCCAGAGGGGTTAGTCCACTTCCAGCAGAACGTTGGGCATCACAATGCTGTAGCATTTGCGGGCCTCAGCAGCCAAAACCCAGGCGTTGTTACCATTGCTGATACTGTGTTTGGCTCCAAACCCCATATTCCCACTGATATTATTGCCAAGGCTTTCCAGACTGAGGCGTCCATTATTGCTGCCATTCAAGCCAACTTCTAAAAATTATCTATACTTTAGTTACTTATGTATTCAAATGTGGACAACTAAAATCTAAATAATGCCTTATTTTGGCATCTTCTTGTGTTTTAATTTTGTTACTTGGCTAATAATCATACATCTTTATGGGGATGTTTTAATCATTTCAATATGTATCGTAAAAATTTGGTAAGGAATTTTCAATTAAGCTGTTAGGCCATGCACGAACAAACACATCTACTGCACAATATACGTAATATTAGGCCATGTGAAGGTAAGGTACTGTAATGCCCCTACAAAGCTTCGATTGTGAGATGAATCCGCATATGCTGGACTAGTATGAGCACTCAGCTTGGATTTGGTGTCAACGGATGTGGATAGACTTACATGAAGACACACCAACACACTTACAGAAGCATACTTATGTTGGGACAAAAATAAACCCCCATCATGATGAGCCATAATAATTCTCAGAAAATAATTCAGAAGACCCAAGTCTTTCATCACAAACTCAGAACTAAGAAGAGATATAATTGAGTGGCATAGCTTATCAAAGGAAGTAGTCAAAATTATATCATCCACATGCAATAGAAGATAGGCCATATCATTACCATGGTGATCAACAAAAAGAGAATGATCAAACCTGCTGTGTTGAAAATCATGAGAGGAAACAAAATTAGCAAAGCGTTGTTACCATGCATGAGGAGCCTGCTTAAGCCCATACAGAAACTTCTTTAACAAGCACACATGGCTAGAACGTTTGGGATCCTGAAACTATAAGAATCCACTTTAAGGTTCTTAGTAAAAAAAAAAAAAAATAATAAATAAAGATTTTAGTTTGAAAAAGAGAGTAGTAGAGAGAGTTTGAATTGGATGATTAAAGGGCAAAAATGGAAACTTCTATAATTATCAAGGTTAAAAGAATTGGCTTTTCTCTCTCTAATTTTAAAAGTTTTGATAAATACCAATGAAATTGTTGGAAAACTATTGGATAAACAGATATGGTGTATTTGGGCGAAGATTATCCTAGATCATAATAATTATCTCTTGCTACAATAAATACTATTTTGTCTTCCCCAATTAGTTACAACCAACACTATTTCAAAACTCTCATTTGCTACCGTATTTACTATTTCCTACAAATTTTATTATTTTATATTCATCTTTTTATTTATTTATTTATTACTACGATGTTTATTATTTTTCTTCCCGAACTAAAATAGTTTATACCTCAAACACATATTATTATAACCTAAACTAAAATAATCTATACCAAAACACAAACTATTATAATTCAATTGCAATAACCTAGGACTATAACAACTAACTCTTTGCCCCAAACACCCTCTTAAGGTATGTTTGAGGCAAGTTTTATCTTTAGACTATAATAATCACCTCTTGCTATAGTATATATTATTTTATATTTCTCAATTAGCTACAGTCAATACTATTTCAAAACTCTTATTTGCTACCGATTTTACTATTTTACATTCATATTTCTTTTTTTAATTTTTTGCTAAAATATTTACTATTTACTTCTCAAACTAAAATAGCTTACATCTCAAACACATACTATTATTACTCAAATTAAAATAATCTATACTACAAATAAAAATTATTATAACCCAACTATAATAACTTAGGACTATAATAATAAAAAATAACAAATCTCAGTTAGGATAATTAATATAATATGATATTTTAAATTTCAAAACAAAATTTGAAAATTAATTGATGTACAAGATTTTAAAATTCAAAACAACTATTAAGTCTGATTAAAAAAATTCAAAACAACTATTAAATCGCGAGATTTATGACAAATTATCTACTTGAAAGGATGATTTTAATTGATATTGAAAGTTGGGATATATAGTTGAGTAATTAATTACAGTCTCATCAATAAAGATGCCAAATTAATTACACTACAATTAAAAGGGATAATGAGGGCATTTTAGGATTTCAGAAAATTGGACTCATGTGACATTTATGCATTTTGCTATAATTCAAAAGGATCCCACCTTTTACTATTTTTCCAAATGATAGTGTAATTACTGCTATATACCTTATTATTTCTAATAACACACATATATAACATTTAATTAAAAGGCTAATAACATGAAGAAGATGCGGTGTTAGGATGCTTATTTTTTCTTCAAAATACTCGAGTTTTGGTTGTGTTATAGTTATTTTGTGGTTTAGATTAATAAAAAATGTAAATTTAATTAAATTAGGAGAAAAAGATGAGAGCGAGTGTTTGGAAAAGATGAAGAACATGGTCATACAGAGAGGAAGAAGGTGAAAAGAGACGGTAAAAAGGAAACCAAAAAAGAAAAAAAAAATTAACTCTCAGCCATGGAAGAGAAGCCACATCTAAAGAATGGATAGTTGGAGTGAGTCCGAGTAAAATTTAATGATGAGAGAGTTATTCCGTAAATACGAAACATGAAATGAGAATAATTGAAGAATTTTGGGGAGTTAGATTTTACTTCTCAAGTAATAAATACAAATGATTTTAACTAAAAATCATAGTTATGTCAAATAAAGTAAAAGTAGAACGTTTAATTAGAAGGGAGAAATAGACTTAAATAGGCAATCAAACAATCAATTACCTATTTAGTGACTAAATTAATATTCTAGGACAACCGAAATCAGAGTGGTTTATGATTCGACCTTACACTCCAAGAGTTCGATGAGTAGTTTATTTTCAAATTTTCTATATAAAATCTATATACGATCTATATGCTATGATTTGGAAAATACCTTGACATGATCTGTTCTATTAAGCCATGTTTTTTATATGCTCATCAATGATAATTGATTTCCATAAATTTTCTATGAATTGAAACTGTGTTGAATCATGATTATATCCAAGCATGACTTTATGGCCTTTAAGGTTATTGTATTCATGATAAACTAGATTAAGATATACAGTGAGATGTGCAAATGCTAATGGAGGGTGTTTCTGATGGTTGTTGGAAATGTGGTTTTAAACAACGTAATATTGTAATTGAGGGTGTTTGCTTATATTGTTTGATTACGTTTCTGTAACACCTCTTAAGATTGACAGGAAACCTCCGAGGTTGCAATAAGGCTTAACTCGGAGAGGGAGAGGGAGAGACAAGGCTCCAGGACTGAAATATGGCTTAACTCGGAGCCAGACTTCTATTAGACTCTGGAGCTAAAATATGGCTTAACTCAAATATCCCCACCTTGCTTTGAGGTTGAAATATGGCTTAACTCGAAGTAAGGCATGTAGGTTGGACTCTGATGTTGAAATATGGCTTAACTCAGAGTAAGATATATAGGTTGAACCCCGAGGTTGAAATATGGTTTAACTCGAAGTAAGTTTGAAATATTGGGTTCTAGGGCTGAAATATGACTTAATTTGGAAATCATAACAAACTCTATGTGCGCGTATGACTTAATGGAGGTTAATACATATGAAAATAGATTGGATGTGACTATTGGTAAGTGACGTGGGTTGGTTAACTGGTTATAATGTTAAGATGTATAGATCATGCCACTATGAAGTTTATAATGTTTTCATGAATGAGTTTTTTATGTTATGGCCTTGCTGAATGATTCTTGACTTGAAGAATTATTGGCGTTTTATATTTTTTAATGGTTTCATTAATGTTTTCCAAATGAGAATATGTATGTTCACATTAAATTATCATTCACTGGGCTTTAGTTTATGCTTTCAATGTTTTATGTTTTCCCCTTCAGGCAGTGATAAAGTTCCTAATACCTACTAAAGCCAGAGTTTGCCACTGTATTTATCACTTCATATTGTTTAAGATTTAAAATTTCTGTATGGATTTGGCATGTAAACAGAAATTAGTAATGTTGAGTGGAGGGTAGAATTAGAAGGTGTTAGGCGTTGGCATAAAGAAGAGGAATGAATTTGTTATCTACAAATATTACTTAGAATGTAATGTTTTTGGTGGTTATGTTATGGAATTATTTTATGTAGTGTTGAAAAATTGGAAGTAATAGATTTTTTTGTTAATGAGCTATATGTTGAGTTGTCAAAAAAAGTAGGTGTAGATGGACAGTAGATGCCATAAGAGAGTTAAACTTATGAGTTTCATGTCATGTGTAGTTTTGTTAAAAACTTTACTGTTGGTCTGTAAATCTTTTTAAACAGTGCTGTGGTTTAAACTAAATTGACTTCTTAAAAACTTTGTAAATGAATGTAAACTGTTTTTGACAATTGATTTGAAAGTCTGGGTTTGATCTTGAGTACATGATAGGTTAAGAGTTTGGACGTTAGATCTCACAGAGAGAAGTGATGTTTAACGTCTTCATGCTTTGTTCTAGATTAGAGGAGAAATTTGGAATGAGGTGTGATAGAAACCCATGGGCTGATGCATATATATGAAGGAACTCTAAACAAGAGAACCATGAGTAGAAGCAAGATCTTTCCAAGCCCATTGTGACAGAATTCAAAGCATTCACAAACATACAAAATAGTTATGCACTTTAGAACAATTACAACATGCTTTCTTTGTTAAAAACAAAAGGAACGAGATATATACCTTTGAAGAAACCTTTGTAAGTGAATATCTCGCTCTCGTGATCATTGGAACAACAACCTCTCGCTGTCGCTCAGATCGTCTAGCCAATCTCTTGCTGTTGCTTAGATCACGAACAAACTGCTTCTCGAACAAGAACCTTTCGACACAACCACTCTCAAAGTGAGAATCCAAGAGGTGTGGGCTCTGTTGGATTTGGTAGAGGGATGGAGGAGGCTAGCGGCTAAACTAAATGGTTAAGTAAGTGGGAGAAGGTTTATCACATAGACACAGAATACTTGATCGTTCAGTAAATCTCGCTCTCGTGAGAATCGTCTACATGATCGCTTAGTAAATCTCACTTGTTTGTTTACACGATCATTTAGTAAATCTCACTTGATCGTTTACACAATCGTTTAGTAAATCTCTCACTGTCACACGATCGTTTAGAAGTCTCTCTCTATCATTTACACAATCGTTTAGAAATCTCTCGCTATCGTTAAATATCTCGCTGAGGACTATCGTGTAGTCTCTCGCTTAAAGCAAAACGATTAGCAATTTTCTTAATGAAGCGATTATTCACAAAATGAAAACATTTTTCATTTTATCCTTTAGTTATAAAAACTGATCATAACCTCCCATTTACATGGACAGTTAAAGGAGAAAACTACCCACAATTATCATATAATTGTATTAATTATAAATAAATATAATAACTAATTTATCATATTATATTTATAATTTATAGTTTTAATATCACATCATATGTAACATTTAAATCATAGTTCATTTCTCATTTATTCAATATAAATCATATTTATATCAAATTTCTTCAATTAATATATCTTATACATCATATCAACTATATCACATATAATTGAACAAATTTAATTATATCATATATAATCAAATTCCCTCTCGTCAATTTGAACACTTCAAACTGACCAAAAAACTGATTCTCAACTTGAATCCATTGTGCTACCAAGGGAACCTTATGGACCTGTAGCTTGAAGCTCCAATGGTACGTGAATAGCTGACTAAACTCTTTAATCACGAGATCCACTATGCGTTAACTGTCGAGCACTCTATTAAAGACCGACAACTTCATTCTTCTCACCACATATATATTTCTGTGTTCATCAGATATAATCAGTCAACAGTATGAAAACCCTTTACAAATCGCTCATATGTACAGTTGAACCAATTTACCGTTTTGCCCCTATAGTTACATCTAACTTCTTAAGTACCATTGATTCCTCTATGAACAATACATCATAGTTCTATTATGAGTGGACACCTCTCGAGCCATGAGAAGGTATGTGGTGTCACATTGTTCAAGCCTCGAAATCAGCCCTTAAGGGAGCAATCTATCAACTTATCTCTGCTTCAGGGAAGGAGTGAATTTCATCTTGTATAGCTGAGTTCCCAACTCCTTAATCAGACAAATCCCTAAAGTGGTAGGTTTGAGTCGGTAATCTGGCCACTCACACTCATGCAAATCAAAGAACCGCCATCATAGGCAGGAGTTCCCAACTAACTCAGGATTAAGGTCATGGTACCTATGGTCATCCTAGTGAAATAAAAGTCTTTGTCATGAACGACGTTATATATAACGAGGCTAAATAGTTCGTGGTCTGATCTTATACAAACCCTTTTGTATAGGACACTCCCACTCGCATGTCTCCACATGAATGATCAGGATCAAACGATCTGTATCATTTTACAACACTTGTAACATCTACAAAGCAGGTCGTATCTGTAGTGTCACCAGGATAAGGTTTTCCTCCTTTATCTATATACTACAGACCATTTAGGTTATCACTTAAGGCATGATCCACTTGTATGTCTTCACATACATGCTTAAGCTACAACGACAACCAGTGATATTAGTTTATTGGTTTGTGGCAAATGCAAATAAAATATCCCATATTTCATAGATAACAATGAAGAAAATATCTCATATTATTACATCACAAGCGTTTATTCATACAGGTTAAACTACAGGACCCTATGAGAGTTTAGGGCATCAACCCCAACAATATACAGTTTCCTTGAGATCTCCATGAAAGAAAGCATGCTTTACATCGCGTTGGTGAATATACCATACTTTTGAAAGTGCCAAGCTCATAACCGTACAAATAGTAGAAAACTTGACAACTGGGCTAAAGGTCTCTACACAATTTATGCCCACCTGCTAAGATTTTCCATTCTCTACAAGACAAGCTTTATGTCGCTCAAACGAACCATCAGAATATTCTTTATGAGCAAAAACCCATATAGACCTAATAATATTAGCATGAGCATGCCTAAGAATCAACTCCCATGTCTTATTTTTAATAAGAGCATCGTATTCATCATCTATAGCTTTTTCCAATTTAGATCACGGAGGGCCAACATTGGGCTACACAAAAAAGGAGACTTAGAAACAAAAGTGTGGAGACTAAAAGGAATTGTGGGTTTAAAGATGCCATATTGGCTATGTGTAATAGGACGATGAGAATGGCATGGATGAGGTACATGAGAAAGGACCTGGGAGTGAAAAGGAGAAACCAAAGTATTAAGGCTGGCAGAGGTGGAGGGCACCATGACAGGAGAATTATGGGGGTTGGATGTGCTTGGACTGGGTGAATTCAGAAAATGATGAACCACATAGGGAGAGGGGTCATCATCCAAGAACTCATATCGTGGGAAAGATTGGCCGAAAATGTAGCAAACAGAAATTGAGTCTCATGAAAAATCACATGTCTATTGATAATGACTTTGTATATGGCTAAATCATGACATTTGTAACCACGGTGATAAGATGGGTACTTGGTGACGAAAATTTAGCCGTCAAAGACTTGATGACTAAAATTACGTGGGACACAATATGCGATGCATATCTTAAGCTATCGTTGATTATCATGCGTCAGTGGTCATGCGTTGGAATGAAAGTATGCATTAACGAATGTATGTGATGACCATGCGTTCCTGTCACAAGTTTTCTTATGCTCGTGCCAAGTATAATGCGAACGCAAGTTTCTTGGGTGATCCGAGTTCGAACTCAGGGATTTGTAACTAAATGCTATACGGTAATATGTTTGCGGTGGTTGAATAAAAGAATGATGGAGGGTTTAAGCTAACATTACTCCTACTCCTAACTAACAGACAACGCAATAAGAAGTATGAATGAGAGGTAGAGACACGACAACTGTTGACGTGAAGTAAATGGATGGAAAATAGATAAAATGTGAGGATGTCTTCATCGCAACCCTTAAGAGTGACCGCAAGGGCAACCTCAGCCAACACAAGCTATGCGATCATGATACACACACTTGTGCCTAAATCTAGTACGTATGCGATGTGTATGCAAAATTTTGGGATGACCGCATACTGCCACCATATCCTACTTCTTGGACGCATGCAATATCCTCTCCATAGTGTGCATACGCTGTGTAATAACAAACGGAGCTTATTCCTAAATTCCCCATTCTTGCTTATGCGTTCCAATCCGCACTCTCGAGTCTTAGATTTGGTTTTTAGACTATTCTTCCAAGTATGCCTAAATGATGAATGATGCACTCATAAGACAAGATAACCGCATAAACTTGGCTGACGTAAGATTATTTCTATCTCTAGTGAATACTTCCTTACATTGCTTAATGCGACCAACCACTTACCTTCCCAGGCAGTTAGTTGTTGGTGACTTTACTCATAGACAAGCGTTGCATCCTTCTATAGACAGGTGTTGCTACAACTTCACACTAAGCAAATTAGGATTTCTCACACACTCGCACAATGCACATCTTCCGGTGGTTTACTACATGCTTCATATCTCTAATCCGCATGACTAAGTATGCGATACTCTAGCAATCTCACTAAGTGATGCAATGAAAGTTAAGGATGCTAAGTAACGAAAGATGGAGATGGAATCGAAGGAAATATAGAAATGCATTGAACATACAATGTATTAATTTCTTAATCCAAAATGTAATACAATACAATATAAGAAAAGAAGAGAAAATGAAAGGACCACTTGGAAGCACTGTCTTGCTTCCAGCAGATGTGTGTCAAGGCTGCCGGTGGTGCCATGGATGGGGGTGGAGCTGACTCTCTCGAGATCTAGCTTTGGCGAAGGCTCCGGTCATCACTCGGAATGGATGAAGATGATGAAGAACTCTCAAGCTTTCTTCTAACGTGTTAGTTTGGATCACAAGGATCCACCCGAAGGTAGGAAACCTTGGGTGAAAACCCTGGATCATTTGAAATTTTGTTCAGTAGCTTCTATTTATAGAGCTTGATCGCCGACAGCATTAATGGATCTGCTCTGATTTTGACATTAGCGACGCATTGCTCCTTTTCTGAATCTCGGCTGCTAACGGTGTGGTAGGTGAAATGCCACATCATCTTTTGATTTTCTCGAGATATGCGTTGATGCTTCCATTCCACCAACCTTGCGGTGATCCTGCTATTATGGTTATCATCGTGTAGTCGCAATCTTGAAATGACCGTAATCGCCTAGTTACCACAACTTCTACACGATGACCACAATCGCTTGACGATCGCAACTCCTATGCGATGGACGCATGCGGTTGATTACCGTAACACCTACGCATTGAACTTATGCGTTCGCATTTGCGATGGAGAATTTCTCCGCATGCGGTCATCTATGCGATAGCCTGGCTTCCGTGTCTGCATCCGATTCCTGCGTTAGCTACAAAGATAGACAATTCAACGCATAATAACACATAATAGTGGATTAGCCGGGATTCTTAATGCTGGATGACGCAAACTCATTTTCTCATGAATTCCTAACATAATTGTCGCATATTCTGCTTAACAGCCCTCATAATTCTAAATAAAAGGCCTAAAATGATGTGCATTTCTGCATGTCTTCACACCCCCAAACTTAGAATCATGCTTGTCTTCAAGCATGCGTTATATTCAAGAAAATTTTAACTCACCTTTTGGCTTTCCTTTGTGGTGACTAGCCTCTCAGAGTATAATTTACTCATACCTCTAATAATCGTCGCAATGCTCTCCTCCACTTCAGCTGCTTCTTCAAAAAGATCTTTTCTAAGTTTAAATCCGGCAAGCCTTTGCTTAAAAACTTTTATTCATTCACCGCAACTTTGCGTTTAGCTTTTGAGAATGCGTTCGTTCAAAACACTTCAAAATTTTGCGATGACTTATTCGAATGCGGCGTTGAACCTGGTTACGCTCTTCGTTTTGGCTTACCCCCACGTGTGTCATGCGGGCATCCAACTTCGGTTGCATTCCATATTCAATTCAACTCTTGTCTTGCTTGATTTGGCTTGCGCCGGACAGAGGAGTTGCACTTATGCGTTGATCTTGGCGACTTACCTTCGTTTTGGCTTGCCCCCACGTGTGTCATGCGGATAGCCAACTACGGGTAAGTGCCTTTCACAACTTAACTCTTATCGACTTGAGTTTCCCCATTGCATTGATAGTGGAGTTGTTATTCTCAAATTCTTTTTTTTTATTATTATTTTTTATTTTAGAAATGACCGCAATGTAATGAAGGTAATTCTCCGAGATCGCTGCCACCGCCAAACTTAGAGGTTGGCAGCGTTCTCACCGCAAAACTAAAAACAAACTTAACAGGAATATGGTAACCAATGTTTGAGCGAAGGGTTGCACAAAATAAACTTAAGACTTTCAAAACTGAAGAAGCTATTAAAAGTAGGTAGCGCCTTGCGATGCTTAGTTAGCGGATGCGGTGAATTATACGTACCATCATAGATGCAACGCAAAGGAACACAATCAGACAAGGAGAATTTCAAAAGGATATTGCATAAAGGATAACAAGAAAGGACCTTAGGCGGAATAACGCATGCAATCATGCGTTGGAATCCACGCGATCGAAGCCATGCATTGAAGGATGAAGGGAATGCTTCCATTGTACTGCGCACCAAGGAGAATTATTTTTCGCACCTACAAGGAGAAAACACACCATAACCAATGAAGCAACCGCATATCCAAAATAACAATAAAAACAAAAATAAATTAAACTAAGAAAGCAAGGTAAAGATAGAGTAGAAAACATCCCTGGAGAAATTGGAGTGTTGTCACCACAAGAAGTCTCCCATGTAGAAGATTACTCTCAACTGCTTAGGTCAAGAGCTTGCCCTGACTATTGGAACTTCCGGAAATTGTTGGGCGCATGTTGGCCACCATGTGCTTAGAATTACCTTCAGCTCATGCGATTGATTGCCCGTCTATTTTGGGGTCAATACTGGCTTTTGACGCATCGCTTACACTTCAATATTGATTGTAACTTGGTCGCACAAGTTACAATAATCCCAAGATAAAAAGGTTTCCTGTAGAGACATAAAACTCAACAAATAATTAGTTTCCAACTCCCAGGCAATGGAGCCAAAAAATTGGTGACAAAAAATTAGCCGTTAAAGACTTGGTGACTAAATTTATGTGGGACGCAATATACGAGCCATCTATCTACTTACTCCTGCCTTGGGGAAGGAGTGAATTCCATCTTGTGTAGTTTAGTTTCCAGCTCCCAAATCAGACGTATCCCGAAAATGGTAGGTTTGAATCGGCGACTTGGCCACTCGTGCCCATACAAATCAAAGGACCGCCCTCAATGGCAGGAGTTCCCAACTCACTCAGGATTGAGGTCATGTTACCTATGGTCATCCTAGTGAAGTGAAGTCTCTGTCATGAACAGTATTATATAACGAGACATTAACACTTCGTGGTTAGATCTTATACAAACTCTTTGTAGAGGATGCCCCCGCTCGCATGTCCCCAACACGAATGATCAGGATTAGACCATCTGTGGCAAGTCACAACACTTGTGACCATTCCACAAAGCGGGCCACGTCCGTAGCATTACTAGGATAAGGTTTCCCTCATATATCCATATACTACATACCATGTTGGTTATCATTCAAGACATGATCTACTTGTATGTCACCACATACATGCTTGAGTCACGTACAGATAACCAGAGATTTTATGTTTATTGGTTTGTGGTAAAGCAAATAAAATAAGTAAATGAGCAAAACAACAACAGGTGAAGTAAATATCATATATTAACATTCACAGGTGTTCGTATATACTATTTACAAACTACAGAACACGAGACTTTAGGGCATTAATCCTAACAATCTCCCACTTGTTCTAAAGCGAAGTGGGGTGTACAAAAACTTAGTACAAAACAATAAACTAGGACACATAAAAGCCCAGTACAATAAAATCTCCCACTTGCCCTAGTTCAGCCGCAGGCGATCCCGTAGACCCATGCTCCGTAGGTGACCCTCAAACACTGTAGCCGTGAGAGCCTTCGTAAACCGGTCAACAACATTGTGCTTTGAAGCGATTTGCATGACGATCATGTCCCCTCGATGCACTATATCGCGGATCAGATGATACTTCCGCTCTATGTGTTTACCACGCTGGTGATTCCTTGGCTCCTTGAAGTTCGCCACTGTCCCACTATTATCACAATAAAGGGTAATAGGCCTAGACATATCTGGAACAACTTCTAGGTCTGTCAAGAACTTCCTGAGCCAGATGACTTCCTTAGCAGCTTCATAAGCCGCTACGTACTCTGCCTCTATAGTGGAGTCGGTGATGCACTTCTGCTTAGTGTTTCGCCACACTACAGCTCCTCCGTTAAGAGTGAAGATTGACCCTGATGTGGACTTGTGAGAGTTCTTATCAGTCTGAAAGTTAGAATCCGTGTATTCTATAAGGATCAAATCCCTCGAACCATACATAGGCATGTAGTCCCTCGTTCTCTGATGATACTTGAGGATGTTCTTCACTGCGGCCCAGTGACCCTAGCCTTGGTTGGACTGATAACTATTGACTATGCCCACAGCGTAGCAGATGTCTGGACAAGTACAGAGCATCGCATACATCAAACTGCCAATGACAGACGCATATGGGACCTATCTCATTTCCTCAACCTCTTGAGGCGTCTTAGGACACATTTCCTTAGACAAAATGACTCCATGCTTGAACGGTAGTAGGCCCCTCTTGGAGTCCTGCATCGAGTATTTGAGCAACATCTTGTCAATATACGATGTCTGAGAGAGTGCTAGCACTTTGTTCTTACGATCCCGAAAGATCTGGATTCCTAGAATAAATTGAGCCTCTCCCAAATCTTTCATTTGGAATTGGGTCACTAGTTAGTTTTTAACTGCAGTCAGTAGACCTACATCATTCCCAATGAGTAGGATATCGTCTACATACAACATTAAGAAGACTATTGAAGCGTTAATGATCTTTTTGTAGACACAAGATTCATCAACGTTTTGGTCAAAGCCATACGACTTGATCGCAGCATCAAATCGTATGTTCCAAGATCGAGACGCCTGTTTCAGTCCATAAATGAACCGATTTAGTTTGCAAATCTTTTGCTCTTGACCTTGGGCTATGAATCCCTTGGGCTGCACCAAATAAATTGTCTCCTCAAGATTGTCATTCAGAAAGGCTGTCTTGACGTCCATTTGCTAGATCTCATAATTATAATAAGTTGCAATGGACAGGAGGATGCGAATCGAATTTAACATGGCAACAGGCGAGAAAGTTTCCTCATAGTTGACTCCCTCTACCTGGGTATAACCCTTTGCTACAAATCGAGCCTTGAAGGTCTGTACCTTCCCATCAGCACCCCGTTTGCGCTTGTAGATCCATTTACAACCTATAGGGCGAACCTCATTAGGCTGATCTACAAGATCCCATACTGAGTTGAAGTACATCAACTCCATCTCGAGATTCATGGCCTTGACCCATTCATCTCGGTCAACATCCTTCATTGCCTTCTTATAAAACAATGGATCCTCAATGTCGCCATCTGCTACCATAACAAGGATTTCCGTGAAACCAGATAGCGAACGGGTGGGTTCACAACCCTCCCACTACGTCGAGGTTCCCTTAACTCTTGAGGTGGAACTGACCTACTGGATAAACTCTCATCAACAACTCTTATTGATGTAGCAGGCTCTTTAACAACTCTTGTTGAAGTTTCAGTAGTTTCATTGAAAAGCTCACGTAACACGACTTTGCTTCGTAGACTGTGCTTCTTTATATGATCTTCCTCCAGGAAAGTAACATTTATTGAAACAAACACCCCATTTTCCGCCGGATCATAAAAATAACCCCCTCGTGTACCTTTGGGGTAGCCTACAATGAGACATAACCTCGACCGTGGTTCCAACTTCTTGGGATTAGCCTCAAGCACATGTGCAGGGCAACCCCAAATGCGAAAATGACGTAAACTAGATTTACACCCACTCCAGAGGTGTTCTTGCAATACTCTTGGAGGGAACACAGTTGAGTATGTACACCACAGTCTCCATTGCGAAACTCCAAAACGAGTCCGGTAAGGAAGTGTAACTCATCATCGAACGAACCATATCTAACAAGGTCCTATTTCTCCTCTATGCTGCACCATTCTGCTGAGGTGTACCCGACACTGAGAGTTAGGAAACGATTTCATGTTCTATCAAATAGTCTTGGAATGCAGAGTCCAAAAACTCTCCACTTCAATCTAATCGAAGTGTTTTAATCTGTCTATCCAATGCATTTTCAACTTTAGCTTTGAACTCTTTGAACTTTTCAAAGGATTCAGACATCCATTGTGAAAGATAAACATACCCGTACCTGGAGTAATCATCAGTAAAACTGATAAAATACTCATAGCCACCCCAAGCTCGCACATTCATAGGACCACAAAGGTCAGAATGTACTAACTCAAAAGGCTCTTTGGCTCTAAAACCTTTTCTAGTAAAAGGTCGTTTAGTCATCTTACCCTCAAGGCAAGATTCACACACAGGTAAAGAATTTTCTTCTAACTCACTTAGAAGTCCATTCTTCACCAATCTCTCAATCCTATTGAGATTGATATGCCATAAACATAGATGCCAAAGTTGGGCATTTTTTTTTTTGGAGAAATTCGTTGACGTTTTGATTGAGTTACGGAAGTTCTGAACATTTCAGTATTATGAAGGGATGGCTAACGGTCTTGGCACATATAAATTCGATTCCAGATTTGCTGTGCAAATAAAAACACCATCTTTATGAATAAACGCTTTACTCAAATTGAAAGAAACAGTGTATCTATATTGCAATAAGCACTTTACAAAAATAAGATTTCTTTTTAGTTCAGGAACAATATATACATCATTTAAATTTAGAAACCTATTCTGTAAAGTCAACTGGAGCCCTCCTACTGCCACAACTGAGACGACATGCCTGGTGCCTATTCGCATCGTCATCTCACTAGTCTTCAGCTGTCACCAAGATCTAATTCCCTAAAAAGAAGAACAAACATGGTTAGTGGCGCCTGAATCAATTATCTAGGCCGAATCATCATTCTCCACTAAACAAGTTTCGAGCACAAGTAAATCATATTTACCTTTATCCGCCTTAGCCTTAGCCTTGGCTGCTTTCTTCTCCTTTAGATACTGAGGACAGTTCCTCTTCCAATGTCCATCTTGATTGCAATGAATTCCCTTAGAAACTGGTGGACGCCTCCTTAGGGCGACATGCGGTGGGTTAATAGGTGCCTTCCCTTTTCCCTTACCACCCTTCTTCTTCTCCCCCTTTGCAGAGTTAGAAGTAGAAGGTGCAGACTTCGTTCCTGAGTTCGAACCTCTATGGAACGTCCTTGAGGATGAAGCAACATTTGCCTCACCCTTTTGTCTCTCCTTACTTTTCAGTAAAGATTGGTATATCTGCAACTCGTTGAGGAGAGTTGTAAGGTTATACTTCACTTTGTTAAGAATCACATTACTAACAAAGTGCAGGAAGCTCTCCGACAAAGAATGTAGGATTATGCTTACCTGGCCGCCCTCATCAATGGTAGACCCATTCAACTTCGCCATATTGAAGTGGACCATCATGTTTAGCACATGTTCACGAACAGAGGTGCCTTCTTACATTTTGGAGTTGAATATGTATTTAAGAGCCTCATGCATAAGCTGTTCAGACGGTTGTCCAAACATCTCCCGTAGGGACTCCATGATCTCATGGGCTGAGACCATAGGCTCATGCTTCTTGGCAAAGACTTCAGAAAGACTTGCCAAGATATAGGCTCGGGCCTTCTCATTCGCCCTTATCCATCGCTCGTATGCCTCCCGAACATTTCGAGCGGCATTTGGAGTTGGAATAGGAGGACAAGCCTCCGTGAGAGCAAACATGAGATCCTCGATGATTAGGATCGTCGTGATCATGTGTTTCCATGTTGAAAAATTGTTGCCAGTTAATTTTTCAGCACTTAACAAAGATAAGGTGGCTGTAGCCATTTGAAAAAGTTGCTGAAAATATGAACAAATCTTGATTAGTTTTTTGCTAAACCACTTTTAAAACCAATTAGTTTTGTAAAACAGTTTCAAGTACCCTAAGTTATAGACTTCTATTTTGCAATGATGCCCCAGTGAGTCAGGACAAATGCCACTGGTGGGGTGATCAGTTACCCCTTTACTGGGATGAGACATTCTCAACCATTAGGCAGAACCAACTCTTGGAACTAAACCTAATAGCCACCATTTTTCGGTCCAGAATCGTTAACATTTAACTATTCCATGTAAGTGTAACCCCTCGTTTTCGATGCCAGAGTCCCGCCCTAATGCGCTTACTGTAGGAAAAAGATAGATTAGGACAAGAGACTAAGTTACATTATCCTCTTACAGAAGATCAAATAAAGAAACACACAAAACTGCCATCCTTTAGGGGGACACTCCCAGGGTGCCTCGAGGCGATGCACAGTAACTTTATTCAACCTAATGAGGGAGACCGAGGGATATGTTGTCGCACTTCCCGCTCCCACATATTATGAACATTCTCTCCATCCACCTTGATATTGACCTACCCAAATACCATTCGTTGGGGGGACACACCAAAAGTGCCGCGAGGCCGAGGATAGATCTCGCGGTGTGGACTTAAAGAGAAAAGTGAAAGATTTAAGTAAAGTATCTTATGCCTCAAGTACCTCCCACTGATTGTTCTACCTAGGGATTCGTTAACCTAGACAATCCGGCTATTGATTTTAGTCTAAATGGTCTTTTTAAAGTCTGCTCATAAACAACGTTTGTTTATGAAATATAAACAAGTTAAAGTAGTCACATTTAAACACTTTAATGGACCACCCTTAACTTGTAGCCATGCATCAAATCTATCTAATTCACCTTTCTAGGTAAGTTTCCAGGTAGGGGTGTTACGTTTCCGTCAACTTAAATACCCCAGCCTAGACAGAACCCGCCTTAGACAAAAGGTCCCTTATAGATAGATTTGCTACAATTTAACCTTTCATTAGCCAATTTAATCCTATTAAATTGATTGAAAGATTAAAGTCTTAGGGTTGCTAATCAAATTAGAACCGTGATCTTAGGTCTATATGATCCAAGTTTTAAACATTTTAAAAAATGAATTAAACCTAAGTGAACATGCATGTCTTTCTTATTTCTTTTAGTTCTAATTTCTCTTTAACTCTTAAATAGAAACAACTAAAAAAAAAACATTGCGCATAACGAGGCATTTATAACAATTATAAAGTAACCTATGTGTCTTGCTTCATGCAATGTCCGGTCATTACTATATAACTTTTATATAACACGTAATAACCAAGCAAACATGCTATCAGTCACCCTTATACTATAACAATTATAATATAAAGATGATGCATGTCAATACTTTATATGCATGCATAAATATAACTCTTATATTAATGATGTATGAGCATGCTCTTACATAATAAAATCATGTTTCTCTAAATTATAACAATTACAATAAAGAGATGATGCATGATCAATGCATAACCTAAGATGGGATTTACTATATGTGTATATCATATGACATATAAGACATACATCACATGTATTAAACAAATAGATTAACAGACCGGGATGAGCCTTTAAACCCAATAAGAACCGGAATGAAAAAAACCTATCTATTACATTTTTCATCAAGCAAACCGGTTCACAGGTGAACTGGGTCTTGAACCACTAGGAGGTCTACATCATGTAGCAATCTTTAGCAGGTAGACGATCGTTCAGTAGATGATAAGAACATTAGCAAATGATCGTATAGACGATGACGAGGCTGCGAAGCCTGATCGTCTATATGATCTTGTAGCACGACGATAGGTAAACAATTTACCTTGAATTACTAAGTGATCGTTTAGTCAGTTACTAAGCGATGAAGCTTGTTGACCTAAATGATCATCTAGCGCGCTTTAAACGATACCCAAGAGTATGATCGTTTAACCGATGCGTGCAACTTGGTAAACGATTTACCTTGTGATGCTAAGCGATTGTTTAGTCAGTTACTAAGCGATGAAGCTAGCACGTGCATTAAATGATACTTAGCGATCGCGTGCCCGATCGTTTTCCCGATATGACCAACGCTTGATTGCATACCCCATCGTTTAACCTATGCGTTCAACCACAATCGCTTAGTTCTTTATTTTCATGATGCGATGGACAGCGAACCTTTTTGCACGATGCGATCAACCCTAGATCATCTTCTTCTTCAAAACCTTTGCCCAGAACTTCGACGAATGACTCAAGACTTCAAAAACTTTGAATATAGACTCGATTACGATTATATATGCCCAAAAACACAGGGGCTTTTACATACAACCGCAAATGTAAAAGGAATTTAAACAAAGCGAGACAATTCATCCTGAAAACATTCATTAATCCGGCACATCCATAACAGTATTAACACTTAAAAACAATGTAGAAATACACTCACCATGAATGTAAACGTTATTTCGTTGCAACAAATCAAATCGGAGTATCAGAAACCTGGCTCTGATACCAATTGAAGGATCTCATACCGAGAGTTCCATGAGCAGGCTTAGATCGCTCTTTCACAATAACCGGAACATAAACGATATACATTCCATACTAACAGTTATGCATATGTAACTCATTAATGACATGCTCAGAATACAATAAAATATAGAGAAAAGGGGTTCATACTAGAGGAAGATGGTCTTCGTATATGTGAACCCAAAGCAGCGGAAAACTCCCACCGATCTACTAGCACCCAGCGAGTCTGTCGACTGTTACTGCACGATCTGAATGTACACGAACAAGGCCGTGGGGACAACACCACCACAAGGGAAACTCGGGTATCCTCGAGTCAAAAACTCAAAGAGTGGGCTCTGGTGAGTTTGGTAGAGGACGGAGGAAAAGACTTCGTGTAGACGATAAGCACGCGTGAGAAGAACTTTGTTATCGTATAGCGGAGATGCTTATCGTATAGTAGAACTACACGTTTAGGAAAAACTGGACGATCGTTTAGGAAAGTGGTATACAATCGTTTAGAGAACGTGTGAACTAGACGATCGTTTAGACGAATGAGATTCTATCATATAGGCTCTCGCGATCGCTTTTTCACGATTTCTTTTGGGCGTGGGATATCAAAAGCCCGACTGAATTCATTCTTCAAAATGAAAACGATTTTCAAACTTTAACCCGCCGGTTACCTTAACCTTCGCGGCCCCATGTTCCCATGTTCAAACGTGAATTAATTGGTTAATTATTAAATAATTAATCAATTAATTTAATTAATAAATATAATCATATTATATTTATATTCTATAATTTGATATCATATATCTACTATAACATTTTTCCTCTATTTGATATAAATCATATTTATATCTAATTTTCTCCAAAATAATGTATCTCATACATTTAGCCAATTATATCATATATAATTGAACTTCCTTTTATCAATTTGAACATTTCAAATTAACACAAACACTGATTCTCGACTTTATCCCAGCTACCCAGGTGACCTAATGAACTTGTGGCTCGAAACTCCAACGGTACGTGAATAGGCTGACTAAACTCTTTAGCCACGAGATTCACTATCCGTTAACTGTTAGTGATTCCACTAAAGTCCAATAGCTGAACTCTTATTACCACAGATATATTTTTGTGTCCATTGGATATAACCAATCATGAGTACGATGACCCTTCACAGATGCTCGTAAATACAGTTGGGTCAATTTACCATTTTGCCCATATAGTTACATCTCACTCTTTAAGTACCACTGATTCCTTTAATGAACAATACAACATAATCCAACTATGTGTGAACACCTCTCTGGCTAAGAGAAGGTGTGTGGCGCCACATCGTTCAAGCCCAAAAATCAACCCTTAAGGGAGCCATCTATCTACTTACCCCTGCCTCGGGGAAGGAGTGAATTCCATCTTGTGTAGTTTAGTTTCCAGCTCCCAAATCAGACGTATCCCGAAAATGGTAGGTTTGAATCGGCGACTTTGCCACTCGCGCCCATACAAATCAAAGAACCGCCCTCAATGACAGGAGTTCCCAACTCATTCAGGATTGAGGTCATATTACCTATGGTCATCCTAGTGAAGTGAAGTCTCTGTCATGAATGGTGTTATATAACGAGACATTAACACTTCGTGATCAAGTCTTATACAAACTTTTTGTATAGGACGCCCCTACTCGCATGTCCCCAACACGAATGATCAGAATTAGACCATCTGTGGCAAGTCACAATATTTGTGACCATTCTATAAAGCGGGCCGCATCCGTAGCATTACCAGGATAAGGTTTTCCTCTTATATCCATATAGAACAAACCATTTTGGTTATAACTCAAGACATGATCCACTTGTATGTCACCACATACATGCTTGAGTCACATACAGATAACCAGAGATTTTATGTTTATTGATTTGTAGTAAATCAAATAAAACAAGTAAATGAGCAAAACAACAAGAGGTGAAGTAAATATCATATATTAACAATCACATGTGTTCGTATATACTGTTTACAAACTACAGGACACGAGACTTTTGGGCATCAATCCCAACAATCAATACTCCAAAAACACACAAGGCGTAAAACGAGCCTGAAGTCTGTTTATGGTAGGAGCCGAATAAAGAAGAAAGCACAAATACCCAAAAACCCAAGGGGAAAATAAAAAGGGTCTTTTCGAAAAAGAATTTGAAGAGGGGATTGGTCGGTTAAGATTTTTCTAGGAAGGATATTGTAAAGATACGTGGCTATCTGCATGGCATAATGCCAAAATATAGGAGGTAAAGAAACATGAGTTGATAAAGTACGGACAATATTGTTAACAGTACGAATTTTACGCTCAACCTTGCCATTTTGAGGAGAGGTGTGAGGACATGAGAGATGGAAATACAACCCATTAACCTTGCAAAAATCCCAAAACATGTGATTATCAAACTCCCATCCATTATCATACTGAAATGTTTTAATTTCCCTTTCAAATTTAGTACAGATAAGAGCCCGAAATTCCAAAAAAATGGAGAAAGCTTGAGATTTTTTAGAGAATGAAAACGTCCATAGAAACTTAGTGTAATCATCCAGCAAAATCATATAATAACGATGCCCAGAGGAACTCAACATAGGAGATGACCATAAATCACTATGAATAATGTTAAAAAGCATAACAATACATGATGTAGAAAACTCAAATGGCAATTTAATATGTTTTTTAAGAGGACAAGAAGAACAAACAGACGATGAATGAGAACACTCAATAAATTTATTTTTCCTAAGATAATAAAAAACAGGAGCACTAGAGTGACCCAAGCATTCATGACACAATGAGGATACCAATGCTGTAAAGCTAGATGATGTAAGGGGTGGATGGACGGTGGTGGTGACCGGATAAAGTGTCCAGCGACTCTTACACCTCACTAGACAAATTCCCGTCCGAAATCCTTCACGGAGAACCCAAAAGGATCAAATTCAATCGTGACCTAGTTATCAGTAGTAAACTTACGAACTAACACTAAGTTCTTAATAAGTTAAGGGGCATGGAGAACATTTTTCAAGGCCAAAGAAGGGAGAGGGGAGGGAAGATGTGTTTGCCCATAACCATAAACCAGAATGGAATAGCAACTACCAACAATTATATTACGATTATTGCTCAAATTAAAATAAGATGTGAGAGTACCTAGTGCGGAAGTCATATGAGAGGTGTCTTCTGTGTCCATGTACCAGTTCGCATCTGGAGGTTTAAGGCCAAGAGTGCGCATCACTTGCTCAATATCAGTGGATGTAGGAGGAGTAGTAGCAGTATAGGCCTATTGTGGACGAGACCTCAACACACCCGTAGAGGCTGTGAATGCGGCAGAACAGACTGAGCCCATTGTGAGGACGAGTATGGACATGGAGGGATGGCCCACTGTTGCCACGACCATGTTTCTAAGGGTGGTATCCATTGAGAATGGGGACGAGTCCCTAAAGGCTGTCTGTTCCAACTTGATTATTACAATTGCCACTAGTACTGCCTTTGCCATTGTTCCGACCATTACCACGAGATCGTCCCTCTCTCCCCCCAATTGCGATTATGTCCACCTTTCTTCCCAGTATTCTGCCCATGATTGGAAGGACATGAGGCAGAAAGAGATGGAATCTCCTCGGACTCTCGAATAACCATGGTAGCATGAGAAACAGTGCCAACGACTGCTTTCTTTGCAAAACCTGCTTCCTCAAGAATGAGCATGGACCGAGCTTGATAAAACTAAGGGAGAGAAGCACTTTGGCGAATAAGAATAGCAACTCTATCGTAGGCCTCAGTAGATTGGCAATGATTTACAACACAAGCCGATCATTCGTTATTGGAGCGCCAACATTCTTAAGCTGATCGGATAAACTCTTGAGGCGCTGGCAATAAATGAGGCGTTCGAAAAATCCTCCATGTTGGTATGAGAAAACTCTTGTTCAAGAGTGACCACCCAAGAGTTTTTGGTATCTTAGAATATATCATGCAACCTATTCTAAGCCTCCATTGCCGTAGCATCAGGTTCCAGAACAGTGTGCAACAAGTCATAGGAGATCATTGCATAAATCCATTGAAGGACGATAGCATCCAAAGTCAACCAAAGCCCCTTCTCCTTGTCAATTTGGGGCACATTCTCTTTGTCTCTGGCTAGAGAAATAATGTGATGAAGGACCCAATGAAAGTGCGCATGAATCTTAAACAACTTTGCCTAAGTCGCATACTGAACATTCTCCATTTCCAGAATAATGGAAATATGGTTTTTGATATTGGATACTGCAAGAGTAGGATGAAACAGATGCTTGGAGTCGGTCATTGCGGCTGTTTATAGACTAGGACAAAACACTGCAGAGTAGACATAAGATGTCGAGTAGAAATAAACACAATAAACAACAGAAAACCCACAACTTGGCAGACCACAAATCCTAATGCCAGAGTAATCAGGAACTACACACACGACCACGAGATCGTTGACGAAGTGAAGCATCGAACCAGAACAAAGACGATTGGTGATGGATTGTTGGTGGCAGCTCGAGTGGGTTGCTGGACCATATCAGAGGAAATCAGATGGAGTTGGATCGAATTTGTGGCCCGTGGTGGAGGATCGGTAGAGGAAGACTGGATCGAAGTTGGCGGCGGCTCGGACGCAAGATCAGAACCAAGCAGGTCCGATTTTTTGGATCCAAGAATCTAGAGGCAAGCGGCTCGGATGCAACCGTTCGACTCAAACGCAAGAGAAGACAGGGCAACAACAGTGAATGTGCGAAACTGGTGGCGTGACAGTTGCTCGGATGCAAGACCAGGAGAAATCGACGCCGGCAAGCTGTCAGCATGAAGACCAGGGAGGCGTGGCTGAAAAAAAAGTGAAAAATAACTAGAAAATAAGGTAACCTAGTATGATACGATGTAAGACAATTCATGTCTTTTCCATTAGTATTAATCTCATATTTATACAAAAGGATTTAAAAATATTACGTAAAATAAGGAACTAATAAACAAACCACAGTTACACACATCCTATATTTACATAATAAATGTCTATTCTAGCATAAGTATCTTCTTT
Organism: Benincasa hispida; assembly: GCF_027475165.1. Lineage (NCBI taxonomy): Eukaryota > Viridiplantae > Streptophyta > Magnoliopsida > Cucurbitales > Cucurbitaceae > Benincasa > Benincasa hispida. The sequence goes on from NC_143480.1 coordinate 2,714,050, forward strand.
ATAAATGTTTACAATTATATTCCACTAGAATTGATTCTCAAATCTTATGTGCAACAAACCTCAATTCATAGAGTTCAATCAAAACGTTCAACTTCTCCATAGAAATTATATGGATATTTTGAATGGAAATGAACAATTGCACCATCAAGAATGCTCATTGTATATCATATCACAAATCAAGAAAGATGATAATAATTACTATAAGCCACTATTCTCTCACTCTCACCTAGTATCATTTTTTTGAAGAAAAGAATAATATATGACAAAATACCTCTTAATTCATAAGGATTGAGCTAAATGTCTAGTTAATTTATGAACTTTCAAAATATGCCTTTTAATCTCGAAGTTTTGAAAAATAGTTCTAAATGATTATTGAGTTAAAGTAAATACTTAGTTTAACAAAAATAAGATGACCAATTTTAAATAACTAGACAAATTTTATAATTTTTTATTGACATGACATTATTATTATTATTATTATTATTTTGCTGTTCAGTATTCAGCTTTTCAGTTCTCACTCTTCTTTTCTTTATCTCTCCATTATTTTCTCCTCGGTGGTTACCATTAATCTTCTCGTCGTCACTCTTCTTTTGAATTGTTAAAAGGAAAATGAAAAACAGAAACAAACCGTTTTTGAAAATCGTTTTTCGTTTGTAGTCTGGTAGCAAGGATGGTTACTCGCATCCCAAGGTTGTGGGAATAATTCCCAATCATTGATATATTTATTTAGTTCTCATTTTTCATTTTAATAAGTATACCTTGATTTTTAAAAAATTCAAAATTCGAACTTTTTATAAGATTTTTTTTTTTTTTAAATGACTCAATATTAATGGAAAGATATGCTTTTTTCACAAAGGATATTAATAAATTACAACTATTATTATTGTTTTCTTATATTTTGACAATATATTTATTTTTGTTTATCTTTCTTCATTTCATTTGTTATTAATCCCTGCGTTTATATTGATAATGGTTTATCAATGTGGATTTTTAAAAAAAATAAAAAAAAATTAATTTTATAACTATGCATATTAGATAGAAAATTATGGTAAAAATAACTTAATTTTATTTTAATTTTAGCAAACATGTTTTTTATTTTTAATTTTCAAAAAACAGAAAACCAAAAATAGTTTCGATTTTTGTTTTTTAAAACAAACAGCCAAATCAGTTCAAATTACAGCTGAAAATCAAGCAATGTAATCACTCTCAAAACGACAGTAAGGACACAAAAACATCCAACCAAATAAAGAATTAAAGATTAATTTTTAATTAATTTGGTCGTCCACAAATATATAGATAAATGTGTTATTTAATAGTATATTATTTGAAGATTAAATATAGGCTACCCTGTTTGAGTTTCATTACTAGCTAATCTAATTAATTGATATTAAAATAAAATTTTGGTGTCAACATATAGTTCAACTCGCATGAATATGTATTATTAACTTTGAGATTTGAGGTTAAATTTTTTTAATCCACATATTATTAAAAAAAAAAAAGAACATTTTCGTGGGTTAAAAAAAAAAATTCGTTTCCATTCTTTCTCAATCAATTAATACGATAGTTAGTTGCATGTAATTTTGATAGAAAGAGAGTTTTTAAAGACCTGCTTGGTAGGCAATTTGGAAACAAAATTTTGAAAATAAGAGATTCAAAGAAAACAAAGCTGTATTTCATTTTCAGATGTGTGTTTTATACCAGATTAAGAAATTAAATTTCAATTTAAACAACTTTTAAAAATATGTTTGAAAATATATTTAGCTACTCACTAAATACAAACCATTACTAATTAATTTCTAACTTTTTTTCTGTTAAATTTTTTGTGTAATTATTATTTTATAATATCAGGTAATATATTACATATTTTAAAGTTAACAAAAATAATTGAGTTTATAACATGAAATATATATCTATTATTATTTTTTTTTTATCATTTTTAATATAATTTTATACTTTAAAATTTGGATATACTAAAAACATAAAAAAAGAAAGTTGTTTTTAGAATTATATTATCTAGATTATGATTCGAAAATAAAATTCAGACGAGTAACTAATATATATTCACTGGATTTAATAAATATGAAAACATAAAACAGAATGTGAATTACGTACCAAACACAAATCATAAAAGATTTAAAATTTCAGCTATTATTTCTGTTGCCATCATTACAATGATATAATAAAATGATGTTGGCTGTTTCTTTAAGATCGAATAATAAGCATAATGGATGTGCCAAATGTTACATTTTGCGTGTCTACCATGATGTCATTTCACATATACAAAACTTGGCTGAATTTGTTTCGTAGCATATTGTATTCGTCTGTGTTTGGTCGAAGAATAAAAATGAATTTCTAATACAAAATTTTCTATTTAATCCCTTTTTTGACATATTATTTTTCAAACACATATTTTATGTTAATTGAACTTAAATTATTAATCTTCCTTTTAATTGAAATATATTTTTGTTTTTGAACTTATACCCGCAATTGTTATATAATTTGATCAGTAAAAAAAGGAAATATGCGTATTAAACGAAAGCGTCTCTTCATTTTTGTTCAAAGTATTGAATTAGTCTAACTAATGTTATATTAGATTATTATAATAAGTTGTTTACTACAAACCAGAGAAGTGAATTGACCAAGCAACCAACTGACCATTTAAATTAAAAGTTGAGCTAAGTTTGGAGCTTTCCATGCATTTTGTTTAGCCGGTGCCTTATCCTTAAACCATAACACTAATATATAAAATCAAAACATTAGAAATAATTATACAATAATATTCTTTGTACCAACTCAACAAAACTATTTCAGTATCATATTAACCTCTCTCCCACGTTAATTAATTAAACATTTAATTAATTAATTAATTAATTTAAGCCTGATCTCATTATCCCTATAAAATCAGCTTCATGGCTTCCTCAAGCTCTTCACCTCCAAAAATTGTATTAGCTAATTAATCATCTCTAAGAATATGGCTTCTTCTCAACTTCTCATTTTAGCACTTTTTGTTGCCACTTCTTCTCTTGTTATTGCATCTGATCCAAGCCCTCTTCAAGATTTTTGTGTTGCTGATCTCAATAGTGCAGGTATAAATATTTAGTTTATTTGTTTTGTTATGCTTTCCCTACTATATTTTCAAAAACATATATATATTTGTTGGTTTTGGAATTTGATTAACAATACAAATGTTTCATTAGAAGAAAAATTGAAAAAATATACATAAATTTTAGAAAACAAAAAACATGAAACGAAATTGTTATTGGATGGAGTTTCTAGCAAATCACCTTACAATGAATAATATATATTTACATATTCTTAATCTATCGTAAAATGTGTAGGTTAATAATGGGGTTTGATGTATAAGTTGTTTATTTGTTATGATTTTGCAGTGAAAGTGAACGGTGTGGTGTGCAAAGACCCCAAGGTTGTGAGTATGGATGATTTCTTCTTTAGTGGGCTCGACAAAGCAGGCAACACATCGAACCCAAATGGATCTAAAGTAACTGCAGTGAATGTGATGCAAATCCCTGGGCTCAACACTCTAGGCATCTCTTTAGCTCGTGTGGACTATGCTCCATGGGGCATCAACCCTCCCCATACGCACCCGCGTGCCACCGAGATCTTGACAGTCCTTGAAGGCACTCTTCTAGTCGGCTTTGTCACCTCCAACACCGAGAATCGTCTCTTTACCAAGGTGCTATACAAGGGAGATGTGTTTGTGTTTCCCGTTGGACTCATTCATTTTCAACAGAACATCGGATACGGACCTGCAGTGGCTCTAGCCGCACTCAGTAGCCAGAACCCCGGTGTCATCACCATTGCAAATGCAGTGTTTGGGTCTAACCCTGATATTCCGGCCAACATTTTGGCCAAAGCTTTCCAAGTTGATGAGGCCACAATCACGAAGATTCAGGCTAAGTTCTAAGGTTTTCATATATAGTCTTGTTTAATGTGTTACGACCAATTAGGGTTTTCTTTGCAATAAAATATGAGTGTACGTGGCGTGTGAAGAGTGGTGTAGAGGTTGTTTTTCATTTCTTTTCTTGTTTCGATTCTTGTCGGTCAAATTTGTCTATTGTCTTAAGTTGTTCTTTATTATTAATATTATTATTTTGATTGGAATTGTTGTTTTGCTTGGTCTGAATATTTTGTACGTTGAATAAAAATTGATTGATTATTTTATACTTTATTGTTATTATTTCAGCTGATCAATGAGGGTGATTAATAATTCTAACCGCCTAAAAATACAAAATAAGTAAAGCCATATCACTTATGAAATAATTCAAAATATTTAATTTATATTTAAAGCTTACTTGTTTTTAATACAACAATTAAATATCGAATCTTGAAAAGAAAGACCATGCCAAAAATTACCAATATGGCTTTGACAAATATTTAAATATTACTTTAATTTGGTTGAACTTGAATTCACAATAATTCTAAATTTGTTATCTTCCTGAAAAGAATTTCTTATTGGTAAACTTTTATTTTCTCAACAATATGTGATGGAGAAAATAAAAAGAAAAAAAAACGCCCACCGTGGGGTTCGAACCCACGACCACAAGGTTAAGAGCCTTGCGCTCTACCGACTGAGCTAGACGGGCTGTTGACCTGAAAAGTCAAATAGTAATTATTTGTAAAATTACGCTCACAATCTATCAGCTAATACAATCTTCTGCATGGCTTAAACTAACTTTGAAATATCAAAATAATTATTTGAGGTTGGTGTAGCCTTTAAAAATAATACCTAGTAGTATATAGAATATATACAGTCTCACACTAAAATTCCCCAGTTCGGTCCTGGGCAATCAACATTACATGTGTATTTTTTTTCTTTCTTCTATTTATTTTTTTTTTTAAAAGCCAACTTTTAAACAACATTTTCTTTATAATATTAATGAATAAAGTCAGAAATAGAGTTTAATTACAAGAAATTTGAAATTAGTTTAAGAAAATTTGCCCTAGAAAAATTTAACAAAAAAATTTATCTCTAAATAGAATAAAACAAATTAAAGGAGTCAACATAAACAAAGTTTAATTATTCAAGACTTATATTAACTTTTAAACAAAAAATTGTGACACATTCATTGTTGTTAGATGATATAATACTAAATTTAGCAAAGTAAGTGAAAACTAATTAAGAAGAATTGTGTACTGCAATACAATGAGAGTATCGTTCTCAATTTGTTCACATTATAATTTTGCATTCATAAATATTAATTTAATGATAATAAACTCTCATAATTTTTAAAAAAAATTTCAAGAGACAACTAAATAATGAAAATAGTATCCATATAAAAAAAAAATTCTTACCAAAGTGAAAGGATAAGATGCACAAAAGTTTTAAAATTTTTCCAAATATAAAAAAGAAACAAATATACAATACAAAGATTTTATCAAATTTCAAATGCCTAGAATTTGCGGTCATTTTTCCTTTGTTGAGTTTAACAAAATTTGTAGAAGTAATCCAACCATCAATATTTGATATACTAATATATATCTTATATTATTCAATTATATTTGGATTGACTCACCTATAGGCCTCTTTTATATATTTGTCTTTTATGATTCAATAATCCTAAGTTATTAATACAAAGAATTTATTGAATTTCAAATATCTAGACTTTTTTTCAAATGATCTTTTTATTTATTTATTTCGTTGAATTGAGAAAGTTAGAATTTTAATATTTAGGTCTTATTTAGTAATCATTTGATTTTTTTCTTTTTAAAGATTAAGTCTATAAATACTACTTTTACTTCTAAATTTTCTTTCTTTTGTTATATACTTTTTACCAAGTGTTTAAAAAACATAACAAATTTTGAAAATAACTAAAAAAAGTAGATTTTAGAAAAGTTGTTTTTGGAATTTAGCTAAGAATTCAACTATTGTACTTCGGAAAGATGCAAATCATGTTAAGAAATTGAGAGGAAATAGACTTAATTTACAAAAACCAAATTGTTCCCAAACGAGACTTTTAACCTTTTGGTTAAAAATATATATAATTTTAACTAGTTGAGCTATGTTTCTGACCAAACTCTTTTATCCTTAATTATGTTTTGTTTTCACAATTATATATACAAAAAAAAAGCAGACCTGATTATTGAAAATATTGTTGAAGCCTAAATTTTGTATCCAAAACTTACATAAAGACTAACATTATATATTAATACATATTTCTAGGTATTATTATTAACTTATCGAACAAATGTCAAAGTAAGTGCACAACTCAACAACGACAATAGTAATAAGCATATACCTTTATCCTTAAGATCGAAAGTTTAAACCTTCATAATCTACTTATGATACTTATAAAAAGATAAGAAAAAAAAAATACAATTTTGGTCCCTAGGTCTTAGATGTAGTTTCTATTTAGTCCCTAAATTTTCAAAAGCTATACATTTAGTCTTTAAGTTTTGAATTTTGTTTCAGTTTAGTCCCTACATTTCAAAATGTTATAATTTTACCATTGAGATTTGAGTTTTGTTTCAATTTGATCCCTAGGTTTCAAGATTTTACATTTTTAACCTCAAGTTTTCATTAAATACTCACTTTCAATCATTGACGTTAATTTCTATTGATTAATTTAAAATAATATGAAGTGAAAATTTTAATTTAATTTTAAAAGTGATAAATATAGTCAAACTTAATTAATTATAATGCTTTTAATTAATGATTTGTAATTTATCAACATAAATCAATGTTAAAAATAGAAAAGGAGTATTTAGTGAATAATCGAGGTTAAAAATATAAATTTCAAAACATAGGGACCAAATTAAAATAAAACTTTAATGTCAAAAGTAAAATTGTAATATTTTGAACTTAAATATTAAAATGAAACAAAATTTTTTAACTAAATTTGTAATTTTTTGAAATCTAAAGACTAAATAGAAACTAAACTAGTTTTAGAGATCTGAAAGATATTTTTTCTAAAAAAAAAAAAAAATAAACTTATCAAACTGACCAATGTTGCAATATCTTGGAATGAAGTAAAAGAATAATCTATTCATTCGTTCATTCGCAGGGTAAGAATTTGTGTAGAAAAGTGATCAAAATTGTCTTCTATTATTATTCGTTCAACATTTTACCTTTTTTATAAAAGATATAATATTTTTTTTAACTAATTGAGCTATGCTTAAGTTGAACGATCTCTTTTATCCTTAATTATGTTTCTTTTTCACAATCCTGTACAAAATCTTTTATATATATAAAAGAAGCACACACACGTATTAAAATATATTGTTGAAGCCTAAATTTTGATCCAAAACTTACATAAAAACTAACATTATATATTTCAAGGTATTGTTATTAATTTATGATAATAGTGTAGTACATATTTTTATTCTTACGATTTAGAAGTTTAAATCTTCATACTTCACTTTCGATATTTATAAAAAATAATAATAAACTTATCAAACCAACGACATGAAAAAGTTGAAATGTTCATCTAAAATCAGTTTATCGAAACAAAAAAATTTCAACCACCAAATCATGGAAGCATTCAAATAATTCAATAAAAGTAAGTCAAATAAATTAGGCATTTATTTTAATTATTTGGTTTAAGTGTTTGACCATAATTCATATATACTTTTAACCCTGTGGATGTGGATATATCCTCTCTACTCACTACAATACTAAGTCTGATCCCTCTTGAACTCAGTCTTCATCCAAACCAAAATTAATAAACAATTAAATTATAAAGAAAACAATATATATATTCATAGTCTTACAAATGTGAAATCTCTCTAATTTGATTAATTTCCTGCCCTTACCTTACAAGTTTGATCAACTCCAACATTATTATTATTATTATTATTTTACTATTTCAAAAGGAAAATGTGTGTTTGTTTTAAGTTACTACCAAAATACTTAAGCCCGCCATTAATTATTAAATCTCGGTAATTGATCTATAAATAGAGCTTCCAATCGTTAATCCATTCATAAATCCAAACCAAAGCATCTATACCCTTAACTTTCTTAACAATATCATTAGCAATGGCCGCTCGAGTTTTCTTTCTCACCTTCCTTGCAATTACTTGTTCCATTGCATTGGCATCAGATCCTAGCCCACTTCAAGATTTTTGTGTGGCAGATCCAAACAATCCAGGTTAGTATATATTCTTAAATTATTCCTAGCTTTATGTCGTCCTAATAACATTGAATCTACTAGTTTCTAATTACTTTACTAATATTTTGCCATATGATTTTGTAATGACCTCCAGTGAAAGTGAATGGTGCGGTTTGCAAGGATCCCAATGTTGTGGAAGCTAAAGACTTCTTCATGAGTGGGTTGAATGTGGCAGGTGACACTAATAACCCTGTTGGCTCTGCAGTAACTCCTGCCAACGTTGTCCAAATCCCAGGGCTCAACACACTTGGCATCTCTATGGTTCGCATTGACTATGCCCCATGGGGAATCAACGCTCCCCACACCCACCCTCGTGCCACTGAAATTCTGACTGTCCTTGAAGGCACACTCTTGGTGGGCTTTGTCACCTCCAACCCAGAAAACCGTCTCATTACCAAGACATTGAACAAGGGCGATGTCTTCGTCTTTCCCATTGGACTAGTTCACTTTCAACAAAACATCGGCTATGGCCCTGCAGTTGCCATTGCAGCTTTAAGTAGTCAAAATCCAGGTGTTATTACTATTGCTAATGCTGTTTTTGGTTCAAAGCCCGACATTCCAACCAATATCCTTGCAAAGGCTTTTCAAACTGATCCTGCTACAATAGCCACCATTCAGTCAAAGTTTTAGAAAAATACCTATTATGACACATTAGATACTGAGGTCTTGTTTTAATTCTTTATACATGCTACTTTTCTTTCGTATTCCTCGTGTAATTTTATTTTCACTGGAATTTCTTTTGAAGTTTAATTCATCGTTGTATTCATTCTGTGTCCATCTATTAAATTAGACCCTTCTTCTTAACAATAATTTCTTCTTTAAAGTTTATGGCAGTTTCCTTCGGATCTCTTAGTTATCATCTTTAATCTTTTTAAAAGAAATATATATATTCTTAAGCTAAATCTCAAAAGCAACTAAAATATGAAATATAAATAAACTATTGTATGATTTTAATATTTCTTCAAAAAATATTTAAATTCTTAAACTAAATAAGAAAAATGTTACTATTTGGACACCATGTGATAAGAAAATCACGTGTTTCATATTTGATAGTTGAATTTCCAAACCTAGAGACAATTTGGACATAAATTTCAAGCCTTGTGTATAAAACTATTATTTATCATAATTGTGTTGAGGTTGATGCCATAAATTTTGCAGGGTCATATTATTTGTAAACCTTGTATGAAAAAATATTTATGTGATCAATGATATTTAATATTTTATTCACTTTGTCTATGAAATATATGATATTTTAATTGCATTAACCTCAAACCAATAAACTAACATCCATGGTTATCGTTGTAACTTAAACATGTTTTTAGAGTGATAATTTGCAGAAATGCCAGTTATTATAGGCCTTTTATTTAGAATTATGAGGGCTAACAGGTAGAAAACGCAGTGATTATACTTAGAATTTGTGAAAAATCGAGTTTTGCATCGATAAGCACCTAAAACCTCACTGACCCAATATTATGTGTTATTCTATGCCAAAGTGTTTATTTTTGTAGCTACCACAGGAATCAAACGCATGCGCTGAAGCCAGAAGACCGTAAAAGACGAACGCAAACGGCAACCCCATGCGTCCAACATACGGAAGTTGCGGTAAACGCATGCGTCCAACGCATGGAGAACACGGTGAATAAATAGAGATTGCGGCCACGGAGTGACAACCATAATAGAAGATCGCCAGATGGGTAGAACGCATTGATAACTTCAGCTAAATTAAGCTCAGACGTATACCTTGGGAGTATCAACAAGATAAGGCAAGGTGACAATGCCTATACCGCGACAAAAGCAGCAGTGAGCCATACCTTCATCATTACAGCTGTTGATGTCTAAACTCTATAAATAGCCGTTGAGACCTTCATTCTAAGACATCCGAGCTTCTGCCTCAAGGCAGAAGTTTATGATCACAGATGAGAGCTAGAGAGAGATTTCCAGTGAGAATTCTTCATCTTCATAACCCAGACCGAGTGACAATCGGAGCATTCGTCAAATATAGAGCTCGAGAGAGACATCTCTACCATTCATCCATGACACCACTGGCAGCCTTGACGCAGAGTCCTTCATCTCCCTTCTGATCTTTGTTGTATTACATTTTAGCTTGAGATAGTAAGATATTTTGTGATCAATGCAAATCTTACTTCCTCCATCACCGTCTTCTTCATCATCTTCATCTCTATCATAATTTATCTTCAGCGTTTATTTATCAAAGTCAATCGTATGATCAATTGTGTAGCCTAGAGATAGGACACATGTAGTAACCCACCGAGAGGTGTGTGTTGTGCGAGTATAGTGAGTTAATCCTCTTTGCTTGGTGAAAGGCTGTGGCAACGCCTGTCTATGAGATGTTGGATTACTTGTCTATGAGTTAAGTAGCCGCGTCTAACTGCCTGAGAAGGTAAGGGATGGAACGTACTAAGCATGGTTCGTATTGTTCCTAGAGATAGGCACAATCTTATGCTCGACGCAACTATACACTATAGAGATATAGTCATGCGGCTGACCACCTAGAGGTGTGATGCGTTAGTGCAACGAGTTGGGATTACTCGGGTGATTTAAGATAGTAAATATTACTATGCGTTATTGATTGTTATGTCTGTACTTATTCTCATTGCAAGTCTTCTATTGCTTAATCTGTTTAGTTAGGAGTAGGTGTAGTGTGTAAAACATTTAAACCTTCTTCGCTTTATTTTTATTCTTATTCATTGCCTCAAACACATCGCTTCACAGATATTATTGAGTGACAAGTCCCCCTGTTCGACCTCGGATTACCCAAGAAACTTGCATTTGTGTTATACTTGGCGTAAGTGTAAGAAAACTTGTGATAGGAATGCGTGGTCATTGCATGCTAAGATTAACGCATCATCATTCCGACGCATGATCTCAGACGCATGGGAGCAAACACATCAGTTATGTCTAACGCATGATTCCATGTTCAAACCCATCCGTCCTTAATAATAAAATAAAACAAAACGAGTCCCTGAATTATATCAACATAGAGATATACAGGTGGATTATGTTTAAGTGATAACCTAAATGGTCTGTAGTATATGGATAAGGCTGGGTACCTTATCCTGGTGACATTATGAGTATGACCCGCTTTGTAGGTGTTACAAATGTTATAAAGTGGTACAAATGATCCGATCCTGATCATTCATGTATTAGACATCCTAGATGCGTGCGAAGGCTTGCCACTCGAAGTCATTCTCGCTCTCGCTCCCTATCGCATTCCTCGATTCTCACTCTCGCTCTCCATCGCGTTTCTCAATTCTCACTTTCACTATCCATCACGCTGCTCTATTCTCGCTCTCGCTCTCGCTCTCTAATTCTCACTCCTACTTCCCATCGCGCTCCCCAATTCTTAATCTCGTTTGTTGATTCTTGCTCTCGCTCCCTATTGTGCTCTCGCTCCTCATCGCAATGGAAGAAGAAGGCAAATATAGACGAAGACGAAGACGAGTGCATGCAGAAGCGAAGATGAAGACGAACGCAGAAAAAGACGATGATGAAAACAAACCAGCCAAAAATCGGAAGTCGAAGGATGAAGAAAAAAACATAGAAAGAAAAGGAAGAAGAAGAAGAAATGCAAAAAGAAGAAAGAAAGAAGAAGAAATGCATAAAAAAATGAAAAAAGAAAAAAAAGAAAAAAAAATCAACAAAAGGAAGAAGGAAGAAGGAAAATGGTTAAACTTGTAATTTCAGAGGGTGATGACATCAACAAAAGGCCATATTCTATTCACTTCTAATTTTGGAGTTACTTCTCATTTGGGCTCCTGTAAAGGGGTCCTCTATATAATTTATAGCCCGACCCTTTCTGTTCTGTGTTATATTTAAATAAAAACCTACGATCAATCTTTTTGTCTTTTAATTTTTATATTTTGCATAATATGTTCTAAAGTAAAATTTACTTAGGTTTGATTTTCTTTTTCAAATAAATAATATATTTTTAAATAAGAACTATAAAAGTTTCAAGTTAGTTCTAGAAGTTTTAAAATATTAACTACCATTACTTACGGTAAAATTGATAGTATATATGTATGTTTGAGACTTGAAGTGATGTTTGTAATTGTTAAAATGACTATGACATTTTCAAAATCACTCAAAAATATGTTTTTTCTTATACAATAATTACGGAGATGAGAATTAAATTTTCCAATTATGAGAAGGGAGTACATACTAATATCATTGAGCTAAACTCACTTCCGAATTAACAGATATCACTTCCATCCTCCTCGAGCTGCTAGAAGGAATTAATTCCCTGTAAGAAGAATAAACATGATCAGCGGCTCTCATATCAAGTATCCAGAAATTATTATCATTTTCTACTAAACAAGTTTCTAGAACCAGTGAATCATATTTACCTTTTTTTTTTTCTTCTTTTCAATGAGGTACTTGAGACAATTGCATTTCCAGTCACCATCTACATTATAGTGGAAGCACATGCCCTTGTTGGCCACCTTACCCTTGCTCTTTCCTTTCATAGTCGTGGGAGCCTTCTCCTTCCCCATTTTCTTCTTTTGGATCTTCTTAGAACCAGACGATGAGTGAACAAACTTAGTTCTAGAGGATGAACCCTTTTGGAACCTTTTGGAATGAACAACATTTCCTCTCCTTCTACCGATCCCTTACTTTTCATAATAGATTGATAAGTCTGTAACTCATTTAGAATGGTAGTTATGGTGTGCTCTATTTTATTTATAATCACATTACTCTAGAATTGGAGGAAACTTTTCAGAAGAGATTTCAGAATAAAGGACACCTGACTTTGCTCGTCAATGACTGCACTGTTCATCTCGATGAAATTGAAGTGAACCATCAAATCAAGAACATGTTCTCTCACTGATTGGCCATCCTTCATTTGCATGTTATAAACGTACTTTAGGACCTTGTATCAGATCTGAGTAGACGGTTGTCCAAACATCTCATGAAGGGACTCCATGATCTGACGTGCAGTGATCATGGTCTCGTGCTTCTTGATAAAAACATCAGACAGACTTACCAAGATGTAGACTCAGACCTTGTCATTGGTCTTTGTCCAGTGGTCATGAGTATCCCTGATTGCTTGGGATGCATTCGAGTAGGGATTGGAGGACACTGCCCCATTAATACGAATCAAAGATCATTTATAACTAGAATCATATTCAAGTTAGATCTCCATATTACATAGTTTTCACCGATTAATTTTTCATTCTTTAGCAAGGATATAATTGTGGAAGACATGCTGAAAAGAATAACATACAATTGGCCATATTAGTTATATTTGCCTTAACTCATTATACAAAATACAAGCACCCAATCAATTCAGTAAAACAAACAATCAAAGAACCCTAATTAAACTTTTGTTTTTGTTTTCATAATGATACTTCAGAGGTTTAGAGCAACAACCACCCAAGGGTGATCAACTACCCTCCCCTAAATTGAAACAATCTTAGATAATTACTAATACCATAATAACTCTTATTTCTATATTTTTAGCTATTATTTTTCGGTCAAGGATTCAATAACTAGCTTAATTCATCTAATAAGTATGACCTTACCAATTTTGAATCCTAAAGGCATGCTTTAACAAGCTACCGTAAGGAAAGACAACTGTTGAAGATTAACCTAAGAAACCCTATCCATGACTGGAGTTTGCACTTTTTTGAATTATATGATCAGGCCCTCCGAAGGGGTTGTCTCTCTGGGACCATGCAGGCGGATCATAGGAATCTGACGGTGCAATCTAATGGAGAAGATCGTAGGATACATTGACAAGCGTCCTTCTCCCACTTACTATGAACACTTTCCCTATTCACCTTGGTATTGACCAATGCAAATACTTTCCGAAGGGAAGCTGCATTCAAGGCGACACGAAGTCGAGTATGAAACATAATTAAGACGTTTTGCCGGTTTATATATCATATATACCATTTTTTTTTACCTCCTATTAAAACGTTTTGCCGGTTTAGGGTTTTATTTCACTTAGATAAATTCCAGCTAATGAATCTATCTAAGTCTATGCCTATTATCTCTTATAAAAAAAGTCTTTACTCTGAAGTTCTAGGTGAGTTAAACCATTTAATTAACCTAGTGATATTGCATGCTTATACTAAGGTTAATTTCAACTCAAGTTTTGGGTTAGTTCCCAAGTAGGAGGTGTTCCGTAAATCGTCATCTTGTATACCCCCAACCTAGACAGAACTTCACCGATAGAGTTCCTTTATGACCTTAAGTCATGTTTGCCCTACTTAGTCATATTTTAAATCTATTAAAAAAACAGGACTCAATTCTAATCTTATTAGAATTAATGTGATGTAAGGTCTAAATTAATTTTAAACATTTTAAAATTAATTCCAGTTTCCTAAGAACCTAAGTTTGCATACAACTCTTTATTATAGGTTGACGGTTACTAAAAAATTAATTTATAACTATTATAAAATTAATTATTAACCCTACAGTCATACTTTCTATGGTTTAATTAATTAACAATCTAATTCTAATTAATTAGAAAATCATATTACATCTATTTCATGACTTTAATATAATAATTATATTATACTATGGATGTGTCATGCTCAATGCAAATTTATTTTCAACTTTATTATTGTAACACTTATATGAACCAATCAAGAAAATCAAACAAGCATTTATAAGACATTAATAAATATATCTCTTTATATTTACCTAAGTAATGTCATGCATCATGTTTTTCCAGTTTCATATATTTAACATAACATATGAAATCATATATCATGCATTAATACCATACATTAGAACTCGTATAATATATTAAAATGCATGAACATGTTTAAGTTATGGTGGAATTTATCTAAATGATATCTATAAAGTACTTAAACAACAAATGAACCAGTAATTTGGCCCCTAAGATAAAATAAAGCAATAAATTGCATTAATTTTAGAAAATTTATCCAAAAACGGCTTCTGCCGCTCTAGAACTGGACCAGGCCAACTTGAATCGACCTGAACCGTTTCGAGCCAGACACCAAAACCATGAACCAGGCCAATCTAGCAAAAAATCAAACCAAACCATCTTGAACCACTTGAACTGAACCAGACCATCCTGGACTATAGCTAAATCGGACACGTTTCATTAACGCTTATGAAATCGCGTCAATGTTGTGATGCTGAGGAGCAGCCTTGCTACGCTACAACATCTAGAAATAGATATAGGTAGATTTGTGAGTGTTCTTCCAATTGGCCAAAATTGGTCTCGATCTTCATCGTAAACAATCTTAATTCTTGACACGGACTTATAGAAGATTGTATTTACATGATAAAATGCCCCAAAACACAGGGGCCCTTACAAATTGATCAAATCAAAATATGTAACTCTAAGGCAAAATAATACCGTAGACAGTTATTCCAAACCACATTCCAGAATGCAATTCAAACCACCAAACCAGTGCAAATTTCGAAATATCTAAATTAATTATACAAGTTGGCTTAATACCAATTGTAGGAATAAAAGCCGTAATACAGCGGAATAATCAATACCTAACTCGAAATCAATTGAAAAATTGAAATATCAATACAATGGCAAAATTTATAGAATAGAAAATGGGAGATCTAGAATCTCAACATACTATAAAATTAGGTTGAACATACTTTAAAAAAATTAGGAATTTAATCATATAGAGAAAAGAAAGTCACTTACTTTCGTTGATGACTTGAATGGAAAATGCAATTTTCTTTGGGATTGAATGCATGAACATTACTAATTAGGAACCTTCTTATTCTCTGAGAATTTTAGGATATTTGCTTTGTAGCCTAAAATCTTCTTCTCTAGATCTATTTAGGCCGGACAGACTGAGAGTTAAACGTGAGAAGTATCCCATGTTTTCTCATGGGAGTTATCCAATAAATTCATTTAATTTAACTAATTAAATTAATTAATTAATTTATTCAATTAATTAAATAATTATAAATTAAATTAAATTAAAAATTAAATCTAATTTAATTAGTAGTTCCGTTTAAACCATATTTAAATCAACATCTCTCAGATAATCTGTAGTTTTAATTCAATTTATTAAATTAAATTAAATAATTAATCTCGATTAATTAATTACAAAATTAAATATCATATATTTAATTTGACCTACATATGAATCATATTCAATTGTATTTCTCTCATAACCTAGTTTTAATATACATCTAATATGCATTAATTTTAACCTATAGTTTTAATATGAATCCAATTCATATTAAATTAATATTTGAACTACTTCAAATATTTAATTCTCTCATAAATTAATTTTAAATCATATCCAAAATTAAATTTATACTATAAATTTTAATTGAAATATAAATTTTATATAATAATGTATCATTATATATTACATTGTTTCCCTAAGTGAATTTGAACATTTCAAACTTTATTCAAAACATAATTACCTCAATTCCCTTTACGAGCTAGGAAAAGGACCTCATGGACTTACAGATCAGAAGTTCCAATGATATGAGATTAATTAGCTAAACTCATTAATCATATTAATCAATATTCGTTAACTGTTGATGTACTCTACTAAAGACCCACAATTGCATCCTTTTCATTGTAGATATATTTCTATGTCCACAGATATCAACCAATAATAGCAAGTTAGTCCTTCACTAGTGTTCATAACACCAGTTGGGTCAAATTACCGTTTTACCCTTGAGTTACCTCTGTATCCTTAAGTACTAGTGCTCCTCTAATGAACAACCTATCTATGGTCAAACCATTAAACAGAAACCCCTCTAGGGTCAGTGAGAAGGTATAGCCCTTTGTTTAAGTTCTAGAGGTACCATTTAAAAGAACACTCACTACTTACTCCAAAGTCGGGAAGGAGTCAAATCAATCTTGTATTATTATGTTCCTAGCTCCTTACTCGATCTTGTCCCCAAAATGGTAGGCATATCGAGTGGACGAATTGGCCATCCTCATCCACACAAATCAAAGGACAATCCCTCGTGAATAGAAATTCATAATACACTTCGAATTAAAACACTGTTGTCTAGGTCATCCTATTGGATTAGAAACATAACTAGTCAACGGAGTTACATCAGTGGTTACTATTTCGCGATCCGATCTTATGTAATACAATCGACACTTATTGAAACAACATCCACAACTCTATATTGATGTAGTCAATTATTTACATTTTCTATCTACGAGTTTAGGACATAAAATCCAACAAACTCCTACTTGAACTAAAACTCTAGTTAGTGGGATGCACATAATATCAATAACCCAAAACAATGTGAATGATAAATAAATACAATAAACTAAGGCATCTATATATCCATTACACATATCTCACTTGCCCTAGATTATACAATGTACATGTCTTGTATACTTAGACTCTTTAGATGACTCTCGAACACTTTCGCCGAGTAAGCATTTGTAAATGGATAACGATGTTGTGCTCCGAAGAGATCTTTGTGATGATCACATCTCCTTGTTACACAATCTCCCGTATCAGATGATACTTTATCTCAATATGTTTTTCCTAGTTTGTGGTTATGAGGCTCTTTAGAGTTGGCTACTACCTCACTGTTGTCACAGTATAAGGTGATAGGTAAGTCCATGTTTGGTCTATGGGACTTCCAAATCACTTAGGAACTTCCTTTGCGAAATTGTTTCGTTTGCTGCTTCATAAGCAACTACATAATCAACATTCATAGTGGAGTCTGCAATGCATCTTTGCTTGATGCTACTAATAGAGTAAACTAACATACAACAGAAGAAATCAGAATTAATAAGTACTCTAATTACACTTAATTTGAGTTTAAAACAAGTATTGAAACAAAATTTCAGAGAAAAGAGTTTCAAGAAGTACAACCTTTGATGAATCTCAACAATACTAACTTCTCTCCACGAATTGGAACTTCAAATCAACTAAGGACCACCACACAAAGATCTTCTCTACTATTCTTTAACTTAGATTGAGAGGTGGAATCTCTGAATTTGAGTTGAATTTGTATAACAGTGAAGAGGGTCTGAAGGGTTTCAGTTTCAGCATGAGATTTGATTGCATGGATCATTAATTGAAGTTTAAATCTTCAATTTATACAGGAGACCATGCAGAATGGATTAATACGGCTGATGCCACTTTAATTTCTATTGAAATTGAAGTGGCATGAGGTGTACTCTGAGTGGGAAAATCCAAGTTTTGGATTTTCCCACTTTGAATTATTTAATTCAATTTTAATAAATATAGTTTGATTAATTAATTCTAATTAAAAACTATCTTTTCAAAAATCAAATTTTAATTTAATTTTTATAATTTTGAATTTTCAAAAAATCCAAAATTCTAATTAATCAAATTACCAATTTTGAATCATTTTCAAAATTGAATAATTAATTAAACTAATTTAATTAATTTAATTTATCAAATATTAAATATTATATTTCACCTAATCAAATATTTAAATGATTATTTAAATATTTTTGAACTCTTCAATTTCATTTAATTTCAACAAAATCAAATATTTTAATTGTATCAAATAAAATTAATCAAAACCCTAATTAAATTTGAACAATTCAAATTCAAAATCTTAATTTTGAATCTCAACATTTCAAATTCACTAATCCATTGTTCAAGACTAGGATTCAACGCTTAAAAGAACAACCGATATGCTAACCCTAAGTCGGATCGGTGTGAATTCCATCTTGTAGAACTATGTCCCCAACTATCTATCTAGTCTTATCCCTAAAATGGAAGGCTTATTGAGCAGTGTTGTTGGACTACTCTCATCTATGCAGATGAAAGGATAATCCCGAATAAACAGAAGTTCATAATTCGCTCAGGATTAAAATAGAGTTACCCTAGGTCATTGAATTTGAAATAGTCAGTTTTTAACAGTAAACGATCGTTATAAAGAAAATTGATTATTTTGAGGTCTAGTCTTATGCAAACTCATTGCATAGGATGCCCTCACTCACATATCTCCACATGAATAATTTTTGGGATCATATGATTTGTATCAATATAGAAAATGGACCGCATCCAATAGTGTCACCAAGATGAGGTACCCAATCTCATCCATATACTTATAGACCATTTTGGTTGTATACTAAAACTTGATCCTCTTTTATATCGCCACATAAAGTTAAAGTGTTCATATTATACCCATGGATTCATTTATTGGATTTTTATAACAGATTGCAATATCAGTAACAATTTATTGAATAAAATACTCAATAATACTTTTATTGATAAATAGAATATGTTAACAATATTTGCGAATTGCAAGTTTTAGGGCATTCCCAACAACTATGCCATACAACACCTCCGTTTAGGGTGAACACTAATCCTGATGTAGATTTCCTAGAATCCTAATCACTTTGGAAATCAGAGTCGGTGTATCCCATAAGGATCAAATCCTTAGCTTCGTACACCAGCATATAGTCCCTCGTTCTCCTATGATGCTTGAGGACGTTCTTAATCGCAATCCAGTGGTCTAATCTAAGATTGGACTAGTAACTACTGACTATTCTCACTGCATAACAAATGTCTGGCCTAATGCACAACATAACATACATTAAGCTTGTTGGGATTGGTGTCCTAATTCTCCCGGAGTCTCGTTGTTTTGTAAAGATACACATTGTTCAATGAATAAAATAAGTGTTATTTAATTATGACATTTACTCATATCCAATAAATAAAGCTCCTTGGTTATCTTATGTGAACTTAAGCAAGTATATGTGATATACAAATGGATCATGTCTTAAGTGATAACCTAAATCGGTCTGTAGTATAAGGATTAAGGTGGGATACCTGATCCTAGTGACACTACAGATACGACCCGCTTTGTAGAAGTTTGCAAGTATTGTAAACTACTACAAATGGTTGTTCCTGACCATTGGTGTGGAGACGTGGAGCGGGGGTGTCTTATACAAAGAGTTTGTATAATACCTGGACCACGAGATGATTAGACTCTGTATATAACGCCGTTGATACTAGAGACTTTCATCTCACCTAAACGACCATATGTGACACGATCTCAATCCTGAGTGTTTTGTGAACTCTTACCTTTGAGGGAGGTCCTTTGATTAGTATGGGTAAGAGTGGCCAGATTGCCAACTCAACATGCCTACCTTTTTGGGGACTTGTCTGATCTGGGAGCTGGGAACTCAATTCACAATATGAAATTCACTCCTTTCCTGAAGCAGGGATAAGTAGAGAGATTGCTCCCTTAAGGGCTGATTCCAAGGCTTGAACATAGTTGCCACAGCTTCTCTTTGGAAGAGAAGACTCAGTCCATTTATGTTCATTAGAGGGATCAGTGGTACTTAAAGAGATAGATGTAACTACAGGGGCATAACGGTTATTGGCCCAACTATACTTACGAGTTATCTGTGAAGGGTTGTCGCACTACTGATTGGTTAAGATGGACACAAAATATATCTGTAGTGAGGAGAGTTCAACTGTTGGTCTTTAGTGGAGTGCCTAGCAGTTAACGGATGGTGGATCCCATGACTAAAGAGTTTGGTCAGTTATTCACGTACCATTGGAGCTTCAGATCTATAGATCCATGAGGTCCCCTTGGTAGCTTGGATTCATGTTGAAGGATCAGTTCTTGTTGTTGATTTGAAATATTCAAATTGACAAGAGGTATTTTGATTATATGTGATATAATCGATATGATGTATGAGATACATTTAGTGGAGAATTGATGTAAGTGAGATTTACATTAAGTACCATGGAATAGGAAAAGAACTATGGTTTATATGTTTCATGTGATGAAACATTAAAATTATAGGTTATAAATATAGTATGATAAGTTGATTATCATTTATGTTTATACTAATATTAATTATTAGATAATTAATACTTTTTCTTTTAAATAACCAAAGTAGTGGGTGGTTATTGATCATGGTAACCATGAGTTTAAAAGGAAATCGGTTTCCTATTTTGAAGAAGAAGTTTTACAAAAGTTTGAAAATATTTTGAGTTTTCTCCCCGGCGGAAAAAAACTCTCGGAAGTCGTCAAGTAAATACAGATTACTAAACGACGGTTGGGCAAGCTAAACGATCGTGTAGTGTTTACTAAACGATTGCATAGCTTTACTAGACGATTGCTGGCCTAAGGTAAACGATCGTGTAGAATCAACCAAGCTAGACGATAGAGTTAAACGATCGCATAGCTTTTGCTAGACGATCACATAGTTGTATCTAAACGATTGGGCATCGACCTATACGATAGGTCTCCGATTTCTCCCACTTGCCCAGTCGTGTACGGGATTGTTGTTTCCTCCGTTCGTCTGCCTCACACCAAGTCCGAACAGAGCCCACCCTTTGGATTCTCATACCGAAAATACCAAGGTCGCCTTGTTGGTGGTGTCAGACTCATTTCACCCTTCTCAAGCTGCTGGAAGGAATTAGTTCCCTGTAAAGAAGAATAAACATGATTAGTGGCTCTCAAATCATGTATCCAGGTATTATGATCATTTTCCACTAAACAAGTTTAAAAAACCATTAAATCATATTTACCTTCTTTTTCTTTCTTCTTCTCAGCGAGGTACTTGGGGCCATTACATTTCCAGTGACCATTCACATTGCAATAGAATCACTTGCACTTGTCGGCCACCTAACCCTTGCCCTTGCCTTTCGTAGCAGTGGGAGCCTTCCCTTTCCCTCTTTTCTTCTTCTGGATATTCTTAGAACCAGACAATGAGGGAACATACTAAGTTCCAGAAGATGAATCCTTATGGAACTTTTTGGAATGGGCAACATTTGTCTCTCCTTCTATCGATCCCTTACCCTTTATAAAAGACTAATAAGTTTGTAACTCATTTATGAGGGAAGTTATAGTGTACTCTATTTTATTCACAATTACATTGTTGTGGAATTAGAGGAAGCTCTTTAAAAGAGATTCCAGAATAAAGGACACCTGACTTTGCTTGTCAATGACCGTACCGTTCATCTTAGTGACATTGAAGTGAATCATCAGGTCAAGAACATGTTCTCTCACTGATTGACCCATTCACTTTCAATAGAACATCGGGTACGGACCCGCAGTGGCTTTAGCTATACTTAGTAGCCAGAACCTCGACGTCAGCACCATTGCTAATGCGGTGTTTGGGTCTAACCCTGATATTCCGGCCAATATTTTGGCTAAAGCATTCCAAGTTGATGAGGCCACCATCACCAAGATTCAGTCTAAATTCTAAGATATTCATACAGGACCCCACTACTCGTCGTATTTGGTTTGGTATTGCTACCGCGCATGACTTCGAAAGTCATGATGATATTACTGAAGAACGTCTTTATCAGAATATTTTTGCTTCTCATTTTGGGCAATTAGCAATAATTTTTCTGTGGACTTCCGGAAATCTGTTTCATGTAGCTTGGCAAGCCAATTTTGAAGCATGGGTACAGGACCTTTTACATGTAAGACCGATTGGTCATGCAATTTGAGATCCTCATTTTGGTTAACCAGCCGTCGAAGCTTTTACTCGAGGTGTGCTCTTGGCCCAGTGAATATCGCTTATTCTGGTGTTTATCAGTGGTGGTATACAATCGGTTTACGTACTAATGGGGATTTTATACTGGAGCTCTTTTTCTATTATTTCTTTCTGCGCTATCTTTAATAGGGGTTGAATGTATTATGGTCTATTAAGGTTTTCTTTGCAATAAAATATAAGTGTACGTGACATGAGAAGAGTAGTGTAGAGGCTACTTTTCATTTCTTGTCTCAGACTCTTGTATGTCAGATTCGCCAATTGTCGTTAGGTTTTTTTTATTTTTTATTTTTTTTATTGTACTATTATTATTTCGTTTGAAATTGTTGTTTTACTTGGTAGGAATATTTTGTACATTTAGTAAAAATCGATTGATTATTTTATGCTTTATTATTTTTTTTTTCAGCTGATCAATGAGAGTGATTAATAATTCTAACCGCCTAAAAAACAATATTAGTAAGGCTATACCACTTACGAAATAATTCAAAATATTTAGTTTATATTTAAATCTTACTTGATTTTAGTACAACAATTAGAGACCAAATCTTGAAGAATGTCATGTCGAATGTCAATATGACTTTGACAAATATTTAGGGGGCATTTGGGGCAAGCACTATCTGAAGACTGTAATAACCACCTTTTGCTACCGTAAATACTATTTTGTAGTCCTCAATTAGCTACAATAAACATTATTTCAAAATTTCTATTTGCTACAACATTTACTATTTGCTACAGTTACTATTTCACATTCATTATTTATTTTATTCTTTGCAACATTGTTTACTATTTCCTTTTCAAACTCAAATAGTTCTCATCTCAAACACATACTATTATACAAAC
This sequence comes from Benincasa hispida, assembly GCF_027475165.1. NCBI lineage: Eukaryota > Viridiplantae > Streptophyta > Magnoliopsida > Cucurbitales > Cucurbitaceae > Benincasa > Benincasa hispida. The sequence continues at coordinate 2,737,462 of NC_143480.1, forward strand.
TATTATAACCCAATTATAATAACCTAGGACTATAATAATTAACTCCCTGCCCCAAACACCCCCTTAAATACTATTTTAATTTGGTTGAAGTTGAACTCACAAAATGTTTATATATATAAAACACATTTTAGTCCATAGCTAAAGATTTTAGCTCATATACTCTAAATTGTATAGGGGTAATTTAGGGTTTATTTGGATTGACTAGTGAAAAATGTTTTTTAAAAAAGTTATTTTTTTATTTAAACTCTTTTGATAAAAAACTGTTTAAAATAAACTTTGAAAGTGTTTCAAAAGCTATTTTACGTCGTTGTGAAATACTTTATTTTTTTTCCAAAATGACTTATTTTTCAAAATTAAATACTTAAAAAATTAGACCAAATACAAACTATTTTGCATGGTTGTGAAACACTTTATTTTTTTTCCCAAAATGACTTATTTTTCAAAATTATATACTTCAAAAATTAAACCAAGCACACCTTTAATCCATCATAAAAATTCCATCAAAATTAAATGTTAATGTTTATTTCGTTTTTTTAGTTATAAATAAATTTGATTCGTAATAAGTCTATCTATCTACACATATAAGAAATCTCATTAAATTTTAACCAGTTTTTTTTTAACCATAAAAATGTTACAAAATAAAGTTTCAATTCTAAATTTGTTATCTTCCTGAGAGAATTTCTTATTGGTAACTTAACTTTTCTTTTCTCAACAATATGTGGTGGAGAAAATCAAAATACTTTTTGAAGCAATGAATATTGATACAAAAATACTCTAAAAATATCCGCTAGCTAAATAGAAGGTGACTGATTGAATAATTAATTATCACTTCCATCATCAGCTTTTTAATTCGAAAATAAAATTAGAATTTAAAGAATAATAAATCGCCCACCGTGGGGTTCGAACCCACGACCACAAGGTTAAGAGCCTTGCGCTCTACCGACTGAGCTAGACGGGCAACTTATCATAAAAATCAAATTATTTAATTTGACAAAATGTAATAGACTCTTCTGCATGGATAGTTTCAGAAACTAACTTTGAAATGTCAAAATAAGTATTTAGGCCTAATTTGAGGTTTGGTATAGCCCTTAAAATAACTAGTTTATTACTATGTATGTGTGCTATAAATTTATTCATGTTTTATTGTAGATTTTTAAAAATAAAATAAATAAAAGAAACTATTTACACAAAATAACAAAATTTTAATCTTTTTTTTAGAGGCTGATGGAAATATATCAATGTCTATAAGTGATAAAAGCTGATAGAAGTCTATCACCGATAGAGATAGAAGTCTATCAATGTCTATCAATCTTCATTTTTTTTTTGCAATTTCTGTAAATAGTTTGACATATTTTTTATATGTGAAAATTTCTCTATTTTCTTTATAAAAAATCGATATCTAATTTCATTATATACGTATTGATATTATTGATGTTTACGTTGTTTCTTATCTTTTGCATATGGTTATTAACATTTGGCTTTCCATACTTTTAGCACATTAGTATCACAATCTCAGAAATAAAATAGAATATAATTATATACTTAAGAAATAATGAGTAATATATTAGAGAAAATTAGAACTTTAATTTTGACACAGGAAAGTTATATAATTTTACGTTCCTTTGCAACGAATTTTTAAAATATATATTTAGTGTTTAGAAAAGATAAAAGTTTGATTTTATTTCACAATAATTGATGTGCATAAGTTTTGTGCATTGAATCTATTATTTTGTGATTTTGTTAATAAAACATTTTGTTGGGAAATATGTTATTTAAATATTATTTTTTGTTTCAAATATTATTTAAATAAATAAATAAATAAAAAAGTGATGGTGCTAGGGTGATTAATGAACTCGATTCATTTTTTTAGAATCAAAGTATGTATGCTGTATTTATATTATATAAACTATACATTATTACAAAATATATTAACATAGAAAATATTCAGAAATAAATTAATAATATTTTAGAATTAATCTAATATTTAGTGGATAATTACCATACCACTAGTTTTATGGTTTATAAATATAGTATCAAGCACATTTAAAATAATTATTTAAATTAGAATTTTTTTTCCGAATAAAAAGGACTTTTATTAAGGCCTCAATGGGCTAAAATAAGAAGGTACATATTCTTCAGCTAGATGAATGAGATGAGGGGGAAAGAAATCCACCCAAACTCCTCATCAGACTTTTCTTTAGGACACTTAGCAATGGAATCAACAATAAGATAACATTTACTAGGAACATGAATGAAAGTAATACATGTAGGGATCGAGTCTCGAGCGAAAACGTGTGAATGTCTTGCATCTCGAAAATCAATTTTTGAATAAACAAAAACAGTGTAAAAAAACAAAATATATGAAATAACATGGTTTGGAGAAGGGAAAATAAGAAAGAACCATTCTTACCTTTGAAAAATTTCGAGCTCCACGAAAAATCCTCTTGATCTTGGCATGAACTTCTTCTAAATCGAACTTGAACCCGACCACGAGAATAACCTTTTTATTCTCAAGGATTCCAATAGAAGGATAGGTGGTATCCAACTAATCGGAAGAGCAAAAGGTAGAGAGATTTCTCTTAGAGAGTAGAGAGAGGATTTGTGTTTTGGTAGCTAAGGTAAAGTTCACCAAAATAAACTATTGCCCTAAAAGAGCTATAAGGAAGAATTTATATGGAGAAAGGTTAACCCCTTCTCCAAGTCTTTCCCAATTTACTCTTGTGCTCAATTAATTGAGTAATGTTTATTTAATTAATTAGCACATTAATTAAATAACCATCTATACATTAAATCCAACATAACATATATATTTAATTAATATAAATAAACATCGTATGTTTATGCGCATCATCTCTCTATTAATTTAATTAATTAATTCTTTATGAATTTAATTCACTTGAATTAAATATTTGAATCTCATTCAAATATTTCTCTCCAACTTAATTTAAATTATAGATTACATCTATAATCAATTATATATTAATCATATTAATATACAATTTTCTCAAATTGATTTGAACAATTCGAATAATTCATTTTTAATATCCTTTAGTCAGCTAACAAGGGGACCTGGTGGACCTATAAATCAGAAGCTCCAACGATATGAGATTAATTGGCTAAACTCATTAACCAAATTAATCAATATTCGTTAACTGTGGTACACTCCACTAAAGACCCACAACTGCACTCTTCTCGTTGTAGATATATTTTTGTATCCATGGATATAGACCAATAACAGCAAGTTATGAGAGGGTAGGGCCCTTTGTTCAAGTCTCAGAGGCACTACTTAAGGGAACACTCATGTACTTACCATAAAGTCGGGAAAGAGTGAATTTCATCTTTTATTATTATGTTCCCAACTCCTCACTCAGTCTTATCCCCAAAATTGAGTGGGCAAACTGTCCACTCTCACCCATACAAATCAAAGGACAATCTCAATAGGAGTTCATAATACACTTAGGATTAAGACTAAGTTGCCTAGGTCATACAATTGAATAGGAACCGAACTAGTTAACGACGTTACATCTAGTGGTTATTTACTATTTCACGGTTCAATCTTATTCAAACACATTGCATAGGATACCCCTACTTGTGTGTCACCTATACGAACGCATTGGATTATCGCTTTGTATCAAATACAAAGTGGGTCGTATCCATAGTGTCACCAAAATAAGGTACCCAACATTATCCCTAGACTATAGCCTCTTTAGGATGTTTCTTGAACATTGATCCCTATATGTCTCCACATACAGTTCAAGACTCATAAGACAACCTTGGATGTTAGTTTATTGGATATAGGGTTATTAAGACAAAATAGAATATAATACAATCAATAACATTTATCGAATTAACATCGATTATTTTTTATTGATGACGATCAATTGATAACATTTACTATCTATGAGTTTTAGGGCAATAATAAATTCAAAGCAAACTACAAGAGGCTTTAAGGCGTTGTTGTTTCCATTTAATAATGAGATTGTTTGTTGATGATAAAAATGGGCGATACCATGGGAGAAATTCAGTGTAATGATTAACTTCACATCTTCGAGAATGACAATGATTTTTGAGATTGAAGATTCAAGATTAGAGTCTAGGTGAAATGCTGAAAAAACAATAATCGATCCATTCGAATCTCGAAATCTGAAGCGAGACCTGTAGCTGGGGAATAAAAAATCCAACCATCATCTATGTTCAAGGAAAAAAAACCTTGGGGGGAGGTGACCAGCTCAACCTACTTGTTGTGGGTTTTTTTTATGGATTTCTTTATAATTATTTCTTCTATTTGCAAAATTGTTGTTCTTCATAGTAGTCTAAGATCCATTTGCTTTTGATGTTAGGAGGGGCAACCGATTTACCATTAATAATGGAATTTCGATCGTTCCAAAGGGACCAACATCCAATGGCAATCAATTCAATATTTTCTTTCAAACAGGCATCATTAAGGGCACACCATCCGTCAATGAAGCTATTGTTAAAATCTACGAAGATTAATTTGATATTCAAGATATGACGTCAAACTTCTTTTGCTCTAGTATAGCTGGAAAGAATATGATCATTAGACTCTAGTGAAGGGGAGCAGATTGAGCATTCAAGTATAATATTGAGACCCTTATTTAATAGAGCTTGCCTAGATGAGATAATATTTTTAAGAATGCTCCAAATTAAATGTTTTATTTTCATAGGAATCTTAAGCTTCCATACAGTTTTCCAGATATTTTACATATTATTGTTGGTCAAAGAACATTCACATAGTCGAGATCTTTGATTCCACTTTTATCCAGACTTCACAAAGTAGAATCCATGTCTATCCTGGTGCTAAATCCGTCTATCATTAAGCTTTATGTTTATTGGGAGATTTCTAATAATGTTTGCATCTTCAATAGTTGTTAGGTAGCTAAAAAGAAGATCATAGTTCCATTCACCATTTTCAGAAATAAAATTTGTCACCATCCAATCTTGAAATCTGATATTAGAACAAGTAGGTTTGAAGAGGATCTCTTTAGGTAGCTAGGGCTCTGAAAACATTTTTATTGAGTTACCCTTTACAACTTTATATCGTAAGCCTTATTTTAGGAAGAAACAACCCTACATTAGGTTGGACCATAAATAAAATGCTTTCCTTCTAGCTATAGCTTTAGTTATATAACAGTCTTTGTAATAAATGCTTTTAAAGAATCTAAAGACTAGAGAGTTTGGTTAATCTATGAGCCTCCGTACTTTCTTTGAAATTAAAGCTCGTTTGAAGCCTTCTAGATGTCGAAAATTGAGGCCTTCTAATAGCTTTAGGTAAACACAAATTAATCCATTTAATCCAATGAATTTTCCTTTGGTTAAAAGTAGAACCCCACTAAAAACGAGAGAAATTCCTGGTTATTTCTGAACAAAACCTTTTGGGAAGTTTAAAAGGCTCATACAATAAGTAGGGATTGCTTGACCGATGCTCTTGATAAGGATTTCCTTCCCTGCTATTGAGAAAAATGAAGCTTTCCATCCTTGCATTATTTTCCAAGCTCTGTCAATGATGAATTTGATTTCTTTACTTTTACTTTTGGATAGAGAGGAAGGAAGACCAAGATAGTGCCTTAGGTTGTCCACATTTTGAACACCTAAAATATTATCGAGAAAGGTGTTGGGGTTGATGCCAGAAACTTTTGTTGGGTCTTGTAGTTTGTAAACACCTATATTAAACAAACACTTGTGATGTAATGATATGAGATACTTTCTTCACTGTTGTCTATGAAACATGAGATGTTTTATTTGTTTTACCACAAACCAATAAACTAAAATCCCTGGTTGTCGTTGTAACTTAAGCATGTATATGGAGACATACAAGTGGATCATGCCTTAAGTGATAACCAAAATGGTTTGTAGCATATGGATATAGGAAAGAAACCTTATCCTGGTAACACTACGGATGCGGCCTGCTTTGTAGATAGTTACAATTGTTGTGACGTGCTACAAATAGTCTGATCTTGATAATTCATGTGGAGACATGCAAGCGGGGTATCCTATACAAAAGAGTTTGTATAACACCAGACCACGAAGTGTATAGTCTCGTTATATAACGTTGTTCATGACAGAGACTTCACTTCACTAGGATGACCATAGGTAACATAACCTTAATCATGAGTGAGTTGGGAACTCCTGCCTTTGAGGGCAATCTTTTGATTTGCATGGGTGCGAGTGGTCAGATCGCCGACTCATACCTACGACTTTGGGGATTCGTCTGATTGGGGAGCTGGGAACTCAGCTACACAAGATGGAATTCACTCCATCCCCAAAGTAGGGATAAGTAGATAGATTGCTCCCTTAAGGGTTGATTCTGGGGCTTGAATGATGTGGCGCCACATATTTTCTCATGGCATGAGAGGTGTCCACTCATTGTAGGACTATGAGATATTGTTCATTAGAGGAATCAGTGGTACTTAAGGAGTTAGATGTAACTATAGGGGCAAAACGGTAAATTGGTCCAGCTGTACTTACGAGCATCTGTGAAGGATTATCGTACTGTTGATTGATTATATCTGATGGACACAGATATATATCTGTGTGAGAAGAGTGCTGCTGTCGGTCTTTAATGGAATGCTCGACAGTTAACGGTCTTTAATAGGTTATAAATATAATATGATAAGTTAGTTATTATATTTATTTATAATGAAAACAATATTGTTGTGGTTTCTCCTTAATCGTGCGTGATAGTGAGAGGTTGTATTTAGTTTTCATAACTGAAGGATAAAATGAAAATTGTTTTCATTTTGGAAAAGAATCGTTGCATCGCTTCATTTGAGTACACAACCTATCGTTTAGCTCACGAGAGACTACACGACAACTTCAAATGTTTGTCTAAACGATCGTGTACACGTGCTGTTGACTAAATGATCATGTAAGGTTTTACTAAACGATCGTGTGCCTAAGCGAGCTTCACTAAACGATCGTGTAAACGATCTCACCTGACTTCCTAAACGATCGTATACCTTTACTAAACGATCAAGAACAAGTCTATACGATAGACACTTTCCCTCTCCCACTTGCTTGGTCATTGAATACGATCATTGTCTCCTCCTTCCCTCTATCAAATCCAACAGAGCCCACACCTCTTGGATTCTCACCCCGAGAACACCAAGGTCACTAAGTGGTGGTGTCTGAGAGGCTGCTTGTTCGTGGAGAAGACTGTTCGTGTGCTAAGCGTCAGTGAGAGATTTGGGTAGACGATTGCAGCAACAGCGAAAGGTTGCTGGTCCCAATTCTTCACGAGAGCGAGAGAAAAACAGAAGAAGAATTCTTCAAAGGTAAGTCTCTTGTTCCTTTGTATTTAATTTATGAAAGCATACCATAATTTGTTCTGAAATGTATAACTTGTTTGTATGTTTGTGAATGCTTCACCATTAAACTTGGTGTGAAAAAGCGTGATGCTTCATCATTAAAAAAGTATTGAGAACTTGGCTGAAGAGACACAATTATATATTAGAGAGACAAAGTTAGAATAAAAGTCTAGTTGAATCATTAAAGCTTTTAAGAAATTCCATTAAACTCTATCATATGCTTGGTTAAAATCAAGTTTTAGGGCAGCAACTCCCTGTTTGCCAGGATTTTTATTCTTAATGAAATGGATGCGTTCATAACCTATCAAAATATTGTCAGTTATTAAACGTCCAGGTATAAATGCAGATTGGAAAATAGAAATCCCATAATTTAAGATAGCTTTAAGCCTATTAGCAATGGTTTTTATGACAATTTTATAAGTGACATTATAAAGGCTAATAGGCCTAAAATCATTAATAGTACGGAGATTCTGAATTTTAGAGATTAAGACCAAGTTTGTTAAATTCCATGATTATATGATCTTATTATTATTGAGAATATCAAGACAACCATCCATGGTTTTTGGGCCAACAATGTTCCAATAAGAATGAAAGAAAATAGCAGAGAAGCCATCAGGTCCAGGAGACTTTGTAGGAAACATATCCTTAATGGCATTTTCAACTTCCTCTTCCGTGAATTTAGTAGTGAGTTTTGAGTTCATTTCATTAGAAACTTTAGGCTGGATATGCCTAACGATAGTGTCTAATTGATCATCATTTGGGTTGGAAGAGGAGAATAGTTTACGATAATATTAGAGAAAAGTTTCCATAATAGTATTTTGATTTCAGAACCATACTCCTTCAGTGAAGATACCTTGAATTTCATGCTTAAATTGTTGAAGGAAGAGCTTGTTTTTCAGGTAGGATAGATGAACCTAATTCATTCCAATCTTTATTTTTTGTTTGATTAAGCATATGATGCATTGTTTCCTCTTGAAAATTGATTTCCTGAGATTGGTTCAAGTCCAGGCATTATTGAGGGCGCTTCTTATTGCGTTTCCAGGTATTAATCTTGGGGATAGAGGTTTTTCAATCAGATAAAGGTTGAGACGGCCATTTACTTCATTCGCGATGCCGGAGTCAAGAATGATCGAGGTTTTGTCTTCATCCCCAGATAGACTAAGGTGTTCTAAGCCAGATGATAAATCTGCAGAATTTACCATTGGTTTTCTTCTCTTGGAGTCTTCGGATGGAGGCAGGAGAATAGATAAATCAGATCTTCTGATAGGAAACAACGACAAGAACCTGTTCAGAAGTTCCTCACGAAGGAGGATCTTGGAGGGATCTTGAAGAGAACCTGTTTTTCTCTTTTGATTGAGTGTTTTTGTCAGATCACTATTAAACACATATTTCAAAAAATGAAATACAGTTTTCTTTTTATTGAAACTTTTGTTCTATATACATATATATATATATATATATATATAAATCTTTACCAAACTAGCCATTAAATACTAAATATTAATTCGTTGGTCGTGGAACCGTAATTGAATGGATTTGTAATATAATGAAATCCAAAACTCAGGTTTGGATTGAGCATTTTGAACCTAATTTGTGATACCAAATTCATTTCCATTCCACCCCCACTCCTCGTGCAATCTAACACTCATCTGATTCCCTATAATTATGACTGGTATGTTTGGGAGTGGTTTTAAAATTACTAAGATCACTTTTTTCATTTTCAAAATCATCGTGAAACATGTTTTTAACTTTTCAAAACTAATTTTGATGATATAAAAATTATATTTAGAAGTATAAGATTGAAAATTAAAATAATTTTTAATGATTAAGAGTGTGTTTTTGAGTAATATTAAAAATGACAAAAGTGATTTTGACGATTTTAATGTTGCTAAATGAGACCAAGCTCGGTTTAGTAAGCATAAGAGAGTGTGTCCATTATATATCCTTCTTACTTTCAAAAAATAAAAAAGAAAAATAGTCCAATATTCATTATCTTGGGAAAAAAATCTAGTTTTTCTAAGATATATACACACAATAATATGTTGCTTTTTTTATATATTTTTTTTTTAAAATATAAGTGTTTGACCATCTCTTAACTAGTTGACTAACTTTTTTCCCTTCGGTTTTAAAAAAATTGAGCAAAAATGGTAAAACTGCTAAAAATATTTTCAAGTATAGCAAAATGTCAATATCTATTAGTGATAAACTGTGATAGACTTCTATCATTGACACTGATAAATATCTACCGCGATCTATCACTGATAGATAGTAACATTTTACTATATTTATATATAAGTTTCATTTTCTTTTATTTGAAAACAGTCCAAACTAAAAAGAACAACTTAGATAGAAATATAAACTTACCTTTTATTTTCCAGTTAAGATAATATTTAACCTTTTTCACATAGGCAAGGATTTGAGAAAGTAAACTAATATAATAGAAGTTTACCAAGTCTCTTTCATGATTAAATTAATTAATGACCAACCATAACGTATTAGTATGTCATTGGTAGCCCATCTCCTCCATCTCCTCAAGTAAACTCTTAATTCTTCCAATTAATTAAGTTCACACACAACCCTGTATTTTTTCCTTTAAAAACAATCCTCATACTCCATTATTATTCCCGTTATAAAACCCACAACCTTCAAATTATTTCATATCACCTCAAGTAACTCTTTCTTACACAACCCAATCTCAACCCTTCATTTTCTCTTTTGCTCTCTCCCAACTTCAAAACCCTCCATTCATATGGCTTCTCAACTTCTCTTTTCAGTTCTCTTTCTCCTTTGTTGCTTTTCTATGGCTTTTTGCCTCTGATCCTAGTCTACTCCAAGCTATGTCACTGATCCAGATAGTCTTAATAATAAAAAAAACTTATAAACACTATTGTTAGGGTGGATGTCCTAAATCTCGTAGGGCCCTATAGTTTGTAAACGTTGTTGAACAAACTCATTATGTATTTAATAAAATATATAATATTTTATTCATTGCTTATAAAATATATGATATTTTAGTTGCATTAACCACAAACCAATAAACTAACATCCAAGGTTATCTTTGTAACTTAAACATGTATGTAGAGACATACGGGTGGATCATGTTTCAGTGATAACCTAAATGGTCTGTAGTAGATGGATAAGACTGAGTACCTTATCCTGGTGACACTACGAGTATGGCTCGTTTTGTATGCGTTACAATTGTTGTAAAGTGCTACAAATGATCTGATCCTGATCATTCATGTATAGACATGCGAGCGGGGATATTCTATATAAAGGAGTTTGTATAAGATCGGACCACGAAATGTTTAGTCTCATTATATAACACCATTCATAATAGAGACTTACATTTCACCAGGATGACCATAGGTAACATGACTTGAATCTTGAGTGAGTTGTGAACTCCTACCTATGAGGGTGGTCTTTTGATTTGTATGGGTGAGAGTGGTCAGCCAACTCAACAAGTCTATCATTTTGGAGATTCATGTGATCGGAGAGTTGGGAACACAGTTACACAAGATGGAATTCACTCCTTCCCCGAGACATGAGTGAGTAGATAAATTGCTCCATTAAGGTTAATTCCGGGTCTTGAACAATGTGGTGCAACACCCTCTCCTGGCCCGATAGGGGTTTAGTCATAGTTGGACTATGATCTATTGTTCATTAGAAGAATCAGTGGTACTTAAAAAGTTAGATGTAACTACAGGGGCAAATAGGTTATATGGCCTAGCTGTACTTACGAGCAATTTGTGAAGGGTCATCGTACTGTTGATTGGTTATATCTAATGGACACAGAAATATATCTGTAGTGCGAAGAGTACAACTGTCGGTCTTTAGTAGAGTGTTCGACAGTTAACGGATGGTGAATAATGTAATTAAAGAGTTTAATTAATTATTCATGTACTGTTAGAGCTTCAAGCTAGAGGTCCATGAGGTCTCCTTGGTAGCTCAATAGGATTTAGTTGAGAATCAGTTTTTGGATTAATTTGAATTGTTCAAATTAAGAGAGAGATTTAATTATATATGATATAATTAAATTGTTTCAATTATATGAGATATAATTGTCATAATGTATTTGATATATTATAGCTTAATGGGAGGAAATAAATATTTGAATGAGATTCAAATATAGTTTCTATGAATTGGATTCATAGTTGTTAAATTTAATATAAATAAGATTTATATTAAATGTCATATAATAGAGAAAAGAAACTATTGTTTATATTGTATGTGATACAATATTAAAACTATAGGTTATATGTTATATTTGATATAACATATAATTTAATATATATATTATTATTTTGATAATAAGGAAGGGAATTACAACTCCCTTCCCCATCTTTTCTCTCCACCCACATTAGTGGATGGTGGTTATTTTATTGCAAGGAGAATAAAAAGAAAAATATTTTCTTCTTCTTAGTTGCTGTTGGTTGGACGATTGAGATAGTAGAGAAAAATACAGAAGTGTTCTGTGTGTTTTGTCTTGAGTTTTGGGAGTTCCTAATCTTTCCTCCTACACATTAAGTTTTCCCTCCTAACCAAAATAGTCAGAGCTCATCACTCATGGATTCTCACTTTGAGAATACCAAGGTAACTTTTGTGGCAGTGTCCGGTTTTGATCGAAGTTTATCTTTAAGAAGGTCTCCACGGAGTTCGTGGTTTATTCAAAAGAAAACTTGAAGAAAAGGTCTTCAAAGGTGAGGTTTCTTGAAACCCTTACTAAAGCATGCTGTAATTTAGAATTAAATGCATATCTTGTTGCTTGTTTACTGTAAAACTTTATATTCAATGAATAATGGAATTTGGTCGATCTTCTTCCGCTCAAGGTTCTCTCCCATTAGAGTTCTTTCAATTACTTCCACCTATATAGTTTGATCTTAATTCTATTTCTTAACTTTTCAAAATGTAAACCTTTATTTTTAAGACTGAAGAAAAACCTTACTATATATGTCATTATTGAAGGATCAGTGAAGTTCGAATGCATATACAGGATCATCCCAATTTCATTTTACATAATATAAATTACAGTACAAAAATTATGCATCAAGTAGGAAATTTACAACATGCTAAAATAAAAGAGATTAAGGAAGAAATTTGCTTGCCCTTGAAGATCAACTTCTTCATATAAATCCTCTTCGATCTGATCACGAACACTTTAATATGGACATCACCAAGCGGAGTCTTTTGTATTCTCTTTTAGGTAGATAATTGGTAGGAGGTGTGGGCTCTGCTTCTTTTGGAAGAGGGAGGTGGAATTTGAGAGGGAAATGTCTTCTCTGGGATGATCTTTTGTAAAACTAACAGAATGTTCTATTTTCTCTTGGGAAGAAGAAGAAGACGTGAATAAGAAAGCCAACCCCCAACATGTACAAATACCACTGTAGTTACTGTTGGGCCAAATTTCCATTTTGCCTCTATAGTTTCATGTAATTCCTTAAGTACTATTAATCCCTCTAATGAACAATAAGTTATAGTCCGAATATGACTAAACCCCTCTCGAGCCAAGAGAGGGTGTGGCATCATATTGTTCAATCCTTAGAATTAGCCCTTAAGGGAGCAATTTATCTATTTACCCCGACGTTAGAAAATGAGTGAATTCCATCTTGTATAGATGTGTTCCCAACTCCCTAGTCAGACGAATCCTCAAAATGGTAGTCCTATTGAGTTGGCAGTCTGGCCACTTTCACCCATACAAATCAAAGGACTGCCTTCATAGGCAAAAGTTCACAACTCACTCATGATTCAAGTCACGTCACCTAAGGTTATCCTGGTGAAACATAAGTCTATATTATGAATGACGCTATATAACGAGACTAGTCATTTCGTGGTCCAATCTTATACAAATTCCTTTGTATAGAATACCCTCACTCACATGTCTCTACATGAATGATCAAGGTCAGATCATTTGTAGCACTTTACCACAATTGTAACAGCTACAAAGCAGATGGTATTTGTAGTGTCACCAGGATAAGGTATCCAACCTTATCCATCTACTACAAACTATTTAGGTTATCACTTAGACATGATCCACTCGTATGTTTCTACATACATGTTTAAGCTATAGAAGATAACTTTGGATGTTATTTTATTGGTTTTATGGGTTAATGCTACTAAATGTCGAATAAAATATTTTATACTTTATTAAATAAATAAAATTGTTTATATATTACAATTACAAACTACAGGACCCGAGATTTAGGGCATTAGCCCCAACAGTTATATATTTGCAACATTATCAAATAGGATCACCTGAAAAATCTAATTATATATTGTTATAACTGACAATTTCAATGCTCAAATATATTAATATGGACTCAATATTTTATCTTTTCATAGTGAAAGTGAATGGTCTAGTTTCAAGAACCCCAACTTAGTGGAAGCTAAGGACTTTTTCTTTAGTGGGTTGCATATCGCCAAAGACACCAACACCCCTTAAGAACCATGACTAGACCCCTCTCGTGCCAAAAGAGGGTGTGACACCATATTGTTCAAGCTCTGGAATCAGTCCTTAAGGGAGAAATTTATCTACTTACTTCGACGTTAGGGAATGATGAATTTCATCTAGTGTAGTTGTGTTTCCAGCTCTCTAGTTAGACGAATCCCCCAAATGATATGCTTATTGAATCAGCGATTTGGCCACTCTCATCCATACAAATCAAAGGATCTCTTTCATAGACAAGAGTTCACAATTCACTCAGGATTCAGGTCACGCCACCTAAGGTTATCCTAGTGAAACGTAAGTCTCTATTATGAACGACGCTATATAACGAGACTAGTCATTTCGTGGTCCGGTCTTATACAAACTTCTTTATGTAGAATACCCCCGCTCACATGTCTCTGCATGAATGATCAGGGTCCAATCATTTGTAGCACTTTATAAAAATTGTAACATCTACAAACTGGGTTGTATTCGTAGTGTTACTAGGATAAGGTCCAGCCTTATCCATCTGCTAAGGACTATTTAGGTTATTACTTAAACATGATCCATCTGTATGTTGCTACATACATATTTAAGCTACAGAAGATAACTTTGGATGTTATTTTATTGGTTTTGTGGGTTAATGCTACTAAATGTCAAATAAAATATTTCATATTTTATTAAATAAATAAAATCCTTTGTACATTACAAGTACAAACTACAGAACCTACGAGATATAGGGTATCAACCCCAACAGTTATAACTATTTGCATCATCATCAAATAGGATCACCTAAAAAATATAATTATATATCATTATAACTAACAATTTCAATGCTCAGATATATTAATATGGACTAAAGATTTTATCTTTTCACAGTGAAAGTGAATGGTCTAATTTGCAAGAACCCCAACTTGGTGGAAGCTAAGGACTTTTTCTTTAATGGGTTGCATGTGGCCAAGGACACCAACACCCCTACTGACTCTCAAGTAACTCCAGTGAACGTGGTCCAAATCCTAGGACTCAACACCCTTGGTATCTCTATGTCTCGCATGACTTTGCCCCATGGGGCATCAATGCTCCCCATACCCACCCACGTACTACCAAGATCTTGATGGTCCTTGAAGGCAAGCTCTTGGTTGGATTTGTCACTTCCAATCCTGAGAACCGTTTGATCACCAAGACATTGCACAAGGGTGACGTCTTTGTTTTCCCCGTGGGTTTGATTCCATTCTAACAAAATAGTGGTCATCGTCACGCTGTTGCCATTGTAGCATTGAGTAGCCAAAACCGAGATGTTATTACCATTACTAATTCAGTTTTTGGATCGAAGCCTGACATCCCCAT
The DNA here is from genome assembly GCF_027475165.1 of Benincasa hispida. Lineage (NCBI taxonomy): Eukaryota > Viridiplantae > Streptophyta > Magnoliopsida > Cucurbitales > Cucurbitaceae > Benincasa > Benincasa hispida. The sequence goes on from NC_143480.1 coordinate 2,752,552, forward strand.
TGATATCCTTGCAAAGGCTTTCCAAACTGATCCCACTACAGTATAATTTTAGTGCAGTATAATTTTTCTCATATTTTATTTATTTATTTTTAAAAATTATATTATTTATATGCTATGTAATAACTTTTGGTTCACATAATCAATGATGGATCTAAAGTATCAATACATTATTGATTTAAATATTTGTGGTCACTTTAAGTGAGTATATTGTTATTAAGCCTAAATTAAACATCAATGTTGCTGTGGTGTAGTGGTTATCACGTTAGTCTTACACACTAAAGGTCCCCAGTTCGATCCTGGGCAGCAACATTTCATTTATAATTCTTTTATACTTTTTTCCTTCTATAAAAAGGCAACTTTTAAATGATATTTTTTTCCATTTTAATATTAATGAATAAAGAAGTTAAAAATAGAGTTTAATTAGTCCAGGTTTGTATTAACTTTTAAACCAAGAATTTTGTTATTATTAGATGATATAATATTAAATTAACCATCATGCATCAATTTAAATTTTTGGGTCAATAAATGATTTCTAATTAATTAGAACTAAGGAAAACATTCTACTACAATGCAAGTATGGTTCCCACTTTGTTCATACTATAGTTTTGCATTCATAAATATTAATTTAATGGCAATAGACACTACGTCATTTTAAAAAGGATACTTAAGTGATAACTAATTAATGAGAGTACTATTCATATCATAGTTGTATTTTATAAAAATAAAATAAAAATCTTACCAAAATGAAAGGATAAAAAGTACAAAATTTTCAAATGTTGTTGAACTAAAAAGGAAACAAATATATAGTACAAAGAATTTATCAAATTTCAATGCCTAGAATTTGTCATCAATCGTTTTTCATTTTTGAGTTAAACAAAATTTATAGGAGTCGATCAAACCATTGATATTTGATATGTTAATATATATCTTATTTATTCACCTATGTTTGGACTGACTCACCTATAGGTCTCTTTTATCTATTTATCTCTCATAGTTCAATAATCCTAAGTAATTAATACAAATAATTTATCGAATTTCAAATACCTAGAATTTATCCATATATAAATATTTTTTTTCCTTTTTTGAGTTTAACGTCAAGTGAAATCAAACGATTGAGATATTTTATATGTTAGTGATATCTAATCTATTTAGCCTTGATTGACCTAAAAAATTATTTCTTTTATATATTTATTTAGTTTCGTTTAGTTGGGAGTTATAATTTAAACATTTTACCTTTTTGATAAAAGATATAATATTTTTTTTTTAACTAATTGAGCTATGCTTAAGTTGAACGATCTCTTTTATCCTTAATTATGTTTCTTTTTCACAATCATGTACAAAATCTTTTATATATATAAAAGAAGCACACACGCGTATTAAAATATATTGTTGAAGCCTAGATTTTGATCCAAAACTTACATAAAAACTAACATTATATATTTCAAGGTATTGTTATTAATTTATGATAATAGTGTAGTACATATTTTTATTCTTACGATTTAGAAGTTTAAATCTTCATACTTCACTTTCGATATTTATAAAAAATAATAATAAACTTATCAAACCAACAACATGAAAAAGTTGAAATGTTCATCTAAAATCAGTTTATCGAAACAAAAAAATTTCAACCACCAAATCATGGAAGCATTCAAATAATTCAATAAAAGTAAGTCAAATAAATTAGGCATTTATTTTAATTATTTGGTTTAAGTGTTTGACCATAATTCATATATACTTTTAACCCTGTGGATGTGGATATATCCTCTCTACTCACTACAATACTAAGTCTGATCCCTCTTGAACTCAGTCTTCATCCAAACCAAAATTAATAAACAATTAAATTATAAAGAAAACAATATATATATTCATAGTCTTACAAATGTGAAATCTCTCTAATTTGATTAATTTCCTGCCCTTACCTTACAAGTTTGATCAACTCCAACATTATTATTATTATTATTATTATTTTACTATTTCAAAAGGAAAATGTGTGTTTGTTTTAAGTTATTACCAAAATACTTAAGCCCGCCATTAATTATTAAATCTCGGTAATTGATCTATAAATAGAGCTTCCAATCGTTAATCCATTCATAAATCCAAACCAAAGCATCTATACCCTTAACTTTCTTAACAATATCATTAGCAATGGCCGCTCGAGTTTTCTTTCTCACCTTCCTTGCAATTACTTGTTCCATTGCATTGGCATCAGATCCTAGCCCACTTCAAGATTTTTGTGTGGCAGATCCAAACAATCCAGGTTAGTATATATTCTTAAATTATTCCTAGCTTTATGTCGTCCTAATAACATTGAATCTACTAGTTTCTAATTACTTTACTAATATTTTGCCATATGATTTTGTAATGACCTCCAGTGAAAGTGAATGGTGCGGTTTGCAAGGATCCCAATGTTGTGGAAGCTAAAGACTTCTTCATGAGTGGGTTGAATGTGGCAGGTGACACTAATAACCCTGTTGGCTCTGCAGTAACTCCTGCCAACGTTGTCCAAATCCCAGGGCTCAACACACTTGGCATCTCTATGGTTCGCATTGACTATGCCCCATGGGGAATCAACGCTCCCCACACCCACCCTCGTGCCACTGAAATCCTGACTGTCCTTGAAGGCACACTCTTGGTGGGCTTTGTCACCTCCAACCCAGAAAACCGTCTCATTACCAAGACATTGAACAAGGGCGATGTCTTCGTCTTTCCCATTGGACTAGTTCACTTTCAACAAAACATCGGCTATGGCCCTGCAGTTGCCATTGCAGCTTTAAGTAGTCAAAATCCAGGTGTTATTACTATTGCTAATGCTGTTTTTGGTTCAAAGCCCGACATTCCAACAAATATCCTTGCAAAGGCTTTTCAAACTGATCCTGCTATAATAGCCACCATTCAGTCAAAGTTTTAGAAAAATACCTATTAGGACACGTTAGATATTGGGGTTTTGTTTTTATTCTTCATACATGCTATTTTTCTTTCATATTGCTCATGTAATTTTATTTTCATTGAAGTTACTTTTAAAGTTTAATTCATCGTTGTATTCATTGTGTCTCTATTCAATAAATTAGATCACTCTATTCAATAAATTAGACCACTCTTGTTAACAATAAATTCATTTTTAAAGTTTATGGTAGTTTCCTACAATCTCTTAGTTATCATCTTTAATCTTTTTAAAAGAAATATATAAATTCTTAAGCTAAATCTCAAGAGCAACTAAAATATGAAATATAAATAAACTATTGTATGATTTTAATATTTCTTTAAAAAATATTAAAATTTTTAAACTAAATAAGAAAAATATTACTATTTGGACACCATGTGATAAGAAAATCACGTGTTTCATGTTTGATAGTTGAATTTCCAAACCTAGAGACAATTTGGACATAAATTTCAAGCCTCATGTATAAAACTCTTATTTATCATAATAATAAATAAATTTTGTCACTTCAGCTCCCTTATTCAACTATTCCTGTTAGAGTCAAGTTTATAACAGTTTTCTGTTTTGTGAAGGACTGAAAATAGATATTAATAAATTTAAGGAGTAAAAGTGAATAATATTGACACTTAAAGATAATTGAAATTAATTCAAACTTCAACGATTAAAAAGAGAACTTTTCAATTGAATTAGTAGTCACTTATGGAAATCTATCATTATAGCTTAATCTTTAATGATTTTCTTTTATAGTTAATAGTCATTTATAGAAGTCTATCATTGATAGTCAACTTAGTGAATTTAATTGATAAAATTGAATCTCGAACTAAAGTGTAAGTGAGATGCCTAAAAGTTATCACTAATAGCATGTTAATTATCAGTGATAGAAGCTATCAAAGATAGCATGTTATCTGATGATAGAAAGGAATGACAAAAGTTATCTCTGAGAACATGTTATCTATCACTAATAGAAACTATCATCGATAACCACGATATAAGTGAATTAGTGATACCTTGGTAGAACTTACATGATATCCATATATTGATGATTTCAATGATATAAAAGCCGATTCGATTTGACGAAAACTATCATTGATAGCCACTACTAAAAGCTATTAGTTATAGCCACTGATAGAAGCTATATCAGTGATATGCGTATATCAATTATATAACTTAGGTATATATCAGTTAAGTGAATGATATTAATGATATTGGTGATATGACTTAGGTAGATACCAATATGGCTATCATTGATATCTGCTATCAGTGATATATGACGTTAATTTTGTGTGATATCCCTAATATGTTTATTCTTGTGCTACATCTTTTATAATTTTGTGCTTGATTTTTATTTGTGCAACCAACCTTTAATTATCTCATAATTTCAACTACTAGTGTAAAGAATTCATAAAAAAAAAATTCAAGCCCGACCCTGCGTTATATTTACGAGTCCAACAGATAGATGACATTATTTGAGGGGTCCAATGAAAAATGACCCAAGATTAAACAACAAATGAGAAACGACCTTCTGTTTACGTCATCAGTGTGTGAAATTACCAACTTGATCCCAGATGCGCACAATGGCTTGCCACTCGAAGTCATTCTCACTCTCGCTCTCCATCGTGCTCCCTGATTCTTGCTCTCGCTTGTTAATTTTCGCTCTCACTTCCCATCATGCTCCCAAATTCTCGATCTCGTTCGCTGATTCTCGTTATCGCTCCCTATCGTGCTCTTGCTCCTTATCGCAATGGAAGAAGAATACAAAGGCAGATGAAGACAAAGACGAACACACGAAAAAGCGAAGATGAAGACGAATGCAGAAAAAGACGATGATGAAGATGAACCAGCCAAAAATTGGAAGACAAAGGATGAAGCAAAAACACAGTAAAAAAAAAAAGGAAGAAGAAGAAGAAGAAATGCAAAAAGAAGAAAAAAGGAAGAAAAAGAAATGCATAAAAAATGAAAAAAGAAAAAAGAAAAAAGAAAAAAAATCTGCAAAAAGAAGAAGGAAGAAGGAGAATGGTTAAACTAATAATTTTAGATGGTGATGACATCAACAAAAGACTAAATTCTATTCATTTTTGATTTTGGAGTTACTTCTCATTTGGGCTCCGGTAGAGGGGTCCTCTATACAATTTATGGCCCGACCCTTTCCACTCTACGTTATATTTAAATAAAAACCTACGATCAATCTTTTTATCTTTTAATTTTTATATTTTACATAATATGTTCTAAAATAAAATATACAATTTATGGCCCGACCCTTTCCACTCTGCGTTATATTTAAATAAAAACCTACGATCAATCTTTTTATCTTTTAATTTTTATATTTTGCATAATATGTTCTAAAATAAAATTTACTTGGGTCTGATTTTTTTTTCAAATAAATAATATATTTTTAAATAAGAATTATAAAACTACCAAGTTAGTTCTAGAAGTTCCAAAATATTAACTACCAATACTTGCGGTAAAGTTGATAGTATATATGCATGTCTTAGACTTGAAGTGATGTTTGTAATTGTTAAAATGACTTTGATATTTTCAAAATCACTCAAATATATATATATATATATATATATATATATATATATATATATATTTAATACAATAATTACGGAGATGGGAATTATATTTTTGAATTATGAGGAGGGAGTACATACTAATATCATTGAGCTAAACTCACGTCCAAACTAACGCCAGATATCACTTCCACCCTCCTTGAGTTGTTGGAAGGAACTAATTCCCTATAAAGAAGAACAAACATGATTAACGACTCTCGAATCAAGTATGCAGACATTATGATCATTGTAGACTAAACAAATTTCTTGAACTAGTAAATCATATTTACTTTATTTTTCTTTCTTCTTCTCAGCGAGGTACTTGAGGCAATTGTGTTTTCAGTGACCATCCACATTATAGTGGAAGCACCTACCCTTGTCGGCCACCTTAGCCTTGCCTTTACCTTTCGTAGCAGTGGGAGCCTTCTCCTTTCCTCTTTTCTTCTTCTAGATCTTAACCAGATGATGAGGGAACAAACTTAGTTCTAGAGGATGAACCCTTCTGAAACTTTTGGAATGGGTAACATTTGCCTCTTCTTCTACCGATCCCTTACTTTTCATAATAGACTGATAAGTCTG